>NW_027507788.1:213726326-213984729 GCF_037356315.1 Lithobates pipiens
AGATGACCACTAGAGGGATCAGTATGTACTACAGTAGTGATGGACGAACTTCCGACGGGACGTTTCGCGAACGCGAAACGCGAACGGACACAAACGTTCGCGAAAACGACCGTTCGCCGCGGGCTCCATTGACTTCAATGGGAGGCGAATTTCGCAAACCTTTAGGTCGAATTTGCGGCCACGGGGTAATTATTAGGGGGTAGCACGTAGTCCCACCACCTGGACAATAGCATAATACATGTATGAGGTGAATTTGGGATCGATAACTACAAGCATTTTTTTTTTATTTGGGAAATTGTTCTGACAATTCAGGACTATGGAGCTAATGAAGGCAATGGAGGAGAGGGAAGGTCAGGGACCAGGGTAGGCAAACAAGAGGGTGCAGGAGATACAGAGCACTGACAGCAGCACCGTAATACAGAGCACTGACATCAGCACCGTGACATACAGCGCTGACAGCAGCTCCGTGACATACAGCGCTGACAGCAGCTCCGTGACATACAGCGCTGACAGCAGCTCCGTGACATACAGCGCTGACAGCAGCTCCGTGACATACAGCGCTGACAGCAGCTCCGTGACATACAGCGCTGACAGCAGCACCGTGACATACAGCGCTGACAGCAGCTCCGTGACATACAGCGCTGACAGCAGCTCCGTGACATACAGCGCTGACAGCAGCTCCGTGACATACAGCACTGACAGCAGCTCCGTGACATACAGCGCTGACAGCAGCTCCGTGACATACAGCGCTGACAGCAGCACCGTGACATACAGCGCTGACAGCAGCTCCGTGACATACAGCGCTGACAGCAGCTCCGTGACATACAGCGCTGACAGCAGCTCCGTGACATACAGCGCTGACAGCAGCTCCGTGACATACAGCGCTGACAGCAGCTCCGTGACATACAGCGCTGACAGCAGCTCCGTGACATACAGCGCTGACAGCAGCTCCGTGACATACAGCGCTGACAGCAGCTCCGTGACATACAGCGCTGACAGCAGCTCCGTGACATACAGCGCTGACAGCAGCTCCGTGACATACAGCGCTGACAGCAGCTCCGTGACATACAGCGCTGACAGCAGCACCGTAAGCAGCCCCAGGAGGAAGTCAGCACAGCACAGGGATGGTGTGATCCCCTCATAATAAGAACCCCCAGGAGGAAGTCAGCACAGCACAGGGATGGTGGGAGCCCCTCATAATAAGAACACCCAGGAGGAAGTCAGCACAGCACAGGGATGGTGGGAACCCCTCATAATAAGCAGCCCCAGTAGAAATATGACACCGCTCAACCTCTTCAAAGAGGAGGGTAGGGGCATATAGTACGGTGTGCTTTTTTGGGTCAGGGAAGTGAGCCAAATGAATTAAGAAGGTCTGTGTGCTTGATTCCAAAAATTGTTTATAGACATATACATGGTCTACTGATCACATGTGTTGAATTCCTCCGAGATCCATGCCTCATTCATTTTTAGAAATGTGAGGTAGTTAACACTGTGGTGAGCTAGGCGAGTACGCTTATCGGTCACAATCCCCCCTGCTGCGCTGAACGTCCTTTCGGACAGGACACTGGATGAGGGGCAAGCCAACAGTTCGATTGCAAATTGGGCAAGCTCTGGCCAGAGGTCAAGCCTGCCCACCCAGTAGTCTAGGGGTTCATCACTCCTCAGAGCGTCCACATCGGCCGTTAACCCAATGTAGTCGGACACCTGACGGTCTAGGCGTTCCCTGATGCTGGATCCGGATGACACCTGTCGATGGGTCGGCTGAAAGAATGACCTCATATCCGAAGTCACCAACACATCTTCAAACCGGCCTCTTCTTGCAGGCGCTGTTGGATTGGTACCCGCAAATCCTTCTCTGGGAGTGGGAATTGCTCCTCTGCCAGCGCACGCAAAAGCAGAATGCAGCATTTCTCGAAGCAAGGCCTGGAAGTGCTGCATTCTGACAGCCCTCTGCGACGGCGGTAACATTTCCGCCATTTTGTGTTTGTACCGGGGGTCTAAGTACGTTGCCACCCAGTACTGGTCCTTGACCCTCATGCTTTTTATACGGGGGTCCCTATTAAAACACTGGAGCATGAAGGCCCCCATTTGCACTAAAGTGGAAGCGGTGTGGTGGCCTGGCTCCTGCTCATCATCCAGGATAATGTCGTCCTCTTCATTCTCCTCTCCCCATCCTCGCACAACAGGGATCCCAGAAAGGTTTAAAGCATGCTCTTCTTGCTCCTGCTCATCCGCCCCGGCACCATCCTCCTCTGACTCCTCATCAGACTCCTGTTGTTGACTTGTCTCAGATAGAGTAGCCCCCCCTGGGAATTCATCCAGCATTGCGACTTCCTCATCTTCCCGCTCCTGCTCCTCCACAGCCTGATCAATGACACGACGCAATGCACGCTCCAGAAAGAAGGCATAAGGTACCATGTCACTGATGGCGCCATGGCTGCGACTGACCAGTTTGGTGATCTCCTCAAATGGCCGCAGAAGTCTGCATGTGTCGCGCATGAGCAGCCACTGGCGCGGTGAAAAAAAACCCAGCTCCCCAGAACCGTTTCTTTCGCAGAGTTCATACAGGTAGACGTTAACTGCACGTTTCTGCTGGAGCAGCCTATCAAGCATATAGAAGGTTGAGTTCCATCGCGTCGGGCAATCGCAAATAAGACGTCTGACCGGCAGATGGTGTCGCCGCTGAATGTCAGCAAGGCGAGCCATGGCCGTGTAAGATCTTCTGAAATGGGCCGAGATTTTCCTTGCCTGCCGCAAGATGTCCTGGACCCCAGGGTATTTGACAAGGAATCGCTGCACGACCAAGTTTAAGACGTGTGCCATGCACGGCACGTGCGTGATTTTGCCCTGTTTCAATGCGCTAAGCAGATTGGCACCGTTGTCACACACCACTTTACCAACTGTCAAATTGAGCGGTGTTAGCCACTCATCTGCCTGTGAACGCAAAGCTGAAAGGAGTGCCGGGCCAGTGTGGCTCTTTGCTTCCAGGCACAACAGACGCAGCACGGCATGGCAACGTCTCACCTGGCATGTGGAATAGGTTCTGGGGAGCTTGGGCGGTGCAGTGGAAGAGACGCTAGCAGCGGAAAAGGAGGAGGCAGCTGAGGAGGAGAGGGAGGAGGATGGAGTAGGAGGAGGAGAAGAAGAGTCAGGCCTGCATGCAATCCGTGGCGGTAAAACCAAATCTACACGGGTGCCACGGGTTACATGCTTGACGGCCGTCAGAAGGTTCACCCAGTGGGCAGTAAAACTGATATACCTTCCCTGCCCGTGTTTGCTAGACCACGTGTCTGTGGTCAGATGTATCTTGGCACCGACACTGTGTGCCAGAGATACATTCACTTGCCGCTGAACATGGCCATATAGCTCTGGGATGCCCTTCTCTGAGAAATACTTCCTTCCTGGGACCTTCCATTGTGGTGTTCCAATGGCCACAAATTTGCGAAAGGCCTCCGAGTCCACCAGTTTATATGGCAGTAGTTGGCGGGCTATGAGTTCTGACAAGCCAGCCGCCAACCGTTGGGCAAGAGGGTTATCCGGCGTCATCATTTTTTTACGCTCAAACATTAGGCCCACGGAAGCCTGCCTTTTTGCAGAAAAATGTGAGCTTGGCGTGATGGAAGGTGGAGTGGAGGACAATTGTGAGGAGAGAGGAGAAGGAGAAGTAGAAGACGAGGCTGGACGGTGAGAGCCTGCAGTGTGGCTTTGTGTGTTCCGTTGCTCCCACTGGGCTCGGTGATGGCTGCTCATGTGCCTTCTTAAGGCGGTCGTCCCTAGGTGAGTATTGGGCTTACCGCGACTAACGCGTTGACTGCAAAGATTGCAGATGGCAACGCTATTGTCAGCAGCGGACACGTTAAAAAAAGCCCACACTGCGGAGCCATGTGCCGGTGTCCTGGGAGCGCCAGATGTGACCGTACATGGTCGATGACTCGCTCCTGATACATTTGCAGTCTGCTTTGTCCCTGCTGTGCAATGTAAGTCATTGCTGCTTCTCCTCCCTATCTGCTGGTCCATATCTCCCTCTGAACTCCCCTCCTCTTCCTCTCTTGTGGGCACCCACGTGACATCACTAGACACGTCATCATCAACGTCACCTTCCCCACCGCTATAAGTAGAGTAGGCAGCAACACCGGGGACCAACCTCCTCCTTGGGCTGATCTGGGTACTGGCGTCAGACTGCTGAGTAGCGCTTGTTGCTACCTCCTCTTCCTGATCCAATACCAAGAGTGGCTGCGCATCAGAAATGTCCTCTTGATATGGATCGGAAAATAATTCCAGTGACTCAAGCGGAAGGTATGTGGTGGTGGTGGTGGTGGTCGTGTTGTTGGTGGTAGTGTCTTTGGGGGTGCACATAGCAGAGAGTGAAGAAGAGGGTGCAGATCGAGAGGATGAGGAGGGTGCAGAAGAGTAAGGCTGAGCGAGCCACTCAACCAAGTCTGGTGCATCCTTTAAAGTAATTGAACGCACCTTCTGCAACTTCCCACTTTGGCTCAAGCCTGTTGCTCCTGCCCTACCCCTACCACCCCTGCGGAAGGGCCTGCCTCTTCCTCTGCATGTCATTTTTTAAATGACCCTGTGACAAAACTCTTAGTCCCTATACCGCTGAAGGACTGCTGCAGTATAGGTGAGCGGTCAGCAGTGGTGCACGTCAACCCTATCTATTGTGGACCTATAGCGGTCCTTACAGAACAGCAGACTGTACCGCACTCAAGCCTATGTACCGTAGCACCCTATACCAAGTTACCAGTCCTTATAAGAACTTTTGTGGACCAAGCAGGTTGTGTATTAGTGTTTAGCAGACTGTACGTCAGTCCCTATACCGCTGAAGGACTGCTGCAGTATAGGGCAGCGGTCAGCAGTGGTGCACGTCAACCCTATCTATTGTGGACCGATAGCGGTCCTTACAGAACAGCAGACTGTACCGCACTCAAGCCTATGTACCGTAGCACCCTATACCAAGTTACCAGTCCTTATAAGAACTTTTGTGGACCAAGCAGGTTGTGTATTAGTGTTTAGCAGACTGTACGTCAGTCCCTATACCGCTGAAGGACTGCTGCAGTATAGGGCAGCGGTCAGCAGTGGTGCACGTCAACCCTATCTATTGTGGACCGATAGCGGTCCTTACAGAACAGCAGACTGTACCGCACTCAAGCCTATGTACCGTAGCACCCTATACCAAGTTACCAGTCCTTATAAGAACTTTTGTGGAACAAGCAGGTTGTGTGTTAGTGATTAGCAGACTGTACGTCAGTCCCTATACCGCTGAAGGACTGCTGCAGTATAGGTGAGCGGTCAGCAGTGGTGCACGTCAACCCTATCTATTGTGGACTGATAGCGGTCCTTACAGAACAGCAGACTGTACCGCACTCAAGCCTATGTACCGTAGCACCCTATACCAAGTTACCAGTCCTTATAAGAACTTTTGTGGAACAAGCAGGTTGTGTGTTAGTGATTAGCAGACTGTACGTCAGTCCCTATACCGCTGAAGGACTGCTGCAGTATAGGTGAGCGGTCAGCAGTGGTGCACGTCAACCCTATCTATTGTGGACCGATAGCGGTCCTTACAGAACAGCAGACTGTACCGCACTCAAGCCTATGTACCGTAGCACCCTATACCAAGTTACCAGTCCTTATAAGAACTTTTGTGGACCAAGCAGGTTGTGTATTAGTGTTTAGCAGACTGTACGTCAGTCCCTATACCGCTGAAGGACTGCTGCAGTATAGGGCAGCGGTCAGCAGTGGTGCACGTCAACCCTATCTATTGTGGACCGATAGCGGTCCTTACAGAACAGCAGACTGTACCGCACTCAAGCCTATGTACCGTAGCACCCTATACCAAGTTACCAGTCCTTATAAGAACTTTTGTGGAACAAGCAGGTTGTGTGTTAGTGATTAGCAGACTGTACGTCAGTCCCTATACCGCTGAAGGACTGCTGCAGTATAGGGCAGCGGTCAGCAGTGGTGCACGTCAACCCTATCTATTGTGGACCGATAGCGGTCCTTACAGAACAGCAGACTGTACCGCACTCAAGCCTATGTACCGTAGCACCCTATACCAAGTTACCAGTCCTTATAAGAACTTTTGTGGAACAAGCAGGTTGTGTGTTAGTGATTAGCAGACTGTACGTCAGTCCCTATACCGCTGAAGGACTGCTGCAGTATAGGTGAGCGGTCAGCAGTGGTGCACGTCAACCCTATCTATTGTGGACCGATAGCGGTCCTTACAGAACAGCAGACTGTACCGCACTCAAGCCTATGTACCGTAGCACCCTATACCAAGTTACCAGTCCTTATAAGAACTTTTGTGGACCAAGCAGGTTGTGTATTAGTGTTTAGCAGACTGTACGTCAGTCCCTATACCGCTGAAGGACTGCTGCAGTATAGGGCAGCGGTCAGCAGTGGTGCACGTCAACCCTATCTATTGTGGACCGATAGCGGTCCTTACAGAACAGCAGACTGTACCGCACTCAAGCCTATGTACCGTAGCACCCTATACCAAGTTACCAGTCCTTATAAGAACTTTTGTGGAACAAGCAGGTTGTGTGTTAGTGATTAGCAGACTGTACGTCAGTCCCTATACCGCTGAAGGACTGCTGCAGTATAGGGCAGCGGTCAGCAGTGGTGCACGTCAACCCTATCTATTGTGGACCGATAGCGGTCCTTACAGAACAGCAGACTGTACCGCACTCAAGCCTATGTACCGTAGCACCCTATACCAAGTTACCAGTCCTTATAAGAACTTTTGTGGACCAAGCAGGTTGTGTATTAGTGTTTAGCAGACTGTACGTCAGTCCCTATACCGCTGAAGGACTGCTGCAGTATAGGGCAGCGGTCAGCAGTGGTGCACGTCAACCCTATCTATTGTGGACCGATAGCGGTCCTTACAGAACAGCAGACTGTACCGCACTCAAGCCTATGTACCGTAGCACCCTATACCAAGTTACCAGTCCTTATAAGAACTTTTGTGGAACAAGCAGGTTGTGTGTTAGTGATTAGCAGACTGTACGTCAGTCCCTATACCGCTGAAGGACTGCTGCAGTATAGGGCAGCGGTCAGCAGTGGTGCACGTCAACCCTATCTATTGTGGACCGATAGCGGTCCTTACAGAACAGCAGACTGTACCGCACTCAAGCCTATGTACCGTAGCACCCTATACCAAGTTACCAGTCCTTATAAGAACTTTTGTGGAACAAGCAGGTTGTGTGTTAGTGATTAGCAGACTGTACGTCAGTCCCTATACCGCTGAAGGACTGCTGCAGTATAGGTGAGCGGTCAGCAGTGGTGCACGTCAACCCTATCTATTGTGGACCGATAGCGGTCCTTACAGAACAGCAGACTGTACCGCACTCAAGCCTATGTACCGTAGCACCCTATACCAAGTTACCAGTCCTTATAAGAACTTTTGTGGACCAAGCAGGTTGTGTATTAGTGTTTAGCAGACTGTACGTCAGTCCCTATACCGCTGAAGGACTGCTGCAGTATAGGGCAGCGGTCAGCAGTGGTGCACGTCAACCCTATCTATTGTGGACCGATAGCGGTCCTTACAGAACAGCAGACTGTACCGCACTCAAGCCTATGTACCGTAGCACCCTATACCAAGTTACCAGTCCTTATAAGAACTTTTGTGGACCAAGCAGGTTGTGTATTAGTGTTTAGCAGACTGTACGTCAGTCCCTATACCGCTGAAGGACTGCTGCAGTATAGGGCAGCGGTCAGCAGTGGTGCACGTCAACCCTATCTATTGTGGACCGATAGCGGTCCTTACAGAACAGCAGACTGTACCGCACTCAAGCCTATGTACCGTAGCACCCTATACCAAGTTACCAGTCCTTATAAGAACTTTTGTGGAACAAGCAGGTTGTGTGTTAGTGATTAGCAGACTGTACGTCAGTCCCTATACCGCTGAAGGACTGCTGCAGTATAGGGCAGCGGTCAGCAGTGGTGCACGTCAACCCTATCTATTGTGGACCGATAGCGGTCCTTACAGAACAGCAGACTGTACCGCACTCAAGCCTATGTACCGTAGCACCCTATACCAAGTTACCAGTCCTTATAAGAACTTTTGTGGAACAAGTGAGTTGTGAATGTTTAGCAGACTGCAGCAGAAGGGCAGCAGTCAAGTATAATATCCTTTCTATATTTGGAAGAAAGAATATTATACATGTACAAGCCTATTACTGTACCACTGATACCAGTCCTGAAAAGAACCTTTGTGGAACTAATAATAACAGCAAGTCTTTAAAATTACCCTCACTGCCTGACAACACTGCTTCCTTCCTGTCCCTATACAAATTGGCAAAAAAAGAGAACGATTAGTGGTTACTGGAACAGCTCTTTTGTGGACCTTGATAGTAACAGCTAATGATGATGATGATGATGATGATGATGAAAGACTAATCTGGCTGTCCCTGTAGCATACACCGTCCTTTCCCTTTCTCTAAACTAACAAAAGACACTCAGGCTGCTGCAAGAATCAGCAGCACAGCAAACCTATCAACACCTAACACCTATACCAGTCCTGAAAAGAACTTTTGTGTACCAAATAGCTAGTGGTTTATCTCTCCCTACTCCACACAGGAACCTGTCCCTATCTTAACAGAAGAAAGAATGTAAAATGGCCACCGGATCGGGTGTATTTATAGGTTAGGGGGAATGTACAAGTGTCCATGTGCTGTCATGTCTCAATTGGCTGTCCTGTATCACATGATAAACGTGTCACCAAAGGTTAAAGTTCTTGTATACATTAAACACGTAAGTCCGCCGCGGCGAACGACGGAAAAAGGCGTTCGAACGTGCGGACCGCGAATGTCGGAAATTCGCCGCGAAACGACCGCCGGGCGAACCGTTCGGCCATCACTATACTACAGTACATAATTGGGAATGTGACACAGCAAGCCTATATTATATGTATACAAATATATATTATAAGATTAAAAAAATGACTTAAAGGGTAAAAATTTAACAATAATTTAGGATAGTTACAGTGCTTTAAAAAAGTATTCATACCCCTTGCAATTTTCCACATTTTGTCAGGTTACAACCAAAAACCTACATGTATTTTATTGGGATTTAATTTGATAGACCAACACAAGGTGGCACATAATTATGAAGTGGAAGGAAAATTATAAATAGTTTTCCAATTTTTTTTTTACAAATAAATATGTGAAAAGTGTGGGGGGGGGGGGGGGGCATTTGTATTCAGCCCCCTTTACTCTGATACCCCTACCTAAAATCTAGTGGATCCAATTGCCTTCAGAAGTCCCCTAATTAGTAAATGGAGTCCACCTGTTTGTGATTTAATCTCAGTATAAATACAGCTGTTCTGTGAAGCCCTCAGGTGCTTGTTAGAGAACCTTAGTGAACAAAGAGCATCATGAAGGCCAAGGAACACACCAGACAGGTCAGGGATAAACTCGTGGAGAAGTATAAAGCTGGTTTCGGTTATAAAAAAATATCCCAAGCTTTGAACATCTCACGGAGCTCTGTTCAATCCATCATCTGAAAATGGAAAGAGTATGGCACAACTGCAAACCTACCAAGACATGGCCGTCCACCTAAACTGACCGGCCGGGCAAGGAGAGCATTCATCAGAGAAGAGCCAAGAGGCCCATGGTAACTCTGGAGGAGCTGCAGAGATCCACAGCTCAGGGGGGAGAATCTGTCCACAGGACAACTATTAGTCGTGCTCTCCACAAATCTGCCCTTTATGGAAGAGTGACGAGAAGAAAGACATTGGTGAAAGAAAGTCATAAGAAGTCCCTTTTGCAGTTTGCGAGAAGCCATGTGGGGGACACAGCAAACATGTGGAAGAAGGTGATCTGATCAGATGAGACCAAAATTTAACTTTTTGGCCTAAAAGCAAAACCCTATGTGTGGGGAAAACTAACACTGCACATCACCCTGAACACACCATCCCCACCGTGAGACATGGCGGTGGCAGCATCATGTGGTGGGGATGGTTTTCTTCAGCAGGGACAGGGAAGCTGGTCAGAGTTGATGGGAAGATGGATGGAGACAAATACAGGACAATCTTAGTAGAAAACCTGTTAGAGTCTGCAAAAGACTTGAGACCGGGGCGGAGGCTCACCTTCCAGCAGGACAATGACCCGAAGCATACAGCCAGAGCTACAATGGAATGGTTTAGATCACAGCATATTCATGTGTTAGAATGGCCCAGTCACAGTCCAGACCTAAATCACATTGAGAATCTGTGGCAAGACTTGAAAATCGCTGATCACAGACGCTCTCCATCCAATCTGACAGAGCTTGAGATATTTTACAAAGAAGAATGGGCAGAAATGTCCCTCTCTAGATGTGCAAAGCTGGTAGAGACATCCCCAAAAAGACTTGCAGCTGTAGTTGCGGAGAAAGGGGGTTCTACAAAGTATTGACTCCGGGGGGCGCCATACAAATGTACCCCCCATACTTTTCACATATTTATTTGTAAAAACAATGTGAAAACCATTGATCATTTTCCTTCCACTTCACAATTATGTGTCACTTTGTGTTGGTCTATCGCATAAAATCCCAATAAAATACATTTACGTTTTTGGTTATAACATGACAAGATGTGGAAAATTTCAAGGGGTATGAATACTTTTTCAAGGCGCTGTATTATCAGGAACCCCCCCCCCCACTGGTCTCGCTATAAAAGGAATGAGGTTTCAGTTTGTGTGAGAACTGAGAAGGCTTTTCCTTTCCTCTGGCGGGTGCGCAGCAGAAAACACCTTACAGTTGTGACAGATTTACTACTTTGGCACGGGATGTAGACTGAGGAGGTTCTGGCTTTTATTCTATTCCCAATAAAAAAAAAAAATAGCATTAGACTTAAATCATCAGACGGGGAGAGCCCAGACTGCAACGCTGTACCCAACATGGCGGCCTCTGTTACCGCCAAAAGGCCTCATTAACTGCGCAATTAAGAGCTCAAAAATAAAACTAAGAATTTTATAATTTTATATATATATATATATATATATATTTTTTTTTTTATTATATATATATATATATATATATATATATATATATGTATATATGTAGATAGATAGATAGATAGATAGATAGATAGATAGATAGATAGATAGATAGATAGATAGATAGATAGATAGATATAGTCCCTGTTTCTATGCAACACAGCAGAGTGAGACTCACATTTCTGAGCTTGCAATTATTTTTCTATAGGGTGTTCGTACCTCCTTTTCCAACTCATTGTGCTGCTAACAGTGTAACTCCAATTTTGTTGCGATAATGCGATCCTGATGTAGCACTCTCCTAGCGTGGAGAAATCTGATTGCTGAGATAAATTGAGTTAGCTCCACTGTAATCAAAGGAGCAGGGGGTTGATTATTCAGGGCTGATCATTTTTTTTCACAGGCCGCTGCTCTGTTGCTTCTTCCCGTCTTCTAGAGGATTCTAGAAACTTAGTGGAAGGAAGAAGGAGGCACACAGCCTGACTATTTATGGCATCTCAGCCCGATCCCTGGGGAGGTGTGACCAGTAGGTGGTGAGAGAGCCTATAAATAGCAGCAGAATGCAGAGTTCCTGGGTCCAGCCCTGCAGTTGAAGACCCCCTGTGCAGGCCCAGATGGCAAGGATAACTTGCCACAGATATGTGGCAGTGTGGAATTGTAAGTGTTACCTCGCTGCGCATTCTTACTGGCGAGTTGTACACTTGCAGAGCACTTGAAGTGCAAGTTCTAGTTGACACTTTTCCAGTTTGTAGCAAATGTGCATGGCAAGTTTCTAGCAAGAGCAAAGTGCCGTCTTCAGCAAGAGCTCTGCAAGTCTACGGCATACAAATTCAACCACAGATGACTATTTAACATCATAACTGAAGCAAAACTTGTAGCAGACTTGCAGAATGTTTTAAAAAAAAAGTTGGTCTGCAGTCATGCAATGCGGATTTGCTGCAATTGTGCAACAAACTTGTGAAGCCTGACAAGTCTAGCAATAGATTAGCAAGTCATTTTCAAACGTACCTATCTGGGGGGGGGGGGTCTCTGGTACAGGTTGGGTTGGGTCACCGGAGAGAGCCAGGAGGAAGTTGGTGGGAAGGGTCCAGCTGTTCTATGGTGGAGTGAGTCTACATCTCCCTCACAAGGAAGGGTCTGGTGGATTTCGGAAGGAGGCAACCAATGATCCTGTGACTATGTGAGTAAATGACCCCAGTACCGAAGAGTAGTGACTGTGTGTAGCCTCTAACTCTGGAAGGAGTGCAAGTCACCCTCAAGATAGAGATCCCGTGGGACATTCCTGGTACGGTGTAGCCAGAAGTGAGGAGCCCAGTGGTGGCCCGCCTCCCTATCATGTGCCCCCTAATCTACATATGGGTGTGCATTGTTTGCCACCCCCCCAAAAAAAATATATACCACCAGTCGCCACTGGAGGATTCCTTAAGTTGTCCAGTTCTACAACTTACTGGTCTTACTACTCCAACTTCATTGTTCTGAATAAAAAGAAACCCCTAGACTGTACTTTTGAGCTAGTGGAAGAGTGCAGGAAATGCTGTGTTCCTGGCTGTGTGTGCACTAAGGGGTAAATAGCACCATAATTCACCAGCCAGCGCCTCTTTAGGTGGTCCACTACACTAATTAAGTCAATGTTATGCATTACAGGGAGCTCTGAGTTCATAAAATGTTGAATTTCAAATAACTTTCTAAAGCTGAAAGGTTGACTCAAGAAAAAAAAAAAATCTATCCTTGCAGTATGTGCCCCATCTTTCCCCACACATGCTGGTTAAATGTAGACATGTGCAAAAGGAAAAAATTCGTTTAGTTTCCTTTCGTTTTAATTCGTTAATTCATTAATTTCGTTTAGTTATATTCGTTAACTTCCTTAAATTCGTTTTCGGATTTCGTTTAGTTTTCTACCGAATTCGAAAAATCGGCCACATTCGAAAATATTTCAACGAAATTCGAAAATATTTCTACCATGATTTCAACATGATTCGACATTATTTCAACCACATTCGAAAATATTTTATGACCCGACTTTAGGGCCATGTATCTTGGGGTCACTTGGTGCTAGAAACTCCAAATTTGGATATGTTGTAGTGCTAGTACTATTGTGTTTGCATACCAAATTTGGGGTTTCTAGCTATAAGTGACCCCGAGATATGTGGCCCCAAAATCGGGTCCAAAATGTTATTAGTTAATAGAGCAGAGAATGACATTTTGCGACCCGATTTTGGGGCCACATATCTCGGGGTCACTTATAGCTAGAAACCCCAAATTTGGTATGCAAACATAATAATACTAGCACTATAACATATCCAAATTTGAAGTGTCTAGCACCAAGTGACCCCGAGATACATGGCCCTAAAGTCGGGTCACAAAATATTTTCAAATGCGGTTGAAATAATGTCGAATCATGTTGAAATCATTTCGAATCCGGTAGAAATATTTTCGAATTTCGTTGAAATATTTTCGAATGTGGCCGATTTTTCGAATTCGGTCGAAAACTAAACGAAATCCAAAAACGGCCGAATTTCGATTCGTTACAAAACGAATTGCACAAGCCTAGTTAAATGGCCATTATGACTGGGGGTGCCTGAATAAGGGGAAATACTTTATTCCAGACTCCAGTAAGTTCCCTCCAGCAGTGTGATTGATCCTCCTAGGCCAGTGATGGCAAACCTTGGCACTCCAGATGTTTTGAAACTACATTTCCCATGATGCTCAACTACACTGCAGAGTGCCAGAGCATCATGGGAAATGTAGTTCCAAAACATCTGGGGTGCCAAGGTTCGCCATCACAGTCCTAGGCTCCTCTTTAAGCCACTCAAGGGCAGAACTTTAGGGAGAAGATGGCAGTGCCAGAGCGAGGGATAGCACCATACTGCCTGTTTCCAATCTTAGATTTGGGCTTGAATTACAGATGGATACAAAAAGACACAAATTACTGTAGCTCTGTATTCATTCATTTCTAATTAAATTCAGATGGAGAAGGAGTATGAACACGAAGGAGAGGGAGCACAAGAGAGAAGGTGAAGGAACACACGCGAGAGGGTGAAGGAGCATAAGGAAGATGGTGGGGGAAGGAGCACAAGGAAGGAGAAGAAAAAAGAAGCGCGAAGCAGAAGGAAAAGAAGGAGCAAAAGGGAGAAGGAAGAGAAAGAGCAAAATGGCGAACAAGTAGAATGAGCACAATGGAAAAGAAGGAGCACAAGGAAGAAGTAGCAAGGAGAAGAAGAAGCAGAAAAATGAGAAGGAGCACAAGGGAGAAGAATAGGAAGAAAAAGGAACACATGGGGGAAGGAAGAGAAGGAGCACAAGGGGGAAGAATAAGTAGAAGGAACACATAGGAGAAGGAGGAACACAAGGGAGAAGAAAGAGCACAGGGGATAAGGAGAAGGAGCAAACGGTAGAAGACGAGGGAGCACAAGGGTGAAGAAGAAAAAGCACAAGGGAGAAGGAGGAGTACAAGGGAGAAGGAAGAAAAGAGAGAAGAATGAGAAGGAGAAGCACGTAGCAAAAAAAAAAAAAAAGAAGCACAAGGAAGAAGAAAGAGCACAAGGGAGAAGAGAGAAAAGGAGCACACGGGAGAAGAGAGAGAAGGAACACAAAGGAGAAGGGAGTGAAGGAGCACAAAGGAGAAGGGAGAAAAGGAGCACAAAGGATAAGGGGGAGAAGGAGCACAAGGGAGAATGGGAGAGAAGGAGCACAAGGGATAAGAAAAAGAAGCACAAGGGCGAAGAAAGAGGAGCACAAGGGAAAAGGCAGAGAAGGAGCACAAGGGAGAAGAATAAGGAGCACAAGGTAGAAGATGAGGGAGCAAAAGGTAGAAGATGAGGTAGCACAAGGGTGAAGAAGAAAAAGCACAAGGGAGAAGGAGGAAAAATGTGAAAACAAGAAAGAGTACAAGAAAGCAAAAGGGAGAAGGAGCACAAAGAAAAAGCAGCTAAAGGGAGAAGAAGAAGGAGCAAAAGGGAGAAGGCGGCATTCTCTTGATAAAATGCGTGGCACGAAACGCATCAGAAGGCCCTATTTTCTGACATCTCGCTGCCTCTTGCATGTGTTTGGAATGCCAGCTAACATTCACTGGGCCACCAGCACTTCAGCTCTCCTGCCGATCTTTGCAGTGACAGCAGCCAACCATCCGACGATCCCTGCACCAAGGCCAGCTGCTACCGGACTACATAGCGAGGCTAGAGCACCAGGACTCCTCCTTACCACTTATGTGCCTTTTATCCAATTCTTGCAGAGTATCTGCAGGGTGGCTGGCCATTAAATACACCATCCGGGGGTTTCTTTCCCCAGTAAGCACAAGTGACCACACTAGAGATAGGTAGTCAACATCTATAGTGAGTTTACATCCATGTGAGGCACCTGGCTTGATCACTAACCAGTGATCTGTCTATTTGAAATTTAAGCACGAGCATTCTTTTTCACAGTTGTGGGACTTTATATATTTATTTATTTTTCTGATGAATTTTTTGACAGTTTGGATTAATTATGTTGTATAAGCCAAGCGGTGTCTGTTTATATTTCTGAGTTGTAGTGTTGCTGTTGATCTCACATTAACACTGCTGCTGCTACTTTTTGTTGCATCTTTTTTTTTTTTTTTTTATTTCCTTGGCGCTAAGTGATATGTTTTTCAAAAGGCAGACGGAGAAGGAGCACAAAGAAGAAGCAGAAAAAGAAAACAAAAGGGAGAAGAAGGAGCAAAAGGGAGAAGAAGAGCACAAGGGAGAAGAACACCAGGAAGAAGAACACAAGGAAGAAGAAGAACACAAGGAAGAAGAAGAACACAAGGAAGAAGAAGAACACAAGGGAGAAGAAGAACACATGGGAGAAGAAGAACACAAGGAATAAGAAGAACACAAGGAAGTAGAGCACAAGGGAGAAGAAGAACACAAGGAAGAAGAAGAACACAAGGAAGAAGAAGAACACAATGGATAAGAACACAAGGAAGAAGAACACAAGGAAGGAGAAGAACACAAGGAAGGAGAAGAACACAAGGAAGGAGAAGAACACAAGGAAGGAGAAGAACACAAGGAAGGAGAAGAACACAAGGAAGGAGAAGAACACAAGGAAGAAGAAGAGCACAAGGGAGAAGATAAGCACAAGGAAGAAAAAGAACACAAGGGAGAAGAAGACGTAAAAGGGAGAAGAAGACGTAAAAGGGAGAAGAAGAAGCAAAAGGTAGAAGAAGAAGCAAAAGGTAGAAGGATAAGGAGCGCAAGGTGGAAGAAGGAAAACGAGAATAAGGAGCCAATTGATTGTGCTGCAGTAAAAGGAACAATCTGATTGGAGAAGAAGGCAGAGTGACAGTGAGATGAGGTCATCAGTCTGCCTTTTTTCACCATCCAGTCAGAGTCTGGGAAAGGGGCAAGACCTGTAAGTCAGTGGTGGCCTGTCCATTAGGGGCCTCCAGGTACAGCCCTATCTATCCATGCCCCCCCCCCCCCCTATATGAATAATGGATAGATTCATGCATAGCATGAATCTGTCCATGGCTGCCGCAGCCACCCCATTACAGCGGTGGGGTGTTTTTTTTTAGGCCTTGGGCTCTAATAGGCTTCAAAATGGGTGGTGGTGGGGCTCGGAGCGCACAGCATTATGCCATAAGCCCACCCAGGTGTTACAACAGTGAATGAAGACTGAGACGCCTTTTCCGATTGGCCGAAAAGAGAAGACTCCAGATTGGGCGCCGAGGAGGAGGGAGGAAACAGTAGCCATCGATGCCCATGGAGAACAGGGGGAAGGGAAAGCTGTCGCCGTCGCTGCTGCCGCTGCCGAGCACAAAAATCCACTGGTGAAGTGCAGCATATATGGGGTAAGTGCACCAGACCCGCCTGCCGACCAAATGACGGGGGTGGGGGGGGGGGGGTTGGTACTGTTTGCTGCCCCCCTCCCAAAAAAAAATTACCACCAGCCGCCACTGCTGTAAGTGTTACTGAACTGCAGAAGAATAAGGCCGCGTACACACGCGGGGACTGTTCGCCCAACTTTGTCCGTCAAACAGTTTCAGCAAACAGTCCGCTCAAAATTAGCATGGATGGACTTGCCCACACACGACGAACGAACAGTTTGCTGAAACCGTGCGCGATGACGTGAACGGCACGTACGACGGGACGGAAAATACGACGTCCTATACACTGCATTATAACTTTCGGCGTGTAAATCCTTTCTGAGCATGCGCGGAACTTAGTTTGACGAACAAGCCTACACACGAGGGGACTGTTCGCTGAAACAAAGTTTCAGCGGACAGTTTTTCGGAATTTCCGAAAAACCTTGTTCAGCGGACTGTTCGCTGAAACCGTCCGCTGAAAGCCCACACACGAGCGGACTGTCCGCCGAAACACTGTTCAGCGGACAAAGTTGGGCGAACAGTCCCCGCGTGTGTACGCGGCCTTAGAATTAAATCCAGTCTCCTGTACTGCCTGAGATGGCTATGCTGTGTGGCAGAGCTGTTTAAATCTCAGGACTTGATGGACAGAAGTGCATATCCTTTGCCAGATAAGCAGCTCCTTTTTAGTTATCTCACCTGAATATTCAGCTCTTTGACTAAAGTTAAGATTTAATTGTTTCCAGCTAATAGAATTTATTATATTTTTGTGATAGTGTTCCCTTAATACCATTTAGAAGCCAGCAATATTTATTGAGCATGTCCCCTGCCAAAACTTTTATGAAAAGATTTTTACATACGCATTCTAGGAAAATGTGTAGCATTAGGAGAAATGATAACACTTCCTATACCTAGAAATAAAAAATAAATTAAAAAATGTGACCCCCCCCAGCAGCAAACGAACCCTATGGGTTATCATTCAGTAGGTCGCCAGGACTTTTTTTTTTTTTCCGGGGCCGTAAAAGCAGTTTCTAACCGAAAATGTATTTGCGAGTTTCGGCCGCTGAAGTTCTCATGCGAGAACCGTACACGCCAGGTTTGAGAAGCCAAAAAAAGATACCCAACATCGCAGGGTCATTACCGGCTCGTCCGCACCGCCGTACTAATCAGTGAGGCCAATCAAGGGCCGTTCAACACAAAGCCATTGCCCAGCCTGGCACCATTTTCAATCTTTTTGCCCGCTGATCGCTTTTGCCCATGCTTGGCACCGCAGAAGGTAGGGCTGCCAGTACACAAATGATGACGGTTAGCTTCTCAACGCTTTGATGTCGCTTTCCTTTTTTTTTTTTTTTTTTTATTCTAACTTGACACTTTTCAGTAAAGTTAATGTAATTCCATTTAAGCCGGAGAGCCAATTCTCAACCAGCTTTATCTGCGGTCTTGGAAAAGCGTCCGATATTAGTCCTTCTGTGCTGATATTATAAATCACTCCACTTCAAAGCCACTTGCTTAAATAACTCGACAAGTTGCTTGGCAGATCATGTGAGGAATATTAAAGCAGCGCTGGGAATCAGGCTGCTGCTAAGCTTAATTTTGTATTTACAAGCGGGGGGAACAATGCAGTAAATAAATGACGTTTGTAAACTGATTACCTTTTAGCAGTCTGCCTTATGTGAAAGCCAATTCAAGGGGTGTAATTATTAAAAAATAAAAAATAAAAAAGAAAATTGCAGAGCTATCCATCCTGTGACACTGCGTTTACATTCGCTCTTTGCAAAATGCTAATGTTATTAGGCTATTTCCTCTCCAGGTCAAATGTTTTTCATTCGTACAGACTAGAGTGATTTAGGAAAATACTGCATTATGACCACTAGATGGAGCTGATGATCATAGAAAAGCAATAGAATGATGGGCAGCTCCTTCTAGTGGTCGTAATGTGGTATTTTTGCTGTATTCTATATGAAGAATGATATTCAACCTAGAGAAAAAAAATAGCTTAATAACATTAATTTTTTTGGTCCTAGTCAAACAGAATACAGTTTGACAGAGGGAGTAGCTCTGTGTATTTTTTGTTTTTCATAAAAGGGCCAAGATTCGGGACTGTCCCGGCAAATCCAGGACAGTTGACATACATGCTAGGAATGAGGTTGGGTTTGGTCCAGACCCAGAAGGAAGCTGTCAGTTGCTGAGCCAATCGGCTGTGGGCAGAGGATTTCGCACTTCAAAGCTGCATGAATACGAAGGGGTGGGGATGCTCGAGACATCATTGACTCAATATATGGCTACATGACTCAATTACATTGATCTAATATAGCCATAATAGGTCAATGATGCCACAAGTATCCCCGTCCCGTTGTATACATGCAGCTGCCGGGTGGGAAATCCTCCAGCACTGCCAGCTTAATTCTGGGTGCGGCCGAGCATGAGTGTAGACCAAACCCAAGATGGAAGTCCCTAGCATGCAAATAGCCACTAGCCCAGCTTTTATTAACTTTTTTACCCCAAAGAAACCCTTGAAAAATTGTCCAGGTCTCAGGGAACCTTGCCAAGATTAGTCTATCAGGGGTCATTGGGAAGAATATGTCCCTTACATTGGTGATCAGTGGGAAGAATGTTCCTTACATTGGCGGTCAGTGGGAAGAATGTCCCTTACATTGGGGGTCAGTGGGAAGAATGTCCCTTACATTGGTGGCCAGTGGGAAGAATGCTCCTTTACATTGGTGGCCAGTGGGAAGAATGCTCCTTACATTGGTGGCCAGTGGGAAGAATGCTCCTTTACATTGGTGGCCAATGGGAAGAATGCTCCTTACATTGGTGATCAGTGAGAAGAATGTCCCTTCCATTGGCGGTCAGTGGGAAGAATGATCCTTACATTGGTGATAAGTGAGAAGAATGATCCTTACATTGGTGGCCAGTGGGAAGAATGCTCCTTACATTGGTGATCAGTGAGAAGAATGTTCCTTACATTGGTGATCAGTGAGAAGAATGATCCTTATATTGGGGGTTAGTGGGAAGAATGTCCCTTCCATTGGTGATCAGTGGGAAGAATGATCCTTACATTGGTGGCCAGTGGGAAGAATGCTCCTTACATTGGTGGCCAGTGGGAAGAATGCTCCTTTACATTGGTGGCCAATGGGAAGAATGCTCCTTACATTGGTGATCAGTAAGAAGAATGTCCCTTCCATTGGCGGTCAGTGGGAAGAATGATCCTTACATTGGGGGTCAGTGGGAAGAATGTCCCTTACATTGGTTGCCAATGGCAAGGATGTCCCTTACATTGGTGGCCAATGGGAAGAATGCTCCTTACATTGGTGATCAGTGAGAAGAATGTCCCTTCCATTGGCGGTCAGTGGGAAGAATGTCCCTTCCGTTGGCGGTCAGTGGGAAGAATGATCCTTACATTGATGATCAGTGAGAAGAATGATCCTTACATTGGTGGCCAGTGGGAAGAATGATCCTTACATTGGGGGTCAGTGGGAAGAATGTCCCTTACATTGGTGGTCAGTGGGAAGAATGTCCCTTACATTGGTGGCCAGTGGGAAGAATGCTCCTTTACATTGGTGGCCAGTGGGAAGAATGCTCCTTACATTGGTGGTCAGTGGGAAGAATGTCCCTTCCATTGGCGATCAGTGGGAAGTATGTCCCTTACATTGGTGGTTAGTGGGAAGTATGTCCCTTACATTGGTGATCAGTGGGAAGAATGTCCCTTACATTAGTGGTCAGTTGGAAGAATTCTCCTTACATTGGTGATCAGTGGGAAGAATGCTCCTTACACTGGCGGTCAGTAGGAAGAATGTTTAAGGAACTCCTAGCAATCTCTGTAGGAACCCTAGAGTTCTACAGAACCCTAGCTGACAATGGCTGCAGTAAAGGGTACACCCACTGATCTCTCTATGAGAAATCCATGAGATCATGGAAATCTGGTTCAGCAAACTAGTTAAAATGTGAAAATATCATCAAGAATATTTTGTTAAGCTTTCAAAAATAACAACTCAGAATGAGCATTCACATCAGACTTTCTCAACCTTTGCAACACGGAGGAACCCTTGAAATAACCTTTTGGTCTCAGGGAACCCCTGTTAAAAATGTCTATATCTACAACTCATAATACATTGGTGTGATGGTCAGTGGAAGAGTGCTTCTTACGTCTGTGGTCTTCGGGAAGAATCCCCCCCACCCCCTACAGATAGCTAAAAAGATCATTGGTGTCACTGGAAACTTATCTGAGAGGCAAAAATTGGTCATTGTTCAAGGAACCCCCCGAGCAACCATTGGAGGAACCCTGGTTGAGAAACCCTGATTCACATATACACGTTTTAGTTCCCCTTTACGTTTCCACTCTGCAGCCTACAGGGAATCAAAGAACCGAGGAACGCGGGCAATCAAGATCCATGAATTGTATAATTCTCCGAAGACTGGACGAGACTTAATAACATCTCCAATTTGTAATGTAACAAGTCTTCTGCGCTGATCACTGTCGGGGAGTGTGCCGTCCCTCCCAGCTAGAGGGTGTTAATCAGCCTCCAACGTTTAACTGCAAATAATGGGGAATCTTAAGGTCCTTAATGAAAATTCATCCTCGCTTCCAATGCCGCTAATTGCCAATTACCTCGTCTCACTTGCGATAAACCGGCTGAAACACTGCGGGGTTATTAAGGAAAGAGAGCCGAAGCGAGCTGCAATTTCTTGAAGACCCTCAGACCCCGTAGGGGGAGCGTGGTGTGTCCACCAAACTGCCCTGCTGACCCTTGAAACCAAGTATGGGTCGCCTATGTCGTGTTCCAGGCCCAACCCACTCTTGGCTTCCAAGGTCAAGCAAGATTTGACATCACCAGTGCAATACGAACACAATCCGTTTTAATGGTTTTTCAGTGACTTTACAAGACTGCATGAATAAGTTCTCAACACACCATATACAGCAAAGGTATCGTTTTTCAGAAAACCTCCATTAAAAGGCCATTCTTGGTCTCCAGTCCAGTGACTTTGCCTAGGCTAACATGATGTCATTACTCTGCTGCAGGCAGGAAGTGAGGGAAAACCTCCCCAGCCGGCACACCGGCAGCAATAAAAAACGAAGCAGGGTCTAACTCTTGTGCCCCGTACACACGATCAGACTATCTGGCGGACTTAGTCCGCCGGACAATCCGCCCGTGTGTGGGCTCTGGCGGACTTTTTTTTCCCAAAAGTCCGGCGGACTTAGAAAGAAGTTTTGACTCAAAATTCTCAGCAGTCCGGCAGACAATCTGCCCGTCTGTGCTCTAGTCCGCCGGACTTTTGAAATGAACGGACTTGCCCACACATTCCGTTAATTTTGAACGCGGCTCCAGGTACACGCTAGTAAAAGAGCTGGAAGAAGAAAGCGGAGGCCCGGCAAGAAGAACCGAAGAGGGGGACAAGACCTCCAACGAGGGGGACAAGACCCCCGAAGTCGGAAGAAGAGAAGAAGGGAGCGGCGACAGAAGACCGGGCCACCACTAGTAAAAGAGCTATAAGAAGATAGCGGAGGCCGGCAAGAAGAACCTGAAGAGAGGGACAAGACTCCCGAAGAGGGGGACAAGACCCCTGAAGAGGGGGACAAGACCCCCGAAGTCGGAAGAAGATCCCCAAAGTCGGAAGAAGACCCCCGGGCGGTGAAGAAGAAAGCCGGGCTCCTCCGCTAGTAAAAGAGCTAGCGAAAGAGCAGAAGATATCGGAGGAGTCCGGAGAAAAGACCCCCCAAGACAGAAGACCACCGGAGCTGTCTAATAAAATATTTAAAAAGCTTGTGTTGTGTTTTTTTATTCACTTTTTTCCCCAGGTGAATGGGTAGGGGTACATGGTACCCCATACTCATTCACATAGGGTGGGTGGCGGGTATCTGGGGGCCCCCTTATTAAAGGGGGCTCCCGGATTCCGATAAGCGCCCTACCCACAGACCCCGACAACCAACAGCCAGGGTTGTCGGGAAGAGGCCCTTGTCCTCATCAACATGGGGACAAGGTGCTTTGGGGTGCACGCGGCCTGGTATGGCTCAGAAGGGGGGGGGAACGCTCACTCGTCCCCATCCCCTTTCCTGACCGGCCAGGCTACTTGCTCGGATAAGGGTCTGATATGGACTTTGGGGGGGATCCCATGCCGTTTTTTTCGGCATAGGGCTTCCTCTTTAAGTCCATACCAGGTGACGGGGCTAGCGAGGTGTCAATCTCGCCGATGGAGGCAGCGACATTGACTTCCTTCTCTAGTCCCGTCTACCTGGAGCCGCATTCAAAATGAACAGACTTTTCTCCGTGTGTGGGCAAGTCCGTTAATTTCCAAAGTCCGGCGGAAAAGTCCGGTTGTGTGTGGGCAGGTCCGCTCGTTCGGAAAGTCCGGCGGACCTCCGCTGCACAGTCTGCCGGATAGTCCGATCGTGTGTACGCGTCATTATTTTTCGCCTGGTAATCCTACCAGTAACACACTTCCTGTACTAGGGTGACAACGCTCACTGACTCTGCTGCCATGGGTTGTCACTTCAGGCTGCTCTCCTGATTTGGACTACAAAAATGTCTTCCAATTACATGGAGGGTGGGAAGGGAACTTGTAGTTTACAAACCTAGGAGAAAGATTACATTGTTTGTGATTTCAATTCAGGAAGTGACAAGGGTGCTGGGTTTCTGGCAGGATCAACAGGTATTTTCTGTAACTTGCTGAAAAAAGAAGATTAATGCAACTGTCACAATCTGAGGTGTGGTCAGCTGCAATGTATTACATTCATGTTTTTGGATTTCGTTATTCTTAAACCGCTTCCGGTCCAGCGATGTGGTGGTACGACGCTGAATAGGAAGGGTGATATCTCGGTCATCACTGCAGCAGTGACTGAGATATCTTTTTTTTTTCAGCTGGTGATTCCCTTCAAAGTAAAAACCAATCCTAGTTGCTATGAAGGCACTGGATTACTTTTGCAGGCCAAAAAATTTAGTATTTTATTGTGTTGTGCATTCAAATTCATCAGCCACTAGCCGACCAGCTGCCGTCATTATGCTGCGGCAGATCGGCTCGTTCCCGCAAATCGCCGTAGGTGTACGTCTCCACCTTTGAGGGCGGTAGCAGGCGGGGGACCTGATGCACGATTTCAGGCGGCCACCCCCGATCGCGGGCACAGGAGCCAGAATGGGGATATGTGTATGTTAACACACACACATATCCCCGTTCTAACAGGAGAGGAGAGACAGATCCGCTGTTCCTACTAATCAGGAACAACAATCTCTCTCCTCCTCTAGTCAGTCCCCTCCCACCTCCCTAGGGAACACTTAAGCCATTGCTCGCCCCCTATTGTTACCCCCTTCCCTGCCAGTGACATTTACACAGTAATTAGTACATTTTTATAGCACTGATTGCTGTATAAATGTCAATGGTCCCAAAGATGTGTCAAGAGTGTCCGAACTGTGACACAATGTCGCAGTCCTGCTAATTACTGCCATTACTAGTAAAAAAAAATAATAATAATAAAAATGCCATAAATCTATCCCCTATTTTGTAGACCCTATAACTTTTGTGCAAACCAATCAATATACACTATTTGCGATTTTTTAAAACAAAAATATGTAGAAGAATACATATCGGCCTAAACTGATGAAGAAATTTTTTTTTTTACATTTTGGGGGGGGGGGGGGGGGGGGTATTTATTATAGCAAAAAGTATAAAATATTGTTTTTTTTTTTTTAAAGTTGTCGTTCTTGTTTTGTTTATAGCACAAAAAATAAAACCCGCATAAGTGATCATCTTTAGAAGAGGCTTCCTTCTGGGACACCATGCAGACCAATTTGATGCAGTGTGTGGCGTATGGTCTGAGCACTGACAGGCTGACCCCCCACCCCTTCAACCTCTGCAGCAATGCTGGCAGCACTCATACATCTATTTTCAAAAGACAACCTCTGGATATGACGCTGAGCACGTGACCTCAACTTCTTTGGTGGACCATGGCGAGGACTGTCCTGAGTGGAACCCGTCCTGGTAAACCGCTGTATGGTCTTGGCCACCATTCTGCAGCTCAGTTTCAGGGTCTTGGCAATCTTCTTAAAGCCTAGGCCAGTGGTCATCAACCCTGTCCTCAGGGTCCACTAACAGGCCAGGTTTTATATATTACCTTGGAGAGATGCAGAATAGAATACTGCAATCACTGAGCAGCAAATCACCTGGGATGTATTTCAGTTATCTAGCAAACCTGGCCTGTTAGTGGGCCCTGAGGACAGGGTTGATGACCACTGGCATAGCCCATCTTTATGTAGAGCAACCATTCTTATTTTCAGATCCTCAGAGAGTTCTTTGCCATGAGGTGCCATGTTGAACTTGCAGTGACCAGTATGAGAGAGCGAGAGCGATAACACCAAATTTAACACACCTGAAAATGGCTAATTGGGTCCAATTTGGACATTTTCACTTAGGGGTGTACTCACTTTTGTTGCCAGCAGTTTAGACATTAATGGCTGTGTGTTGAGTTATTTTGAGGGGACAGCAAAGTTACACCGTTATACAAGCTGTACACTCACTACTTTACATTGTAGCAAATTGTCATTTCTTCAGTGTTGTCACATGAAAAGATAGAAGAAAATATTTACAAAAATGTGAGATACTGTATATATTTTATATATATATATATATATATATATATATATATACACATACACACACACATATGGTGTACATATATATATAGTATATATAAACACACCCCATACCGACCCAGTTTTCTAGCTGGTCCGGTGGTGTCATGGCAGTTTCTTAGTCCTGTGGCGGAGGGGAGCAGACATACTTTCAGGACTGAGAAGCCTGTATAATGATGTACTGAAGTACCATGAGCCAAGCCTGCATCATGATGCGCCCCCTGGGTGACATGTGGTGGGCAGGAGTTCAACAGGAAAATGGGCAGAATGACGCAACTGTTGTGTTCCCAGAAGAACACCAGCACTGGAGACCAAGGAGGCCAACGCTAAAGCCTGGAGAGGGTATGTGAAATGTTGAATTAATTTTTTTATACGTCGGGGTGGGGTTGGGGTTTATTCCATGGGGGGGGGGGTACAAAACAGTTGGAAGCTTCACTTTAATGCATCAGCTCATAGTCGGTGCAACAGTAAAGGCCCATAACCATTCTAGTAAATTAGGTGCAATGACTTTACAGTCCTATATTGCCAGGATGAAGGTGTGTGCCACGTGCTGGTGTACACATGCCATAAACATGATGGGGGGGGGGGGGTGCACACTTGTTATAAAGGAAGGTTTAAATGAGCCAGCTGCTGGTGTGTGATGGACCTTCTCTCCTCCTCTCCCTCCAGGAATGTCTTCCCACACATCAGCTCCCTAGTAGAACTATCTGAAAAATGCCTATAGTTTAAGTGGGGACCGCGCCACCGGCATTAATCTGTCCCTCTCCTGGATCGCTTATCATGGGAAACATCCTTGGTGGAATTCTTTATGAAAATGTGTTTGTAAACATAATCCAATCCTCACTTACTCAAACTCTCATCAGCACATTCATTATAAATAAACCGGATTTCGAATTCCTCGGGAACAAGTGAAATCACTCAGTATAATGTTAATGTCAACCGGCAAAAGCTAAAAGGTTCATGGAACCCATTGCAGTTAAATTCTGTAATATTTCCCACGTTTTTTTTTGTGGAGGATCTGTAGTCTATTTCATAGCAATGGACTCTGAGCAACTTACCCTCTCTTACTGCCATAATGCAACCTTGCGAGAGCCGCTGGTGAACTTCTGTCCTAGTTTCCCTCTGAGAGCACACACAGCTAGGCACACAGCATTTTCTTCAGTCTTCTACTGGCTCCAAAGAACAGTCTAGGGCAGAGGTGTCAAAATCTATTTATCGCGGGCCGCATGGGCATTATGGTTGCCCCCAATCGTCGGTTGTATCTTTAAGACTAGATATCCAGAGCACCCCCCCCCCCTCTTACATTACAACAGCTGTGCTGAGAGTACCCACTTTGTGCTCCCGACACAGTTATCAACGCCTAACCGAAAGCTCCCAATCGCAAGCAGCAGCCTTCGGATCACTTGACAGTCAATCATGGCAGTCACACGCTCTTAAGCCCTGCCTCGCCTCGTGGCATCATAAACCTTTAAAGGGTCGGGAAGCGCCGGTGTCAAAAAGTAAAAAAAATTAAATAAAAAGAACAAGGCTTGTAACACAACAAGGGTTAGAGAAAGATACAGTACATGGGTCTAACGTAGTATATAGAGTACGATCCAGAGATAGAAAATGTGTCATTGCTAAGGACTACCATGTCTCTGTCACATGCAATGCAGCCAGCCAGGTGATATGGCAAAGGTGACGGTCAATTTGGTAGTGGAGGGGGTAAGGTGCTTGGAATCTCCACTAGCGGCCGTATTCCTACTCTTTGGACCCAACCTGGAGTCACGAGAGAGAGAGAGATGTCGACGGGCCCTGGGAAAAAGAAAGCAAGCATGGAGACTGGAGAGAGAAAGTGTTTTCTGTATCCCATAGCAACAGAAGGAGTGTCCAAGTGTTAACAGTACAGGAGGTTCAACCATGGAGAGTGTTAGCCACACAAGATGCTGATGGCCCTTTAGACTGAGAGGTGCACAACATGCTGGGACTTGTAGTGCTAGCCCAGTCACACAGGAACGTAGGCTACAATGAAAGTGCAGGGCATTCATGCTGGGACCTATAGCTCTATCACAGGCTGCAATAGAGGAGCAAGGCATGCTGAAACTTCTAGTCCTATCATAGGCTGCAATGGAGGTGCAGAACATGCTGGGATCTGTAGTCCTATCACAGGTCGCCATGGAGGTACAGAACATGCTGGGACTTGTAGTGCTAGCCCAGTCACAGAGGAACGTAGGCTACAATGAAAGTGCAGGGCATTCATGCTGGGACCTGTAGCTCTATCACAGGCTGCAATAGAGGAGCAAGGCATGCTGAAACTTCTAGTCCTATCACAGGCTGCAATGGAGGTGCAGAACAAGCTGGGACCTGTAGTCCTATCACAGGTTGCCATGGAGGTACAGACAGAGGCGGCCCTTTAATTAGGCAAATTAGGCGATTGCCTTAGGCCTCGCCCACAGAAAGGGCCTCGCCGTCGCGCGATTGCCTAATTTGCATATTGCATTTACGGTTGTTGTGTGACAGTGTGTCTGTGTGTTGACTCACTCTGTCATCATCATCATCATTATGTAACTGGGCGGCACTCGCAAGCGGCAGGGTGAGCGGGCGGCGGGCGCTCTGCGCATGGTGAGCTGACTCGTGCACGGTGCTTTCTGGCGTGCCACCGCCGCGATCCGCGGCGGCAGACGAGGCGGGACTACAATCTATCATGGTGGATGGTGGTGCTGGGCATGGCTCAAGCTGCCTGCATCCAATAGCAGGCTCCACTGCCACAGCGCCGTCCTCCAGCCTTTCCCCAAGTCAGCGATGGCGGCCCCAATGCATGGCGGGAGTTGTAGTTCTCCAACAGAGCACAGCACACAGACTTCAATAGGGCCATCTGGTGCCTGTGCTCTGCAGAGACAGTGAGACTACAACTCCCAGATTGCACTGCTGCAAGCAGAGAGAGAACATCGTGTATTGCTCCTCCCTGTCCTGCTGGCTTTAGCAGGGGACCGAGGCGAGGAGCAGGAGCAGGTATTCTAACTATAAATTAATATTAATATTTATATATTTATATATATATATATATATATATATATATATATATATATATATATATATATATATATATATATATATATATATATATATATATATAAGGAACTTAGGAAGCACTTTGCCATGAATGCAGAAAACAATTTAAACTCCTCCAATAATTCATAATAGGACTTGTGGATGCATTGCTGTAGTTTTTTTTCACACGCACACACACACACACACACACATATATGTATATATATATATATATATATATATATATATATATATATGTATGTGTGTGTATATATATATATATATATATATATATATATGTATATATATATATATATATATATATACATATATGTGTGTGTGTGTGTGCGTGTGAAAAAAACTACAGCAATGCATCCACAAGTCCTATTATGAATTATTGGAGGAGTTTAAATTGTTTTCTGCATTCATGGCAAAGTGCTTCTTTTCTGAAATGAATCTTTTGAAAATGTTGACCTATTCATTCATGTATCTTTAACCGCTTGAGATCCGCGCTATAGCCGAATGACGGCTACAGCGTGGACCTGCTTTCCCGGGACCACGTCTATTGACGTCGTCCCGTGCACGAGCGGCCTGTGTGCCCCCTGAGGGGCGCGCGTGGCGAGCTCTGTGATCGGCGAGTCTATGAGACTCGCCTGATCACGGATCGGAGCAAGGGGCCGATCCCGACCCCTTACCACGTGATCAGCTGTCAGCCAATGACAGCTGATCATGTGATCACAACAGAGCCAGTAAAAAAAAAAGCCGATCACCGGCGGCCATGATCGGCCCCGATCACGGCCAAGTTATCAGTACCCACCTGCCCCCTGCCAGTGCAACCTAATTAAAGTAAAAGTGCCACCCATCAGTACCGGCCCTTAGTGCCTGTAGTGCCACCCATCAGTGCCCATAGTGCCACCTATCAGTGCCCATAGTGCCACCTATCAGTGCCCACAGTGCCACCTATCAGTGCCCACAATCTGCCTCAACAACACTGCTGCACCTCATATGCCACATATCCGTGCCCATCAGCGTCATCTAACAGTGCCCATCAGTGCTGCCCCTCAGTGCCCAGCAGTGCCACCTATCAGTGCCACCTATCAGTGCCCATCAGTCCCATCTATCAGTGGTACCTATCCGTGCCCATCCGTGCCACCCATCCGTGCCATCTTATCTGTGCCCATTTTGCCCATCAGTGCCGCCTTATCTGTGCCCATCAGTGCTGCCTTTTCTGTGCCTATCAGTATCGCCTTATCTGTGCCTATTGGTGCCACCTTAACCGTGCCTATCAGTGCCCACCAGTGCTGCCTCATCAGTGCATTTCAATGAAGGAGAAAAATGACCTGTTTGCAAAATTTTATAACAAACTATTAAACATGATTTATTGTAATTTTTATTAGTAAAAAATAAAACTCCGAGCTGTAACTAAATACCACCAAAAGAAAGCTCTATTTGTGGGAAAAAAATGATAAAAATTTCATTTGGGTACAGTGTTGTATGACCGCGCAATTGTCATTCAAAGCGCATCAGCGCTGAAAGCTGAAAATTGGTCTGGGCAGGAGGGGGGTTTAAGTGCCCAGTAAGCAAGTGATTAACAAGACACTTTTATTTTCCCCCCCAAAAAAAAAAGAATAACTTGTCATCTGCTTTACTGAGGTTTTGGTATGCCTTTTGCTAGATCAATAGAATTAGCCCTGGTGTTGCATACACACGGTCGGACAAAGTTGTTGGAAAATCCGATTGTTCGGAACGTGATGACGTTCGATCGTTGCGACAGGACTACGTTGCGGCTAGTAGCCAATAGCTTTGATCTCGTAATTTGATCTGGGCACTTTGTCCAATCGGAATTCTCTACAAACGATTGGACCAAGTCCGATCGGATCATGTTGTCGGAAAATTTTATATCCAGCTGTTAAACTTTGTTGGTCGGACATTCCGACAGAAAAAGTCAGATGAAACCCACACACGGTCGGATTATCCAACAACGCAGTCCGATCGGACATTTTCAGTCGGTGTGTACAGGGGCTTAGAATAGTTCCACCATACTGAAGGTTGGTTCTCTATGAACCTTAGTAGCTAATGGGCCCATCATGGCACAAGCCATATCTTTATCCATTTCCTGTAACATGATCCACAATGTGCGAGTCAGCAAAAGCTTAGTATTATGGGTGACTCTTCCTTTCTGGATCATATTCACCTTTTCCTAACTTTCCTATCCAATACTTCCATTACTTTTTATTAGCTTCCATTACACTCCATCCTTTCCGTCTTAGACATGCTGTCTGTCTGTACTGTACCCAATCTCTGTCTATTGGTCTCATCATCGTTGTCTGTACTGTACCCTGTCACAGTGACAACTATTGATGAGCTCAGTGGCTGCGTTTTATGGCACAGTGGCTGCATTTGATGGGCTTGGTGACTGTGTTTTATGGCACAGTGGCTGCAATTGATGGCACAGTGGCTGCAATTGATGACACAGTGGCTGTGTTTGATGGGCACAGTGAGCCTGCAATTGCTGCTTTTTTTTCAGTTTGCACCCCCCCAAAAAAAATTTGAGCACCAGCCACCACTGGATGGGATCATCATTGTGCCCTTCTCCTTACTTGTTGAATGACAGGCTGAGGGCATGTACATTCCAGTTGAATGCCGTTGAATGAGGCTGGCTGTCATTCAAACTGGAGGGATTATTTTCTTTTTCATTTTAATTATTTTAATTCATTATCTTGCTGCAGTTCTGCTTTCACACACATATTCACACACATATGTGAAATGTTTCCTCCACCAAAAGATTTATAATTCTGTGCAGCTATTTTTGTGATTCATATTCCTCTGCCAGACAGTACAGAATGGTGTGACAGTACCACCTTTTTTATTACAATTAAGTAATACAGCAGTTTTATTTACCCTCTCCCTAAACCTGCTGACGATGAAGAAGCATTACACTGATAAGTTATCAATTATGCTCATTCTGTTATCATAGCCGCGCAGTCTCTGACCGTCTCCTGTATCATTGTCCGCACAGTCTCTGACCATTTCCTGTATCTTTGTGGTGTGATTGTCTGTCAGCTCCCTGTCTGTGGCTCCAACTTTTCATACCGTGTTGGCAAGGTAAGAGTTTGCTTGTCATTACCATAATAAAACTGTCTCCTGTATCATTTTCTGCACAGTCTCTGACCGTCTCCTGTATCATGGCCACACAGTCTCTGACCGTCTCCTGTATCATGGCCGCACAGTTTCTGACCGTCTCCTGTATCATGGCCACACAGTCTCTGATTGCCTCCTGTATCATGGCCGCACAGTCTCTGACCATCTCCTGTATCATTGTCCACATACAGTCTCTGACCATCTCCTGTATCATTGTCCACACACAGTCTCTGACCATCTCCTGTATCATGGCTGTGCAGTCTCTGACCATCTCCTGTATAATTTTCCGCACAGTCTATGACCATCTCCTGCATCTTTCTGGGGTGATTGTCTGTCAGCTCCCTGTCTGTGGCTCCAACGTTTGATATCGTGTTAACCAGGTAAGAGTTTGCTTGTCATTACCATAATAAAACCATCTCCTGTATCATTGTCCGCACTGACCATCGTCTGTAGCACTGTCTGCACAATCTCTGACCATCTCCTGTATTATTGTCTGCATAGTCTCTCACCATCTCCTGTATTATTGTCTGCATAGTCTCTCACCATCTCCTGTATTATTGTCTGCATAGTCTCTCACCATCTCCTGTATCATTGTCGACACACAGTCTCCGACCATCTCCTGTATCATTGTCCATACACAGTCTCCGACCATCTCCTGTATCATTGTTCATACACAGTCTCTGACCTTCTCTTGTGTCATGGTTTGGACTGTCCCTCAGGTGGGCTTAGCTGTCCCTTAGCTGGGACTGTACCTTTTCTGGATTGGATGGGTTGGACTATGTCCCTCACCTGGGTTGGACTATGTCCCTCAGCTGGGTCAGACTATGACTATATCCCTTAGCTGATTTGGACTGTCCCTTAGGTGTACTGGATTGTCGCAGTCCCATAGCTGAACTGAACTGTAACACTCCTATAGCTGAATTTGGCTGTCCCTCAGCTGGATTGGACTGTCGCTTAGCTGGGACTGTCCCTTAGCTGGATTTGACTATTCCTTAGGTGAATTGGATTGTCGCAGTCCCATACCTGGATTGAACTGTGACACTCCCATAGCTGTATTGGGCTGTCCCTTAGCTGGTTTGGACTGTCCCTTAGGTGGATTGGATTGTCACAGTCCCTCAGCTGGATTGGACTGTCCCTCAGCTGGGTTGGACTGTCCCTCAGCTGGGACTGTCCCTTAGGTGGATTGGATTGTCACACTCCCATAGCTGGATTGGCCTGTCCCTCATCTGATTGGACTGACCCTTGACTGGATTGGACTGTCCCTTAGATGGGTCACACTGTCCCTTAACTGAGTAGGACTGTGTATTGGGTGGATTGGATTGTCACAGTCCCATAGCTGGATTGAACTGTCACACTCCCATAGCTAGATTGGCCTGACCCTCAGCTGGATTGGACTGTCCCTCAGCTGGATTGGACTGTCCCTCAGCTGGATTGGACTGTCCCTCAGCTGGGTCGGACTGTCCCTCAGCTGGGTCGGACTGTCCCTCAGCTGGGTCGGACTGTCCCTTAGGTGGATTGGATTGTCACACTCCCATAGCTGGATTGGCCTGTCCCTCATCTGATTGGACTGACCCTTGACTGGATTGGACTGTCTCTCAGGTGGATTGGATTGTCACAGTCCCATAGCTGGATTGAACTGTCACATTCCCATAGCTAGATTGGCCTGACCCTCAGCTGGATTGGACTGTCCCTCAGCTGGATTGGACTGTCCCTCAGCTGGATTGGACTGTCCCTCAGCTGGGTCGGACTGTCCCTCAGCTGGGTCGGACTGTCCCTCAGCTGGGTCGGACTGTCCCTTAGGTGGATTGGATTGTCACACTCCCATAGCTGGATTGGCCTGTCCCTCATCTGATTGGACTGACCCTTGACTGGATTGGACTGTCCCTTAGATGGGTCACACTGTCCCTAACTGAGTAGGACTGTGTATTGGGTGGATTGGATTGTCACAGTCCCATAGCTGGATTGAACTGTCACACTCCCTTAGCTGGATTGGACTATCCCTTAGTTGGATTGGACTGTCTGTTAGGTGGATTGGATTGTCACAGTCCCATAGCTGGATTGAACTGCCGCACTCCCATAGCTGGATTGGCCTGTCCCTCAACTGGATTGGACTGTCCCTCAGCTGGATTGACTGTCCCTTAAATGGGTCAGATTGTCCATTATCTGGGAATGTCCTTTAGCTGAATTGGACTGTCTCTTGGGTGGATTGGATTGTCACAGTCCCATAGCTGGATTGAACTGTCGCACTCCCTTAGCTGGATTGGACTATCCCTCAGCCGGATTGGACTATCCCTCAGCCGGATTGGACTATCCCTCAGCCGGATTGGACTATCCCTCAGCCGGATTGGACTATCCCTCAGCTGGATTGGACTGTTTGTTAGGTGGATTGGATTGTCACAGTCCCATAGCTGGATTGAACTGCCGCACTCCCATAGCTTGATTGGCCTGTCCCCCATCTGATTGGACTGTCCCTCGGCTATATTGGACTGTCCCTCAGCTGGGTCAGGCTGTCCCTTATCTGTTACTGTCCCTTAGCTGGGCCGGACTGTCCCTTAGCTGGGCCGGACTGTCCCTTATCTGGGTCGGACTGTCCCTTATCTGGGTCGGACTGTCCCTTATCTGGGACTTTCCCTTAGCTGGATTGGACTGTCTCTTAGGTGGATTGGATTGTCACAGTCCCATAGCTGGATTGAACTGTCGCACTCCCTTAGCTGGATTGGACTATCCCTCAGCTGGATTTGACTATCCCTCAGCTGGATTTGACTATCCCTCATGGGTTTGGCTGTCCCTCAGCTGGGTTTGGCTGTCCCTCAGCTGGGTTTGACTGTCCCTCAGCTGGGTTTGGCTGTCCCTCAGCTGGGTTTGGCTGTCCCTCAGCTGGGTTTGGCTGTCCCTCAGCTGGGTTTGACTGTCCCTCAGCTGGGTTTGACTGTCCCACAGATCGGACTACCTCTTAACTGGATTGGACTGCCTCTTAGCTTTTTGTCAGATATACACTGAAAAACTCATTATGCAAGTACCCTTGTTAACCAGTGAATTTGTTTGCTTATAAAGGGTGTGACAACAGCAAGTGATTTAGCATGAAAACAGTTTGACCAATTGAGAGACCAGAAGCAGAAATCACTTCAATCAATTAAATTCTGTTCCAGCATTGGTCTTTTTACCATTTTGTTTATTTTGTTCTAAAATTGTGTGTTAGTACACTGTGTGTAATTACTAGATTAGCAGAATTTACTTTAGTTTTCCATAAATTTAAAACAAATATGCAAAAAGGTGGAAGAGAACGTGACAAAGGGCGAAAATTTGAATCTGGTCACCAAAAAAGAAAAAAGAATATTGCTTTTGAGGAATGCAAACAAGAGCTACGTGGCTCTATGCATAAGTTTTTGAAGACAGGCAAGATAAATACAAGTCAAGAGGTGCCTGAGCATCAACACGAGACGATGGAATCAGTTTTGACTGAAATAGAAGATGATTCACAGCCAAGCACTTCTGTTGAATCTGAATCGTATGCCATTTGGGGTAGCGCAGAAGAAGGAATTCAAGAAAGACCTAGTGTTCCTGATTCTGAGCAATCAGAGTCTACATATCAGCCTCTAAGTTATGATCCTGGAGAATGGACTTTTCCAGTGGAAGATAAAGACCGAATCTGTTTTATACAGAAAGGACCAGTAAGGGAAGAAAATTTAACTTTTCCATTAGACAGTGGAAAAAGACATTTTTCTACCTTTCATTACACCAGGGTTCTAAGCAACAAGGAAACACAAGACCGGCGCTGGTTAGTTTATTCCAAAAGCAAGGACTGTGTTTTCTGTTTTGCCTGTCGTTTGTTCTCACCATTAGGGAGCGCTTTAGTGTCTAATGGCTGCAATGACTGGAAGAACCTGAGCAATCGTCTTGGTTTGCATGAACACAGTTCTGACCACTTAAAGAACATCATCACATGGATGGAAACTGAGAAAAGATTTAGATGTGGGAAAACTATTGATGCATCGGTGCAAAAGCAAATACTCCTGGAAAAGCAACGTTGGCATGAAATTCTGGAAAGGCTTATAGCCACTGTTCAATTCTTGTCATGCCATAACTTGCCATTTCGAGGACACAGAGATAATTTAGAGGAAGAGAATAGTGGCAATTTTATCGATCTAATAAAGCTTTGTGCAAGGTTTGATCCTGTTCTTCGTGAACACTTGCAACGAATTGAAGCGAAACGTATTCACAACCATTACTTGGGAAAAAACATACAAAATGAACTAATTTCATTGATGGCCAAACTTGTCAAGCAAAAAGTAATTGAAAAAATTCTTCAAGCTAAATATTATTCCATAATTCTGGATTGCACTAGGGATGTGAGCCACATTGAACAGATGACTGTGGTATTACGACATGTTGATGAAATATCTGGAGATGTTGAAGAGCATTTTATTGGATTTTTACCAGTTGAGAAAACGACAGCTGAAGAGTTAACTAAAACCATACTGCTGGAAATTGAGGAATCAGGTTTGGACATCAAAAATTGCCGTGGTCAAGGATATGACAATGGAGCAAACATGCGAGGGGAGAAAAGTGGTGTAAAAACTAGGATATTAAATATCAATCCTTTAGCTTTTTTTACACCCTGTGGTTGCCATAGTTGGAATTTGGTTCTGGGTGATGCAGCAGCATCTTGTGTAAAAGCCAAATTATTTTTTGGCGTTTTGCAAAGACTTTACACATTGTTTTCTGGCTCATCCAATAGATGGGCAATTTTAAAAGAGAAGGTAAATATTACCCTCAAGCCATTGTCAGAAACCAGATGGGAGTGCAGAGTCGAGAGTGTAAAGGCTGTCCGTTACCAGCTAAAAGAAATTGCTGAGTGCCTGGAAGAGATGACACAGATGAATGCTGATCCTGCTTTCTGTAGTGAATGTAATTCACTAAAAGAAGAAATTTTGTCATACGAGTTTGTTCTGTCATTAATTGTATGGTATGAGATTTTAGTAAAAATCAACCTTATCAGCAAGGTGTGGCAAAAGTCTTGTATGCAGCTGGACACTGCAGTAAAACATTTGGAGGCCTTCCTGTGCTGGCTGAAAGAATATCGCCAACATGGCTTTAATTCTGCCATTGTTACTGCCAGAGAAATTGCTGAAGAAATGGACATTCCAAAAGAATTTCGACAGTGCAGGATACGCAGGACCAAAAGAATGTTTGATTATGAGTGTCCAGATGAAGCAGTTGTTAACCCTGCAGACAGGTTTAGAGCAGAATATTTCAATGTTATTGTCGACAAGATTCGTGCTAGTGCTGAGCCTCGCTTTGAAGGTTTAAAAAGCTATGTCAGCAATTTTGGATTTTTATATGATATCTCCTCTTTATGCATGAAATCTGAGAAAGACTTATTAGAAGACTGCAAAGAACTTGAAGCCCTACTTACTTTACCTAATTCTTCTGATTCTGACATAAGAGGTCTGGAATTGTATGAAGAGCTACGAATGTGTATGCGTACTGTACCTCCAAAATTGAATATGTCCGATTCCTTGAAATATCTCATTGATAACAATTTAACTGACGTTTATCCAAACATCTATATTGCATTGAGAGTCATCTTAACAATTCCAGTTACTGTTGCATCAGCTGAGAGGAGCTTTTCAAAACTAAAATTAATAAAAACTTACTTAAGATCAACTATGAGCCAAGAGAGATTATCTGCCTTAGCAGTTTTGTCCATTGAACGTGATCTGGCTTCAAAATTAAATTATTCATCTGTGATAGATGAATTTACAACTGCCAAATGTAGGAGAATGTTTTGAAACTTCTGATATTGAAACATTAAAAAAAAATGTATTACTGTTAAAACTTTCCAGGGGATTTGTGTATGAGCCCCAACTATAGTTAGCACATGTATTGTGGCATTGTATATTGAAACAAAGTTTTTTTTTGTTTGTTTTTGTTTTGATTGACTTTCAGTAAGTGCCTGAGAATTCTAATAGGGCACTCTTACACCAGGCTGTTTTCCTGCAGGCACCGTAAATAGACACGTGTACAGAATTGACAGGCATTTATTGGAGCAGCACCATGGTAGCTGCAGATCAAACAGAAGCAGCTTCCTTGGCTGTATAGGATAGGAGAGTTTAATGTCACTTTAAGGCTGTCAGCAGATTGGCCTCTACAAACTCAACAGTGTCTAAAAATGGAGAGCAACTAAGGAAGTGCAAAGTGGGGTGAGACAGTGTACTACTACTACTACATTTTAAACAGTATAGACACTAAATCTACCAGGACTTAATTTTCTGACAAAACTTCCAATTTAAGGTTTTTTTTATATTTTATTGATGTTTTGCTAAAGAAAACAAGAAACTGAGTTATTTTCTTACTTGAGAAATATTGCACTTTACACCTATTATGTTCCATGCACTACTGAGCAAATATGCCAAGTTACATATTTCTATGTTTTTATGTTTTCCATTTTTGTAAAAAAAATCACTTGTTGCATCCTTGTTGCATTAAACAGGTTATATGCAAGAATAAGTTTGTTGACACATTTATTTTACATTTACAAGACAGACAGCACAGAGAATAATAAGTAGGCAGCTGCACAATTTGATCTATATCTGTGTGCGTGTAACATATATATATATATATATATCTATATATATATATATATATATATATATATATATATATATATATATATATATATATATATATATATATATATATATATATATATATATATGTATGTATGTATGTATGTATGTATATATATATATATATATATATATATATATATATATATATATATATATATATATATATATATATATATATATATATATATATAATCATACCTACCCACCCACCCTATGTTATGATAGTTGATTAAAAAATAATTGGTTAGAGAAATTTATAGCAACTGTGAATTCATAGGATTTAAGTTAATATATGCATTTATACAGTTAATTTTTAATAGTTTTTTAAAATATTTTTGCCATTATGGGTGTGAGTGGGGCCTCATGTCTAAGTTTTGCCTAAGGCCTCACAAAGTCTAGAGCCGCCTCTGGGTACAGAACATGCTGGGACCTGTAGTCCTATCACAGGCTGCAATGGAGGTGCAGAATATGCTGGGACCTGTAGTTCTATCCCAGGCTGCACTGTATGTACAGGCTGTACATCGTTTTAGTTTCCTCCTTCCCAATCCTAGCCACTCTCTCCCCCTCCTCCCTGTCTATCTATAAAGAATGAAAAGGTTTGTACAGACCTGAAGTCAGTGCGTGTTCCTGCTCCCCCCCCCCCCCCTCTTATGTGTATACAGAGCTGAATGAGGAGGTGGGTCTCAAAGGATGGCCCAGTCCTACAAAAGTGCCATCAACAGTTTAACCTCTGCAGGTAAAAATCTCAAACACGCGTTAATGGAATTATAGGGTTTGTCACATGTTACGCTTCCCTTTCCACAAGGTTAAGGCTGACCGGCCACGGGTGACTATGAAAACTGTGAGAAAAGGGGAAAAAATGTAGAAAAATGATTAACTCGGTGTGACAAGCCAGCTGGAGAAGAATCTCCGAAACACAGAGAGTAGATGGGGTCAGCGCTGTCTCTAGCAGGAATGAACGGAGGGGATTTGGCAGAGGGAACGTCGTAGGACATCATGGGGATGGAAAAGCTCTGTGCTGAGTGTCAGCGCTCCAACAAACAACCAGAACCTGTCAGTCGTCTTCTATTGACTGATGTCCACTGAGAGGTGTGAAAAGCCACCACCGGAACATTTGGCGGCTTCTGTTTGTCCTAGGAAACCACTTATACAGATCGGCTTGGTGCAGAAAATCTTATTCTTACTTTTTTCAGCACATTTTTTATGCTGAAAAAGCCCCCCCGCGGCTTATACTGGAGTGAGGGTGCAGCCTCCCTGTGCCCATCTGCAGCTGTACCTTTGATAACTAGACTAGACTAGAACAGAATGCATGACACAGTGGGAGACGCCCTCTGTTTTGCTTATCAAAGGTACAGCTGCAGATGGGCACAGTGAGGCTGCAAATGAGCACAGTGAGGTTGCAGATGGGCACAGTGAGGCTGCAGATGAGCACAGTGAGGCTGCAAATGGGCACAGTGAGGCTGCAAATGGGCACAGTGAGGCTGCAAATGGGCACAGTGAGGCTGCAGATGGGCACAGGGAGGCTGCAAATGGGCACAGGGAGGCTGCATATGGGCACAGTGAGGCTGCAAATGGGCACAGGGAGGCTGCATATGGGCACACTGAGGCTGCAAATGGGCACAGTGAGGCTGCAAATGGGCACAGTGAGGTTGCAAATGGGCACAGTGAGGTTGCAAATGGGTACAGTGAGGCTGCAAATGCGTACAGTGAGGCTGCAGATGGGCATTGTTTACCCAGTAGCTGCTGCATTTCCCACCCTCGGCTTATACTCAAGTCAATACGTTTTCCCAGTTTTTTTTGTGGTAAAATTAGGTGCCTCGGCTTATAATCGAGTATATAAGGTATTTATTAAAACCTATATTTATATGTATAGTCTGTTATAGATCAGGGATCTCCAAATTTATCTAAACAAAGGGCCAGTTTATTATCCTTCAGACTTTAGAACTTTCGAGGGGCCAGACTGTGGCTAATAGGAGTAGAAAATGTTCTGGTGACAGTAACAATGACCCTTTATTGGTGTCAGTGAGAGAAAGAGTGCCTCATCATTGGTGTCGGTGAGAGAAATAGTGCCCCATTGTTGGTGTCAGTGGGAGAATTAATGCTCCATCATTGGTGTCAGTGGGAATAATAGTGCCCCATTGTTGGTCAGTTTGAGGAATAGTGCCCCATCATTGGTGTCAGTGGAAGGAATAGTGCCCCATCACTGGTGTCAATGGGAAGAATAGTGCCCCGTTATTGGTGTCAGTGGGAAAAATAATGCTCCATTTTTGGTGTCAGTGGGAAAAATAATGCCCCATCATTGTGTCAGTGGGAGGAATAGTTCCCCAACATTGGTGTCAGTGGGAGGAATAGTGCCCCATCATTGGTGTCAGTGGCAGGAATTATGCCCCGTTGTTAATGTCAGTGGGAGGAATAGTGCCCCAGATAAAGGCAAGCAAAGGGCCGTAGATTGGAGACCACTGTTACAGATGAACATTGGCAGCGGAATAACTACTTAGGATGCACTTGTGTTCAGTCTGAACTTGGAAGTGAGGAATAAGAAATGCCTGTCAGTGCTCAGACCATACGCCACACACTGCATCAAATTGGTCTGCATGGCTGTCGTCCCAGAAGGAAGCCTCTTCTAAAGATGATGCACAAGAAAGCCTGCAAACAGTTTTCTGAAGACAAGCAGACGAAGGACATGGATTACTGGAACCATGTCCTGTGGTCTGATGAGACCAAGATAAACGTATTTGGTGTCAGATGGTGACAAGCGTGTGTGGGGGCAACCAGGTGAGGAGGACAAAGACAAGTGTGTCTTGCCTACAGCCAAGCATGGTGGTGGGAGTGTCATGGTCTGGGGCTGCATGAGTGCTGCCGGCACTGGGGGGCTACAGATCATTGAGGGAACCATGAATGCCAACATGACATACTGTGACATACTGAAGCAGAGCATGATCCCCTTCCTTTAGAGACTGGGCCGCAGGGCAGTATTCCAACATGATAACTACCCCAACACACACCTCCAAGATGACCACTGCCTTGCTAAAGAAGCTGAGGGTAAAGGTGATGGATTGGCCAAGCATGTCTCCAGACCTAAACCCTATTGAGCATCTGTGGGGCATCTTCAAATGGAAGGTGGAGGAGCACAAGGTCTCCAACATCCACCAGCGCTGTGATGTCATCATGGAGGAGGGGAAGAGGACTCCGGTGACAACCTGTGAAGCTCTGGTGACCTCCATGCCCAAGAGGGTTAAGGCAGTGCTGGAAAATAATGGTGGCCACACAAAATATTGACACTTTGTGCCCAATTTGGACATTTTCACTTAGGGGGTGTACTGACTTTTGTTGCCAGCGGTTTAGACATTAATGACTGTGTGTTGAGATATTTTGAGGGGACGGCAAATTTACACTGTTATCCAAGCTGTACACTCACTACTTTACATTGTAGACAAGTGTCATTTCTTCAGTGTTGTCACATGAAAAGATAGAAGAAAAGATTTACATAAACGTGAGGGGTGTACTCACTTTTGTGAGATAGTGTAATTCTTCTGGAGGTTGGAAGTAGCTAAACAAAAACAAGTGTGGTGCAAGGGGAGAACCCCTGGAAGGGTCGTTTTAAAATTTCCCCCGGAGTTCAGCTTTAAGTCTGGTTAACATCTGGCTACTGTTATTATGCTAAAATCCACTGCCTGCTTTTTTTTTTTTTTTTTCCATTCGTTTAGAATGTACAGCATGATAACAGTCTACATCAGATGGTACTGATAAGGCAAAGTGGAACCACAATCTGTCTTCGAGGACTGCAGACCGAGACAGTAGTCTGCACTTCAGATCTTCTGCCCCAGACTCATGATATATGTACTTACAGGCGGAGATAATGGAAGGCAATACATCTGTCTCAAAGATGTCCTGATCCAGCACCCACACCTTCCCATGTTTCATTAATTCATTAAGGAGCAAGTTTAATCTTTTAAAAAGAAAAACCCTTTTGGCCGGGGGGGGGGGGGTTGTGATTGAACTGCAATTTTACTGCACCCCCCCTCCCCCCTGACTGCCCACCGTAGACTACAACAGTGGCCAAACAGGATGGTACAAGTGCCATGGTGTCAGGGCTGGGCTCAGCCTTACCTTTTCAGAGCTGGCTGCTCAGCTGTGGGCTAATTGGCAGCCCCTATCTCTCCACAGTTACTCAGCTGTTGATGATATCCTGCTCGTTGGTCCTGCCTACTTAAGCTGTCCATTCCAGAGGATCCCTGCCTTTGCCTTGGTCAACATCACAGAAACTATCTCCTGCGATCCTGTTCAAGACTTTCTATGCTGACATCCCTTCTGGCTCCAGATCCTGCTTGCTGTTCCACTACATTGATCCCTGACTTCTGGCTTGGCTGACTATCCGTTCCAGTTCCTGAACTTTGGCTATGTTTTGACTACGTTTGTTCTTTTTACTTTTATTATTAAACAAGTGTGATTTAACTGTACTTCTGTCTTGGCCATCCAAACAGGATGGTACAAGTGCCATGGTGTCAGGGCTGGGCTCAGCCCTTCCTTCTCAGAGCTGGCTGCTCAGCTGTGGGCTAATTGCCAGCCCCTATCTCTCCACAGTTACTCAGCTGTTGATGATATCCTGCTCGTTGGTCCTGCCTACTTAAGCTGTCCATTCCAGAGAATCCCTGCCTTTGCCTTGGTCAACATCACAGAAACTATCTCCTGCGATCCTGTTCAAGATTTTCTATGCTGACATCCCTTCTGGCTCCAGATCCTGCTTGCTGTTCCACTACATTGATCCCTGATTTCTGGCTTGGCTGACTATCCGTTCCAGTTCCTGAACTTTGGCTATGTTTTGACTACATTTGTTCTTTTTACTTTTATTATTAAACAAGTGTGATTTAACTGTACTTCTGTCTCGGCCTGATTTCATGGTTTCTGACACATGGTTGCATCTCCAGCAACAATTATGGGGACAGAATCTGGGGACCCTCTTTAACAAGTGGGCTTCCAGTTTCCAATAAGCCCCCTGCCTGCAGATCCCCACAACCACCACCCAGGGTTGTGGGGAACAGGCCCTTGTCCCCAACATAGGGGGGGTTTTGTGATTGAGCTTAAGTTTTGTATTGTGTTTGGCAGGCCATACTACTGCCAAACGTGACCAATTCTAATGAATAGGACCTCACTAAAACCGCCCTGCAACTGCATGCAATGCATGTGGTGGGGGAGCGGTGGTGCAGACTTTTCAGGATTAAAACTAGACATGTACAGAAGGGAAAAATGTGCTAGATTTGTTATGTTACAAATTTTGTTTCCTTGATTTTTTTTGCCATTCATTTAGTTTAGTTTAATTTCTGTTATTGGTTTTCGAGGGGAATTCCAACTTTTTGGATGAATTTGAGTTCCAATCGAATCAAAAATATCGATCCAATCCGAATTCTGTGTGAAGAATAGCTGTCTGTTAAAAGAAAAGTATGACAAGGCCTGGCTCATACTCTCCGCTCTAATCCATCCCAAAGGTGTTCTATCGGGTTGAGGCCAGTCAAGTTCCTCCACCCCAAACTCGCTCATCCATGTCTTTATGGACCTTGCTTTGTGCACTGCTGTGCAGTCATGTTGGAACAGGAAGGGGCCGTCACCAAACTGTTCCCACAAAGTTGGGAGCATGAAATTGTCCAAAATGTCTTGGTATGCTGATGCCTTAAGAGTTCCCTTCACTGGAACTAAGGGGCCAAACCCAACCCCTGAAGAATAACTCCAAACCATAATTCTCCCTCCACCAAATGATATAGACAAGTACACAAAGCAAGGTCCATAAAGACATGGATGAGCGAGTTTGGGGTGGAGGAACTTGACTGGCCTCAACCTGATAGAACACCTTTGGGATGGATTAAAGCGGAGACTATGAGCCAGGCCTTGTCATACTTTTCTTTTAACAGACAGCTATTCTTCACACAGAATTCGGATTGGATGGATATTTTTGATTTGATTGGAACTCAAATTCATCCAAAAAGTTGGAATTCCCCTCGAAAACCAATAACAGAAATGAAACTAAACTAAATGAATGGCAAAAACGAATCAAGGAAACAAAATTAGTCGTGACCTCAACCCCGATAGAACACCTTTGGGATGAATTAGAGTGGAGACTGCGAGCCAGGCTTCTTGTCCAACACCTCGCAAACGCGCTTTTGGAAGAACGGTCAAACATCCCCATAGACACACTCCTAAAGCTTGTGGACGACCTTCCCAGAAGAGTTAAAGCTGTTATAGCTGCAAAGGGTGGACCAACTCAATATTGAACCCTACGGACTAAGACTGGGATGCCATTAAAGTTCATGTAAAGGCAGGTGTCCCAATACTTTTGACAATATAGCAATATAGTGTATGTAGTATCGCTGTGATTGTCAGGAGCAGGAGAATTTTATTTTGCATTGTTCTTTGGTGGAAGGTTATGGTAGTAGCAAGAAATGCACAGCTAAATTTAAAAAAAAAAACATTTTATTTTTACTATTTGGGACAGTTTTCCTTTCATAATAAAAATAAATAAATCAGGAGCTATCCATTACCATTTACCACCCAATGAAAGCCCAATTTGTCCTGAAAAAAGTGCGGCATAACCCACCTGGATGCACAAAGTAGCGGTGACGATCTGTACGGTTTTACTAACACGAGTCAAAGTTGCAAAATTGCGCTTAGGCATTTTTCGATTTGTTTTACCCTCAGTTGCGGAGGGGTTAACGTCACAATGATGCACATTTTTCGGCATCCAGTAAAGCAAGTTCTGGGAAGACGATGCGGATATCTGGGGTCGAGGCTCTTTGGCTGGTGGAGGAATATCTCTCATAGTTGTGGGGGAGACAGCGGGACATTTACACATACTAAAGATAAGTTCCAGAGAAGTGGGACTGCCAAGGGAGATATCATGGTGATGATAGACCCAGACCGAGCCTTATCTGAACAAAATACAACAAGTTCTGCCATCGACCTAACAAAGAGCCAATGGGGAGAGATCGCCGTCACTCCTCCCGGGGACGCACTGCTTGGCTTATTTATAAAGGGTCCAATCCTATATAATCCAATATAAAGGGTCCAATATGAAATCCTTCCTGACATTAAAAGTGAAGTTTGTTCTGATTATATTATTGGTTCCTCTTTTATATCTAATCAACATGCATGCGCACAGGGTGTACCAGGGCACACCCTAATCACCATGTGTGGGGCAGATTCCTAAAAAAAATTGTAAAAAGTTAATTAAAAAAATCAAATTGTAAAAAAATTATAAAAAAAATAAAAATAAATAAAAACTACTGACACCATCCTCTGCCCTACTGACGCCGTCCTCTGCCCTACTGATGCCGTCCACTGCCCTACTGACGCCGTCCTCTGCCCTACTGACGCCGTCCTCTGCCCTACTGATGCCGTCCACTGCCCTACTGACGCCGTCCACTGCCCTACTGACGCCGTCCACTGCCCTACTGACGCCGTCCACTGCCCTACTGACGCCGTCCACTGCTCTGACGCCGTCCTCTGCCCTACTGACGCCATCCTCTGCCCTACTGACTCCGTCCACTGCTCTATTGACACCGTCCACTGCCCTACCGACGTCGTCCACTGCCCTACCGACGTCGTCCACTGCCCTACCGACGTCGTCCACTGCCCTACCGACGTCGTCCACTGCCCTACCGACGTCGTCCACTGCCCTACCGACGCCGTCCACTGCCCTACCGACGCCGTCCACTGCCCTACCGACGCCGTCCTCTGCCCTACCGACGCCGTCCTCTGCCCTACCGACGCCGTCCTCTGCCCTACCGACGCCGTCCTCTGCCCTACCGACGCCGTCCACTGCCCTACCGACGCCGTCCACTGCCCTACCGACGCCGTCCACTGCCCTACCGACGCCGTCCACTGCCCTACCGACGCCGTCCACTGCCCTACCGACGCCGTCCTCTGCTCTACTGACGCCGTCCTCTGCCCTACTGACGCCGTCCTCTGCTCTGACGCCGTCCTCTGCCCTACTGACACCGTCCACTGCTCTACTGACACCGCCCACTGCTCTACTGACATCGTCCACTGCCCTGCTGACACCGTCCTCTACCCTATCGACGCCGTCCTCTGCCCTACTGACACCGTCCACTGCTCTACTGACACCGCCCACTGCTCTACTGACACCGCCCACTGCTCTACTGACACCGTCTACTGCCCTACTGACACCGTCCTCTACCCTACCGAGGCCGTCCTCTGCTCTACTGACACTGTCCACTGCCCTACTGACACATGCATGTGTTTGAGCTTTGTGGAGCACACCCTAATGCAATATGCTGTGCACACCTACAGTATGATGATAATGTAGTGCTGGCTCCTGACGAGCAGGCGCTATATGTTTTTCAAAGTTAAATTTTCCAGAAACCACAGTTGGGTTTTGGGGCTAATTTTCTGGTTTCAGTACCAGTCCAGCTGGGTTGCACTGGGTTCTCCTTGACTGCAGGTGTCGCTGTCACCGCAGGCAAGAGTAAGAACGCAGTCTAGCTAGGTGTATTGAATGCCACTGTTCTTTCGGAACCAACCCAGTGGGAGTGTTCTCCTGCTGTGCATTCTGGGAGGTGGTATTTAAGGTACTGACATCAGGTGGTGCGGGGTTCCGGAGAATATTTTCTATCTGTTTGGTTCTGGTCCTCCTGACCCAGCCCCATGGCCCTCCTGGCCTGGGGTGCGGAACCATGCATTTCAAGTCTCGGGGCTGGCTAGCCCGAGGCGATGCAACTGCAGGGACATGCCTGAATGGATTTCGGGAGCCTATTGATCCAAAGGTGGTCCGGTGCCATCTCATCTAAGGGAGAGGCCCAGAAACTGGAGAAACCTCAGGGGAGGACTCTTCAAGAGAAGGCTGTGCGGAAAGGCTGGCTTCTCTCAAGGAGCTTGGAGGCTTAGTTGAAGGACACTTCATGGATCTACACTCATATGGTATCGCCGGAACGGCTGAGAGATACTAGTACCGTATGATAGCTCTGTAAATTTGTCCCTCAGTAATGCTCAAGTCTGTGGCAGAGACTTTCTCAAATATTCTACGCTCAAGTCTTTCTGCTTTCATTACATACTCTATTTTACACCCAGTGACATCATCACCACTGGGTCTCGGTGCTTCTCTATGCAGTACAGGCAGATCATGCTGGCGGGAGGGGCCTGCAGGGAGCAATCAGTACTCCTCCTAAAAGCCCTCAGCCCTGATACAAGCAGTAGGCAGTAGCAATAGGGGCTATGCAAGTGGGCGTTCCTATGCAGGGTGTATTTGCATGTAGACCGCCCTAGGTAACGTCCACATGTGACGTTGAGCCTCCATAACTAAAAGAACTATGAATGTGGCGGGCCATGGACAGTCAGGCTGGGGAGGAAAGGGATAGATCAGCCTTCATTAAATGGTGGACCATGGTCTGGATCCGTAACGAGTGGCAAGCCTGTCTGGACCAGCAGCCTGCCAGTCTGCAGCGTTAGATACCTGCTGCAGTAGCGTCATTGGTTACTAGGATCACTGTAAGTTATGGGGCACTCTGATGGGGACACTTGCTGCAAGGAGCACTGATGGGGACACCTGTACTATGGGGGCACTCTGAAAGGGACACGCTCATGTGGACACCTGCTCTCTGATGTGGGTGCTCTGATGCAGACACCTGCACTATGGGGGCATTCTGATGGGGACATCTGATATAAGGGGGCACTCTGATGGGGACATCTGATATAAGGGGACACTCTGATGGGGACATCTGATATAAGGGGACACTCTGATGGGGACATCTGATATAAAGGGACACTCTGATGGGGACATCTGATATAAGGGGACACTCTGATGGGGACATCTGATATAAGGGGACACTCTGATGGGGACACCTAGTCTATGGAGGCACTCTGAGGACACCTGATTTACACGGGCACTCTGGTAGGGACACCTGATCTATGGGGGCACTCTGATGGGGACATTTGATCTAAGGGAGCACTCTGATGTGATGGGGCCCCCTGATCTATGGGGGCACTCTGATGGGGACACCTGATCTATGGGGGCAATCTGATGGAGACACCTGATCTGTTGGGGCACTCTAATGGGGACACCTGATCTACGGGGGCACTCTGATGGGGACACCTGATCTATGGGGGCACTCTGATGGGGACACCTGATCTACGGGGGCACTCTGATGGGGACATCTGATCTACGGGGGCACTCCGATGGTGACACCTGATCTAGGGGACACTTTTATAGGGACACCTGATCTATGGGAGCACTCTGATGGGGACACCTGATCTATGGGTCACTGTGATGGGGACACCTGATCTATGGGGGCACTCTGATTGGGACACCTGAACTATGGGGGCACTCTGATTGGGACACCTGATCTTAGGGGGCACTCTGATGGGGACACCTGATCTTAGGGGGCACTCTGATGGGGACACCTGATCTTAGGGGGCACTCTGATGGGGACACCTGATCTTAGGGGGCACTCTGATGGGGACACCTGATCTTAGGGGGCACTCTGATGGGGACACCTGATCTTAGGGGGCACTCTGATGGGGACACCTGATCTAAGGGGCACTCTGATGGGGAGCCTAAATGTATATTAAAACACAACTAGTATCAATACCTGAACTTGACCTGATTTCAGCTTGTCTGTAACTCCCTGTACAACGGAGCTCTGACTGGGAGAGGGAGGGGCTGGACTAGGGAGCCAATTGGGTGTCCCAAATGCACGCGGACTAGTACCGCACACTAGTACTGCACACAAGGCACAGTCCCGGCACGCCGGCTGTCTTCAGGTATTCAAGAGATTACGCTCCACACCCTCGGACTCGCCGCCGCTGAGTTTAAACATTCCGCACATTCTCCGATACAGAAAAGTGAAATTAAAGGATGAGCTCTGAATTGAAATCGCGTGCCATGTACTTAACGATCCCAGAATTTTACAGGCGATGGCGCAAATCGCACCCCCCCCCCCCCCTACAGTGTGGCTTAAAGTGGATTTTCAGTATAAAGAACATCTCCAGGTTGTAAATGATTCCCAGAAAACACAGCTGTTGCGTTTAACCTCTTGCTACCCATGTAATGCATATATGTGTGACAGCAAAGGGGGCGGGCTTACATGCCGCACGTAGTATACATCCATTGGGCGGCAGAGGTTTCTGTGCTGACGGCACAGTGACCGGGCTCTCAGGCGGAAGCAGATCCCGATCATGTGACCACTGTGACAGCCAATCAGGTAGCCCCCGTTAAAGGGACAACAAGGCTCAGTGGGGAAGGTACTCCAAACTGCAAATTAAACCCAAAAGTAAACCTTTATTATATTGCAGCTTAGCAATTCTTAGACGTGATGGCTGCAAAGAAAACAAATGCAGCCGCCACATCTAATGATTGGTGAGCTGCAATGTATTTCATTTTCGGTTTCTGGCTCTAATACTGCATTAAACCTTGAGATGCTTATAGGGAGCACAGCCTATGTAATGGTGAATGCTTTCTAAGAACTGAGAGAACCAAGCACTGGCTCCAGGGGTGCTGTTAGAAATCAAGGGGCCCAATACAGCCTACCTGAGATTCCCCCAGAGGTTCTCTCCCCAGTGTATAGATTGCATTCATATTTTTGCCACCCAAATACATTATTTTAAATTTTTCTACATTGAACCTCATTTGCCATGTAGTTGCCCACCCCATTCATTTGTTCAGATCTTCTTGCAAGGTTTCCACATCCTACGGAGAAGTTATTGCCATGCTTAGCTTAGTATCGTCCGCAAATACAGAGATTTGTACTGTTTAGCCCATCCTCCAGGTCGCCGATGAACAAATTAAATACGATTGGTCCCAGCACAGAACAATGAGGGACCCCACTACCCACCCCTGACCATTCCAAGTATTCCCCATTTATCACCACCCTCTGAACTCGCCCTTGTAGCCAGTTTTCAATCCATGTACTCACCCTATGGTCCGTGCCAACGGACTTTACTTTGTACATTAGACGTTTAAGGGGAATTGTGTCAAATTCTTTTGCACAATCCAGATACACCACATATTGGTGCTACATTGGCTTTTCTCCAATCAGCTGGTACCATTCCAGTCAGTAGACTGTTTGTAAAAATCAGGAACAATGGTCTGGCAATTACATGACTGAGTTCCTTAAGGACCCTTGACTTCCTGATCCTGTGCGGCCGGGAGGAGAATGTCTCCCTGTGTGCTCGCCGGGAGAATCGGTCAGAACGGCCCAGGCTCTTCCTCCCCCCTGCCTCCATAAGGTAAGGCATCATGCACATGGCACATTCACAGGGAATCGCCGCCCTCCGTCTGAGGGGATGGGGGGGGGGGGGGGGGTGTTTGATCGCTGCTGTCCATCTCTGGGGTGGGGGGGTTTGTTTGGGTGGGGGTGAAATGATTGCCGCTGTCTGGTTCCTACGTGCGGAGGGGGGGGTGTTAATTTGTTCTGCCCACCCTCAAAAATTCAAGCATCAGCCGCCACTGGTCTTATCTGAACACAGCACTTTCAATCCTCTGAATCATTTAGCTGTCTGTTGGCAAACTTCATAGGGACCGGTACCTGCACAAGTGTCTCCTTGAGGAGGACGACCTTAAGGTGCTGCAGGATTTCAATCCATGGCGGTGTATTGTGTCACCAATGGTTTGTTGGGTGACTGTGGTCCCAACTGCCCGGGGATCATTCACAAGCTCCTCCCGTGTAGTTCTGGGCTGATCCCTCACTTTTCTCATGATCATCCTCACCCCATGAGGCAAATTAGTTTCATAGTTAGTAAGGTTGAATAAAGACACCAGTCCATCTAGTTCAACCTGAGTGAGTGTCTACAATTGTCCCTATCCCTGTACAATGCACACTCACATCAGTCCCTACCCTCAAGGAGCCCACAATCCAAGTTCCCCATTCATATACTAGGGTAAATTTTGGACAGAAGCATGTTTCATAGTTAGTAAGGTTGAATAAAGACACCAGTCCATCCAGTTCAACCTGAGCGAGGCGTCTACCCCTATCCCGGTACATTGCACACTCACATTGGTCCCTTAAGGAGCCCACAATCCATAGTCCCCATTCATACACTAGGGACAATTTTGGACAGAAGCCAATTAACCTACCCGCAAGTCTTTGGAGTATGGGAGGAAACCGGACCCGGAGGAAACCCACACAGGCTAATCTGTGTACCACATGAGCACCTACTGTAGCCAGTCTATTGTTGGTTGGTAGGGGATCAAATACCTATTTTACTCACTGAACTGCAACTCAATTTATAACATTTGTATCATGTGTGTTTTTTCTGGATTTTTCGTTGATATTCTGTCTCTATCATTTAATATACACCTATAATAAAAAAATATAGACCCTTCAGTTCTGCAGGGGATCAAATAATTATTTTCCCCAATGTAAATCAAAAGAAAACTATATTGTTTTTAAGACTGATTCAAGATTCCAGGAAAAAAAAAAAAGAAAATACATTTTTATACATACATTTCAATCTTTTTTTTTTTTTTTTTGTGCTTTTACCGGCCTTTTAAATAATCACTTTTGCAACACTCTGCAGACATCATATACAACCAACAATTTGACAGGAATTTCTCTAAATGTGAGGCCAATTAAATAAATTGTAGCATTCAGGGAGATACAATATAAAAAAAAAAAAAAGAACAAAAAAGAACTGCCAAAAACACAATTAAATAAAATTACATGCCATTTTGTAAAGATAAAAAGTACTACACCTGGCATTTTTACGCCCATTATTGAGATAATTCGCCACGTACGGCGGGCAATCCAAGGCACAGTAATCTTCTCTGTGCAAAAGACAAAAAGAAACTTAACTTTTTTTTTTATAAATTCCAACTACGCATGCTAAGAGGATAGTCGGGAAAACTCTTCTATTGTGTTCGCTCCATATGTAGACAATTTCTCACATCCAGAAAATATTAAAAATCGGAGCACCGGATTTATTTATTTGGGACAAGCACCATGTCGTAAACAGAAGAAATTTCTTCCATAAGGCGTTGACTTTCTGTCAGTCTGTTTCGGATTTCGGAAATGTCTCGTTTTCAACATTAACATGATTAAAAAGGTTTTGTTTACTCATTTTGAAGAATGCCTCGGGTTTAATGTCGCCCGGATTTTAATTTTTGTAATGACATCTATCAAAGTACTGTAACCAAAAAACTAGGACACGAAGGGTCAACTCAAGTTAAGGTACAGGTAGTAGGAGTATGTCTGTCTGTGAAGGTTCTCATTTTTTTACAGATCAGTATATACACTATATTGTCAAAAGTATTGGGACACCTGCCTTTACACGCACATGAACTTTAATGACATCCCAGTCTTAGCCCTTGTACACACGGTCGGAGATTCCGACAACCAAATCCGTCGGATTTTGTCCGTCGGATCTTGTCCGAAACTGTTGCATACACACGGTCGGACAAAGTTGTTGGAAAATCCGATCTTTCAGAACGTGATGACGTAATTTTGTTACAATGGGACTACGTTCAGGCTAGTAGCCAATAGCTTTGATGTAGGAATTTGATCTGTGCATGCGTGGCACTTTGTCCGATCGGAATTCTCTACACATGATCGGAGCAGTTTGTCGGAAAATATTTCCAGCAAGTTGGAAAATTTGGTCCGACGGATATTCCGACGGAAACAGTCCGATGCATATCACACACAGTGGGATTATCCGACAAACCGCTCCGATCGGACACATTCCGACGGAATCTCCGACCGTGTGTACAAAGGCTTAGTCTGTAGGGTTCAATATTGAGTTGGCCCGCCCTTTGCTGCAACTTCAACTCTTCTGGGAAGGCTGTCCACAAGGTTTAGGAGTGTGTCTATGGGAATGTTTGACCATTATTTTCTTTCCCCACAAAAGTGGAGCTAACCTTTAGGCTGGCCATACCTGGAGTAAACTTTGGCCAGTTACTGATGAACCAACCAAAATTTTAGCCATAAGTGGTCCTGTCAGAATGGTATGGATCTCCACAAGGTTTAGGAGTGTGTCTATGGGAATGTTTGGCCATTATTTCATTATTTTCTTTCCCCACAAAACTGGAGCTACCCTTTAGGCTGGCCATACCTGGAGTAAACTTTGGCCAGTTACTGATGAACCAACCAAAATTTTAGCCATAAGTGGTTCTTTCAGAATGGTAGCCCCATGGATCTCAGTATCAAAATGATGCCTTCATAGTTGGATATCTGGCAGGGTTCCCCATTCACCTATCCCTTCTATTGTTGGTGTAGTTTTATAGGGTGGTACTGGATGTTATGGGGGTTCCCTGTGGCTGCGTAACTTGTAGAAGGGCTTTAGATGGGTTGGTCTGTCAAATAATATATTGCCAGAAGTATTGGGGTGTCTTTACACACACATGAACTTTAATGGCATCCCCGTCTTAGTCCGTAGGGTTCAATATTGAGTTGGCCCACCCTTTGCAGCTATAACAGCTTCCCCTCCTCTGGGAAGGCCGTCCACAAGGTTTAGGAGGGTGTCTATGGGAATGTTTGACCATTCTTCCAGAAGAGCATTTGTGAGGTCAGGAACTGATGTTGGATGAGAAGGCCCGGCTCGCAGTCTCCGCTCTAATTCATCCCAAAGGTGTTCTATCGGGTTGATGTCAAGACAAGTTATTTGGTATTGTCTTTCCCCACAAAAGTGGAGCTACCCTTTAGGCTGGCCATACCTGGAGTAAACTTTGGCCAGTTCCTGATGAACCAACCAAAATTTTTGCCATAAGTGGTCCTGTCAGAATGGTAGCCCCATGGATCTCAGTATCAAAATGATGCCTTCAAGGTTGGATATCTGGCAGGGTTCCCCATTCCCCTATCCCTTCTATTGTTGGTGTAGTAGTATAGGGTGGTACTGGATGTCATGGGGGTTCCCTGTGGCTGCATAACTTGTAGAAGGGCTTTGGATGGGTTGGTCCTTCAAATACACTATATTGCTAAAAATATTGGGATGCCTTTACACGCACATGAACTTTAATGGTCTTAGTCCATAGGGTTCAATATTGCGTTGGCCCACCCTTTGCAGCTATAACAGCTTCAACTCTTCTGGGAAGGCCGTCCACAAGGTTTAGGAGTGTGTCTATGGGAATGTTTGACCATTCTTCCAGAAGCGCATTTGTGAGGTCAGACACTGATGTTGGACGAGAAGGCCTGGCTCGCAGTTTCTGCTCTAATTCATCCCAAAGGTGTTCTATCGAGTTGAGGTCAGGACTCTGTGCAGGCCAGTCAAGGTCCTCCAACTCAAACTCCCTCATCCATGTCTTTATGGACCTTGCTTTGTGCAGTCATGTTGGAACAGGAAGGGGCCATCCCCAAACTGTTCCCACAAAGTTGGGGACATGAAATTGTCCTAAATGTCTTGGTATGCTGACGCCTTAAGAATTCCCTTCACTGGAACTAAGGGGCCAAACCAAACCCCTGAAGAACAACCCCAAACCATAATCGCCCCGCCATCAAATGATTTGGAAAATTCCTACCCATGCTCGGAAACAATTTGACGCATGCTCGGAAGCACTGAACTTCATTTTCTCGGCTCATCATAGTGTTGTACGTCACCGCGTTCTTGACGGTCGATAGTTCAGCCAACTTTTGTGTGACCGTGTGTATGCAAGCCAAGCGTGAGCGGAATTACGTCGGAAAAACCACCCAAGATTTTTCCGACGGAAAATCTGCTCGTGTGTACATGGCATTAGTGTTCAGAGGTGAAATTTGAGGGTAGAGGGTTTATTCTAGGAAAGGGGAATTTTTGTGGGGGGAGGAAGGGGGAATTGTGCTGGGAGCAGATTATCGCTCAATTTCTGGGGGTGGGGGGGGGGTTTTTGCAGACACATAATGCTCGTACATCATGGGGGGGGGGGGGGCGCAGTTTGGCATGTTCGCCCTGGGCTCTACATGACCTTGTCCTGGTGTTGTGTCAAATACTGTCCCCCGTCGAAGAGTGTCCACCTTGTACTGCGCTTGCGCAGTACGGAGGACAAGAAGACGCCGAAGGTCTCCGAAGATGAACGGCGCCTGCGATGCGAGTCCAGGTTCAAGCCCCACCATCCAAGTGGACATAGAGTTAGAATAAGAAATTGGCGAGCGAAGCAAGGCCGTGCCCGAAGCGTGGCAAGCGAAGCGAGGCCGTGCCCAAAGCATGGTGAGCAAAGCGAGGCCGTGCCCAAAGCATGGTGAGCAAAGCGAAGCTATGCCCGAAGCGTGGTGAGCGAAGCGAGCCTGCGGAAGGCCCTGTTACTAAGTGCTACCGTATGTCCACTTGCATGGTGGGGCTTCAACCTGGACTCAGGGCAGAAGGTACTAGGAAGTGCACAGGCGCCGTTCATCTTCGGAGACCTTCGGAGTCTCCTTGTCCTCCGTACTGAGCAGTGCTGGGCAGACACTATCCAATGCGGGGGGGCAGTTTTTGGCAGAACACAGGCACTGCTAATGACATCTAGGGGCAATCAAGGGGTTAAGTGTGGGCCTGGCAAGTGTAATATGTGCTGCTTTTACCGTACTGTCTGCCTGTTTTTTCTCCCTGCTTTGCAGGGAGAAGAAACAGTCAGATTGCTGTTAACAGAACACAGCCAATCAGCTGACTTAAGCCAACATCATTGGCTGAAATCTGCTGGCAAACTTATGTCCAATCACAGCACGGGCTAATAGGGAGGGCGCGCCACCAAACCAGCATGGCTGTGACGCTGGGTTGGCAAGAGGTTAAAAAAAAAATGTGTTCACGCTAAAAAAAAAAAAAAACACACACAAAAAAATGCCTTCAAATCGCCTTAAAAACGAAAGTGTGAATGGAGACTGAAAAAAAGCGATGTAAGGGACCAATTCTTTCATCGGCTCGGTGAGGAGAATCAGATTTACGAGGCAATGGATGGCAGGCTGGAAAGGTGGAGGTGGAATGCCTTCATAAATCTGACCTGCTACGGGGACAGTCAGAACTGCGCGAGAGAGCGCGTGACGAGCGCGCCCCGCGGCAACGCCTGCTGTTTAATGAGATTTGAGGCCCACACTGAGTGATGGATGCAAAGGGAACAGACGGACGGGGCCCCGCCGCTCTGGCCCGCGCTCAGACGGCACCCTCAGCTCCTGTCAAGTCGCAAGCGGCGCGTCCCGGTGTGTCTGCCGGGCCTGTTGTGACACGCACACATCCGTCCGTGACAGGAGCCCCGGGGCGACTTTCCCAACCAATTTACTGAGACGGCTGCCAGGGCCGTGCTTTATGCTTTATCTAAGACGCCCTCGGGCCCTGTTATTCCACTTGTAAAATAAAACCCAGGCCGTTGCGAGTCTTCTTCCTCCGTGTGTGTTACCAATTACGGCCGCGGTGATGGAACGATGTAGCGAGTAACGTGCGGCTGGCATTAAAAGGAGGGATTCATAAAATTCACAAGTCAAGTTGTAGAAGCGTCTTGTGCTAAATCTGATTTTTTTTTTTTTTTTTTACATTTTAAGCCAGTGCTTTACAGAGTGGAGTCTTCTGCTGTGTGCCGTTCGTTCACATTTACGGTCCAATCACATTTATTTTTGCATGGTTACATATTCCATACCTGGCCGATCTTGGGCCCCATGGGTGTAGGGTTGCCACCTTTTCTTCAAACCAAACCCAAACACTTTAGCTCCATACATTTATTTTTATTTTTTTAAGGGGAATGCTGTGGGCTCAAATGAAACTAATTGCTATAAGCAATCATAATCCATAGCTCCCAACTGTCCCGGATTTCCAGAGACTGTCCCTGATTTGGAGCAATGTCCCCTCTGTCCCTCTTTCCTCTTCATTTTGGTCTGATCTCTATAGGTGTATATAAAATGCACTTTTTTTTTTTTTTAATCTTTCAAAAAGCGTTTCCCAGTGCTAAAACTTTCCTCCAAATTCTAAATTGCTGCATCAGTTTTAACCACTTCAGCCCCGGACCATTTGGCTGGCCAAAGACCAGAGCGTCTTTTCTTTTTTTTTTTTTTTGCGAATCGGCACTGCGTCGCTTTAACTGACAATTGCGCGGCCCTGTGGCGTGGCTCCCAGACAAAATTTGACGTCCTTTTTTTCCCCGCACAAATAGAGATTTCTTTTGGTGGTATTTGATCACCTCGGCGGTTTTTATTTTTTGCGCTATAAACAAAAAAAAGAGCGTAAATTTAAAAAAAAAAAATACATTATTTTTCACTTTTTGCTATAATAAATATCCCCAAAAAATATATAAAAAACATTTTTTTCCTTAGTTTAGGCCGATACGTATTCTTCTACATATTTTTGGTAAAAATAAATAAATAAATTTAAAAAACGCAATAAGCGTTTTGATTGGTTTGCGCAAAAGTTATAGCGTTGACAAAATAGCGGATAGTTTTATGGCATTTTTATTAATAATTTTTTTATTAGTAATGGTGGCAATTTTTATTGTGACTGCGACATTATGGTGGACGGATCGGACACTTTTGGCGTGATTTTGGGATCATTCATATTTATACAGCGATCAAAAATGCATTGATTGCTGTGTAAATGTGACTGGTAGTGAAGGGGTTACCCACCAGGTGGCGCTGTAGGGGTTAAGCGTGTCCTAGGGAGCGATTCTAACTGTGGGGGGGTTGGCTGTGTGTGACACGGCACCGATCACCGGTCCCAATTACAGGGAGCGGTGATCAGTGTCACTAGGCAGAACGGGGAGATGCTTGTTTACATCCCCGTTCTTCCTCTTCGTGAGACGATCGCGGGTATCCCCGCGGACATCGAGTCTGTGAGACCCGCGATCCCGCTCACGGAGCTACCGGTGGGCGCGTGTGTGCCAGCAACCCGCCTCTTAAAGGGCAACATACAGGTACATGATTCTGCCTGTACGTGCCCTTCTGCCGCAGTATATCTGCGTGAGTCGGTCGGGAAGTGGTTAAAAGCCAATATAAAAGGAAAAGTAGTGGTTAAAAAAAAGCACTTGCGGATTTAATTAACCTTTTTTTTTTTGGTAATTTCCCCTTTAAGGGGGCATGGCAGGGCGTCCTATGTCCTATGCCTACATACATTTGCTAATAGGTGTCCTCATTCCCGTCTCAAAATGTTGGGAGGTATGACAATGTATGAAAAAAAAATAAAAAAAGAACGGAAAAAAAAAAAAAAAGATACTGATCACTTCCCCAGATGTTACTATGGTTACATTATATTGCTCTGGTCACAATGTGTAAAAAAAAAAAATAATATAAAAAAAAAAAAAAAAAGTAATATAAAAAGGGAAAAAATGTAAGAAAAAAAATGTAAAAGAATAAAAAATATATATATTTTTTTCTTATGCCGCGTACACACGATCGCTCATTCCGACAACAAAATCCTTGAGATTTTTTTCTGACGGATGTTGGCTCAAACTTGTCTTGCATACACGCGGTCACGCAATGTTGTTGAAAAATTCCGAACGTGAAGATCGCGGTGACGCAAGACGAGCCGAGAAAACTGAAGGTCAACAGCCAGTGCGGCTCCTTCTGCTTGATTCCGAGCAATACGTGGAATTTTGTGCATCGGAATTGCGCACACACGATCGGAATTTCCGACAACTAATTTTGTTGTACCAGAACCAGATCTCAAATTTTGTGCGATGGAAATTTCCGACGGAAACTGTCCGATGGAGCCTATACATGGTCAGAATTTCCGACAACAAGCTCCCATCGCACATTTTCCATCGGAAAGTCCGCCCGTGTGTACGCGGCATTACTGTCACCAGTCACTGTCCCCGATCAATGCCACACCCGTTATAGGGTGACGCTGTACTGCACTGGTGACAGTATGTAAGAAAAATAAATTAATTAATAAATAACTTTTAAAAAAACTAGCCATGCCTCTCACTAAATGCCTCAGGCTGCCTACTTTACAAAAAAGGGGTCATTATGGGTATTTGTACTGTCCTGACATATTTGGACCTCAGGAAAGGAGATAGGCAGGCTGTACATTGGGATTGATCGATTTTCAGGCCTATGGCGGGTAAAATAAGTACTGAACACGTCACCATTTTTCTAGGTAAATATATGCATATACCGTATATACTCGAGTATAGGTCGATCCGAATATAAGCCGAGGCCCCTAATTTACCACAAAAAAAATGGGAAAACTTATTGACTCGTGTATAAGCCGAGGGTGAGACATGCCTGTCCATCCCTGTGTGTCCGTCTATCCCTGTGTGTCCAGCCCTGTGTGTCCGTCCATCCCCGTGTGTCCGTCCATCCCTGTGTGTGCAGCCTTGTGTGTCCAGCCTACCTGTGTCCCGAGCCTGTGTGCTTATGCACATACGGCGGCCATGCCAGGATCGCCGCTCTTCTCGTCTGACAGACGGCGTCGGCGGCCATTCCACTCTGTTCAAAAGCCGCGCCTCCCTGTCTGTGATAGGCAGAACAGTCAATTTCCCAGCAGTCTGTGTTCCGCCTATCACGGACATCCTCTCATCCTCGTCCGTAGTATGAGGATGAGCGGATGTCCGTGATAGGCGGACCACTGACTGCTGGGAAATTGAGTGTTCCGCCTATCACAGACAGGGAGGCGCGGCTTTTGAATAGTTGAATGGCTGCCGTCTGTCTGCTCGACACGCTGATCGGGTAGACAGACGGCGGTGACTCGAGTATAAGCCGAGGGGGGCACTTTCAGCCTCAAAAAAGAGGCTGAAAATCTCGGCTTATACTCGAGTATATACGGTAAATTGTCCCCACGTGTCGGTAACAATTTCTGATGAGGCTAAGTCTGACAAAACGCGCCGGAAAATCAAGACTTACGCCGCATACACACGGTCGGATTTTCCGATGGTAAACGTTTGATGTGAGCTTGTCGTTGGAAAGTTCCGACTGTGCGTATGCTTCATCGAGCATATGCTGTCGGACTTTCCACCAACAAATGTTCGCTGGCAGGTTCTCAAACTTTTTGCGCCAACAAAACATTGTTGTCGGAAAGTCCGATCGTGTGTACACAAGTCTGTCGCACAAAAGTCAACGTATGCTAAGAAGCAGAAGCGTCCCGTTCGTGTAAACTGGCGTTCGTCATGGAGAATTAACATTCCTGACGCGGCAAATTATGAAATCTGGAAATGCAGCGCACAATTCTCTTCTTCTATAATGGGATAATAATGAAGCTGCTTTGCTGGTGATACTGACGGAGTTATAGCAAACAAATTTTCAAAGGCTTTTTTCCCCCAAGTGATAATAATAATAATAATAATAATAATAATAATAGCGCAAAATAAAAAACACGAAAAGAAAAGTGTAAATCAACACTCACCAAACTTCTACAAACACGACATTAGCAGATGGAGCCCACAGGGTGGTGCTAAAGAGCTGAAATGGTACAAAATGTGGGTTAGTGGGAAGGGCAACCAATAGAGTACTGGAGGAGGAGGCCCCGTCAGGTAGGCTGTAGAGGGCCCCGTGGATTCTAATGCTCTGTACACACGGTTGGACATTCTGACCACAAAAACCATCTAATTTTCTCTGGCGGATTTTGGCCGAAAATTGTGTTGCATGCGCACGTCGCACAAAGTTGTCGGGAAAATCCGATCGTTCTGAACGAGGCGACGTCAAACACGTACGTCGGGACTATGATCAGGCGCGTAGCCAATAGCATTCGTCTCTTAGTTTATTCTGAGCATGCGGAAATTGTCTACACAGGATCGGAATTTATGCAATCGGATTTTGTTGTCGGAAAATTTTAGATCCTGCGGTTAAACTTTGTGCGCCGGAAAATCAGACGGAAAAAGTCAGACAGAGCCCGCACACGATCGGATTTTCCGACAACATGATCCGATCGCACATTTTCCGTTGGAAAATCCGACCGTGTGTATGGGGCATAACAGTGGCTCTGTTCCTGGTTGTATCACCAGGGATTCCCTGTGATCCGAGTGGGGGGAAATCTTCCATCAGTCTCTCTGTATAACCTTGTTCCACGGATTGGATATAATGACAACTTTAAAAGACGAGCGTTTAATAATCGTCTCCCGGAATGTCGGAGCGCAGAGACATGGGGCTTGCGAGAAGCTCGTTGACATTGATTCCATTCAATGAGCCATCGCACCTCCGCTTGTATTTTTATAGAGGTGATTACACGGCGCAGATCCATCATTCTAAAACGCCAGATACTTTCCTTCTGGAGGAGACCCGCCGCAATCCTTCCACAGTGAGCCACAACATCCGCCTGACCTTACAAAAAAAAATAAAAAATTTCCTTCTGGAAATTGGCAACTCCACTGGAGCAACATTCAATTTGTCTTAATAAAGAAATTATCTTAACCACTTCACCCCCGGAAGGATTTACCCCCTTAATGACCAGGGTATTTTTTTGTGATACGGCACTGCGTTGATTACACCGTGCTTGGTGTTCAAAAATATAAAGCAGCCAGCACTACAAGAGGCAGTATATTTAGCGTATATCAAATGGGTCAAATGGGCTTTGGTGTCTCAACACCTGAATCCAGAGAATCTTCACTGGAATCATCACCAAATGCCGACAACCACCGTAACCAAGGGAATGGTATATAAACTTAAAGAACCTTTGTGGAGGAGTCCTCTCATCGATACTCCGTTAGGACATGAAACCATGTAGAAAAGATAGGAGACTCGACACCCCAGATGATGTCTGACTGAGACGAAACGCGCCGGGTCTACTGTCCTGTCTATACCACTACAACTGGAATTTCTATGCTTTTGATGTTTTACTGAAATGTGAGTGATTTACCTTTTTTTTTTGTCGATTCTCCTATCTTTTCTCCATGGATTCATGTCCTAACTGAGTATCGATAAGAGGACTCCAAACTCTGTATGGTTCTATAAATCTATATACCATTCCATTGGTTTACGGAAAAGGATTTCTTTTTACTTGGTTGATTGAACATTAACATACGAATCAGGAATATATATGGACTCTCTCTTGAAACTGTTAAAGAGGAAGTAAACTCTCCCACTCTGATGCTTCTTTTCATTTAGTCCATTAATATATATAATAAGTAATTATCAGACTATAGCCACTGTAATCCAGCCCAAATCGCATATGACTTACTGTTTAAAAAAACTTAAAAAAAAAACTTGTTTCCAGGGGTTAGGCAGTGCCATCTTAACCACTTGCCGACCAGCGCACGACGATGTACGTCGACAGAATGGCACGGGCAGGCAAATGGGCGTACATGTACGTCCCTTTAAATTTGCCGCCCTGCCATCGGGAGCGCGCCGCCGGCGGCGCGCTTCCGCGCTGGTCGGGACCCCCGTGAGTCCGGTCGCGGGACCCGCGGACTTGATCGCCATTGGCATCTCCGCGATCATCTCACGGAGCGGCCGAATGGAGAAGTGCCGTTGTAAACAACATTTCTCCATTCTGCCTAGCAACTAGTGACGCTGATCTCTGCTCCATGTGATTGGAGCAGAGATCAGTGTTCACTAAATGAAAGCCCAACCCCCCCACAGTTAGTAACACACCCCTAGGAACACTTAACCCCTACACTGCCACCCACTGGTTAACCCCTTCACTGCCAGTGTCATTTACACAGGAATCACTGCATTTATATAGCAGTGATTACTGTATAAATGACAATGGTCCCAAAAATGTGTCAAAAATGTCCGATGGGTCCCCCCACAATGTCGCAGTTGCAATAAAAATCGCTGATCGCCGCCATTACTAGTAAAAAAAAAAAATAATAAAAAATTATTAATAAAAATGCTATAAAACTATCCCTATTTTGTAAACGCTACAACTTTTGCGCAAACCAATCAATAATCGCTTATTGCGATTTTTTTTACCAAAAATATGTAGAAGAATACGTATCGGCCTAAACTGAGGGAAAAAAATGTTTTTTTATATATTTTTGGGGGATATTTATTATAACAAAAAGTAAAAAATAATGCGTTTTTTTCAAAATTGTCGCTCTATTTTTGTTTATAGCGCAAAAAAAAAAAAACGCAGGGGTGATCAAATACCACCAAAAGAAAGCTCTATTTGTGGGAAAAAAAGGACGTCAATTTTGTTTGGGAGCCACGTCGCACGACCACGCAATTGTCAGTTAAAGCGACGCAGTGCCGAATCGCAAAAAGTGGTCTGGTCTTTGACCAGCAAAATGGTCCGGTCTGAAAGTGGTTAAGTATTGTTTTCTGAGTCCACAGTGGAGTGTATTTCCGCCCTTACATTGAGCACTTCCTGTACTGTTAACCAAGCCTCCTTCTCAATCCAACGTTTCTATGGCAACCCTGCTTCCCTGTTCATAGCTGACTTGTTTTATTTCATAGTGTTTACTTGTGCAAATGTCTAATGTTTGCCTTTGTCAGTCTTATCAGCTTCGGCTGATAAGGCTGCAGTAATGCTGCTCCATGCCCTGCTTTACACTGCATGTGATGTCACATAGTCACATGGGGGTGTAGTAGGAAGCTCTGAATGATTATGCAGCCTCCTGGGAGTTCAGTGTTGTGTGCCGTAGGAAGTCGCGATAACGGATAGACAAGCACATAGAGAGTGTGCCGTAAATCAGGGGAGATCTGGGCATGCTCAGTGACTTCATTCTAAAGAACAAAAAGGATTACAACAATACTAAGCAAGTAAGGAGATATCTACAAGCAGTGTTCATTAAGGTTTTTTTATGCTGATTTACATGGGACAAAGTTGTGGGGGAGGGTTTACAACCACTTTAATAAGCGTATATTGATTGATTTGTGCAAAAGTTATCGCATCTATAAAATAGGGGATAGATTTAGGGCCTTTTTATTGTTTTGACTTGTAATGGCGGCAATCTGCGATTTGTGACCAGTGCTATAAAAATGCGCTGATCACTGTATAAATGACACTGGCAGGGAAGGGGTTGACACTAGGGGGTGATAAAAGGGTTAAGTGTTCCCTAGGGAGGTGTTTCTAACTGTCAGGGGGAGGGGACTGACTGGAGGAGGAGAGAGATCGCTGTTCCGGATCACTAGGAACAGCTGATCTGTCTCTCCCTCCCTTTCAGACTAGAGATCCGCCTTGTTTATATAGGCAGATACCCGTTCTGCCTCTCTTCACCATGATTGCTGGTGGCCAGCGGACATCGAGTCCACCGGACCTGTGGGCGGGTGTGCGCCCACAGAAGCTAGTGCACGAACCGCCGTACTGGTATGGCGATTCGCGCAGCCGAGCCACCTTGCCGTAGTATAACTGCGGTGGCTGGTTAAAGAGGAACTGCTCCCATAATTTGTAATAAAAACATCATTGCATATTAATTAATATATATATATATATATATATATATATATATATAGCGGAACCTTGGATTACGAGCATAATCCGTTCCAGGAGAATGCTTGTAATCCAAAGCACTCGCATATCAAAGCGAGCTTCCCTATAGAAGTAAATGGAAACTAAGATAATTAGTTCCGAACTGTTCCGAGTCACCCCGGCGCCATCCACACCTCTGCCCACATGTGATACTGCACACCCCATTAGCTTGAATTCTGCTCATTTTGCGAGACAACACTTGCAAACCGAGTCACAATAAAAAAAAAAAAAAAATGCTGCTCGTTTTTCAAAACGCTCGTTAACCACGTTACTCATTAACCAAGGTTCCGCTGTACTGGGATTCTGTACTTTTCAAATATGCTGCAGAAATCTCCCCCCACTGAGTCTGGCTGCCGCCATTTTAACTGTGGGCAGCTGAAGCTGCTGCCTGTTCACTTCCTGGATTTACACAGAGGCACACCTCCAGCTCTGCAGCTCTCATTGGCCCTCCTGTGACTCATCCCCTCTCCCTTCCTTGCAAACTTTCAGGAGAGTAAGGCCGCGTACACACGCGGGGACTGTTCGCCCAACTTTGTCCGTCAAACAGTTTCGGCAAACAGTCCGCTCAAAATTAGCATGGACGGACATGGCCACACACGACGGACGAACAGTTTGCTGAAACCGTGCGCGATGACGTGAACGGCACGCACGACGGGACGAAAAATACGACGTCCTATACACTGCATTATAACTTTCGGCGTGTAAAGCCTTTCTGAGCATGCGCGGAACTTAGTTTGTCGAACAAGCCTACACACGAGGGAACTGTTCGCTGAAACAAGGTTTCAGCGGACAGTTTTTCAGAAATTCCGAAAAACCTTGTTCAGCGGACTGTTCGCTGAAACTGTCCGCTGAAAGCCCACACACGAGCGGACTGTCCGCCGAAACACTGTTCAGCGGACAAAGTTGGGCGAACAGTCCCCGCGTGTGTACGCGGCCTTAGAGAGAGAGCTGTGCATGATGTCATAAGTCTAGGCTAATGACCAGACAGGAAACAGGAAGTGGGCTGTATAAGGGATTTACTGGCAGAAAAAAAAAATGTTTTACTATCCAAAGTTAAAACAACAAGGGCAGAAGATTTAATGGATGGAATGTTGAAAAAAAAAATGACTGAAGGTCTGCTTTAAGAAAGAAAAATAGACTTGGACCTCATCCAAACAATATTAACAAAAAGACCCCCGGTAGCCTACAGTGGTGGATGATATCGACCACAGAGAGGAGACATATTAGATGAAAGTATTTTTTATTAGAAAAACTATTACAAAGTTTGAGTGAAACCCCAACAGGGGAATAAGTAGTATAAGGTGGTCCTTCATTGTAGGATACTGGGGGTCTGCCCAGTTATTTTATTTATTTTTAATGGACACTGGTGAAATGGTACTGATGAGGTGGTACTGATGGGCACTGATAAGGCTGCACAGATGGGCACTGATGAGGCGGTACTGATGGGCACCAATGAGGCGCCCCTGATAGGCACCTATGAGGCAGCACTAATGGGCACTGATGAGATGGTACTGATGGGCACTGATGAGGCTGCACAGATTATTTTTATTCAATTTATCTAATTAAAGCAGGACTGCAACCCCCGATTTCAATGTTTTGATCTTTTCAAAAAGTTTCACATTTCAGGATTGGTGTAGAGACCCAATAAACCCGGGAGCATCCATAGCCCTACATGGACTGCCACCCCGCATGTCACTCTCCTCTTCCTGCATCAGAGACGGTTCTATCTTTTCCTTCTAATCAACTCGATGGACTAATGATCGATGCAACACGAGCAACATATTTTCCATTCTTCAACAAAGTGCCCATTCCCATCTTCACATTGTATTAACCACTTCAACACCGGGCACTTTTACCCCTTTCCTGCCCAGTACAATTTTCAGCGTTCAGCGCTGGCACACTTTGAATGACAATTGTGCGGTCATGCAGCACTGTACTCATGTGACATTTTTATCATTTATTTTCACACAAATAGAGCTTTCATTTGGAGGTATTTGATCACCTCTGTGGTTTTTATTTTTTTACGAAAACTTTACAAATTTTACAAAAATTAAAAAAAAAATTTTTTTGTTTCTGTTATACAATTTTGTAAATAAGTAAGCTTTCTCCTTCACTGACAGGCACTGATGAGGCTGCACAGATGGGCACTGATGAGGCCACACAGATGGGCACTAATGAGGTAGCACTGATGGGGCCGCACAGATCGGCACTGATGAGGCTGCGCAGATGAGCACTGATGAGGCCGCACAGATGAGCACTGATGAGGCCGCACAGATGAGCACTGATGAGACCGCACAGATGAGGCCGTACTGATGGGCACTGATGAGGCCGCGCTGATGGGCACCAATGAGGCGCCACTGATAGGCACTAATGAGGCAGCACTAATGGGCACTGATGAGACAGTACTGATGGACACTGATGAGGCCGAACAGATGGGCACTGATGGGCACCGATGAGGCGGTACTGATGGGCACCAATGAGGCGGTACTGATGGGCACCAATGAGGCGGTATTGATGGGCACCAATGAGGCGGTACTGATGGGCACTAATACGCAGCACTGATGAGGCACTGACATGCATTACTGATGGGCACTGATTGGCATCCTTGATGGGTCTGCACTGATAATCGATGCACTGATTATCAGCACAGACTCCCCCCCCCCCCCCCACCGTCAGGAAAGCCGCTGATCTGCTCTCCTCGACCCGTGCCTTGTCAGCGCGAATAGAGGGAAAGCTGAAAAACTGTACTTCCTGGTTACCATGTGATGAGCTGTGATTGGACACTGCTCATCACATGGTAAAGAGCCTATGTCATAGACTCTTTACCGAGATTGGAGACGTGGTGTGTCAGAGCAACACACCGCACTACCGGTCGCCGCGCTGAACACCCTGAACACCCAGTCAGGATAACTGATCCCCAGCCATCATTCTGTTATAAAAAATAATGTGGTGATGCGGGATGTGGTTAATATATGGCAAAACATTAGACACGTGCAGAACAAAAACATATGTTTTGTTTCTTTTCGTTTTGATATTTAAATCATTTTGTTTAGTTAAAATAGTTATATTCGTTTTCGGGATTCATTACGTTTTCAAATTCAATTTATTCTATTCAAAATTTGAATTTCGGAAGACAGATATATTCTATTTTATTGTTTTTTCTATTCTATTATTTTATTTTCTATTCTATTCTTTTCTATTCTAATCTATTTGATTTGACTTTCAGCCACATTTAGTTTTGTTATTTGGGATAAGTTTAAATTTGTTACTATTGCAATCTGGAAATTCGGATACATCCGAAATTCGGAATAATTAAATATTCGTCTGAATTTTGATTCAGAACGAAACGAACCCCACATGTCTATAAAACATGGCAATGTGAGAACCAGGGTGCGGTGTGTTGTGGCGCAAGTCATCCTGAACAGAACCCAGCGCACTACTGCAATAGTGGGCAATGCACCCGCACTGTGGCACACCACAACAGACATGCCGCGGGTCGTGGTGTTGAATCCCCTGTTCATTTAAAATTAATGACTGTATTACTGTAGCACACCTAACCCACACCATGATGCAGGAAAGCACATTTCATTAGGCATGTACACAGGGGCATGCTGCCAATGAGGAAAGATAGGGCAGCCACCTCAGGCGGCACTCAGGCAGGGGGGTGGGTGCGCCCATACTGGACACTCTATCCTCACTGCAGCTCAGTAATGTTGCCCTGTATACACAAGTCAGTATTACTGAGCTGGTTGTCAGCCGGTGTCACCTTTACGATAACAACCAATGATGCTGTGCAGCCCATCTACCTGCATCCTAGCGACCAATGGTTGCCAAGACACTCCATCCTCACTGGAGTTCAGTTAATCTACACGGTATGCAAAAGGCAGAATTACTGGGCTGGGACTCTAATGCTGCCTGTGTCATAGCAATGATGCTGTGCAGCCCGGTGTCAGGGCTGGGCTCAGCCCTTCCTTCTCTGAGCTGGCCGCTCAGCTGTCGTCTAATTGCCAGCTCCTATCTCTCCACAGTTACTCAGCCGTTGATGATATCCTGCTCGTCAGTCCTGCCTACTTAAGCCCTCCAGACCAGAGGATCCCTGCCTTCGCCTTGGTCAACATAATAAGAAACGATCTCCTGCGTTCCTGTTTAAAGACTGGATTTGCTGACATCCCTTCTGGCTCCGGATCCTGCTTGCTGTCCCACTACATTGATCCCGGACTTCTGGCTTGGCTGACTATCCATTCCGGTTCCTGAACTTTGGCTATGTTTTGACTACCTTTGTTCTTTTTACTTTTATTATTAAACAAGTGTGATTTAACTGTACTTCTGTCTCGGTCTGATTTCATGGTTTCTGAGCCCCAGCCACCCTTGTCCTAGCAACCAATGGGTGCTAGGACACTCCATCCTCACTGCAGTTCAATACCTTTGCACTGTAGACATAAGGCAGCATTACTGAGCTGGTTGCTAGGATGCTAGTACTGCACACACTATAACAAGCATTGATGCTGTGCAGCTACCTGCATCCTAGCAACTAATGATGATGTGCAGCCACCTGCATCCTAGCAACTAATGATGATGTGCAGCCACCTGCATCCTAGCAACAAATGATGATGTGCAGCCACCTGCACCCAGGCAACTAATGGAAAAAAAGCACCAAAGTGATAGTTACCAATCCGATTTGATCAGAGTATTAACAAAATCCTTTTAATTGAGCGTTCGCCTCATTTAAATATATGTATGGCCAGCATTAAAAAGAACCCACCAGTCAGTGTCGCTCCAGATATCGAACGCAATGCGCTTACTGGGTGCGGGTGTTTTGCTACATTTGCTATTTTCCCTAAATTCGCAATACACTTACTGGGTGCGGGTGTTTTGCTACATTTGCTATTTTCCCTAAATTCGCAATGCGCTTTACTGGGTGCGGGTGTTTTGCTACATTTGCTATTTTCCCTAAATTCGCAATGCGCTTTACTGGGCGCGGGTGTTTTGCTACATTTCCTATTTTCCCTCAATTCGAATGAATATGCAGAGAGTTTCTCGTTCTACATCGACATGACCGGTACTCTTTAAATCGAAAAACAAAAGCACAGTAGATGTGAAAACAAAAAAGAAAAAAAAAAGAGGCACAAACATGTTTGCCAGAAACCAGCAATTTACAAATACTAATTAAATTAACTTAAAGTAAAATCCTTGCGCTATGATGATAATTAAATCCAATTATTGTAGCACAATAATTCACGACCAATAAAGACAGAGCTGTTATCTTGGGATTACAAGTGGCTATCGGTCTTCCGCAGCAGCCTATAACATATGAATTATCTTACCTATATTTAATTTACAGACACCCACAATGCAACACTTTAGATAAGGTGCCTGAAGCTCTACTAATTTTTGTATACATTTTTTTTTTTTTTTTTACTTTTTCCATTTTTTCTTTTTTTTTTATAGTTGTGAAGAGGCAGTGGACATAAATATCAATGTGGTAATTGTGACCTCTATTTAAAAAAATAAAATAAAATAAAAAAAAGATGTCCAAAGATGGAATGAGTAGGCAGAAGGGAAACTGAATAAAATCATATGTAATAAGGGCTCACATGTATTGAACACAGTTTACATATGCAGGCGCGACTTACGTATGCATTCCCTTCTGCGAGCGAGCTCGGAGGGATGGGGCGCTTTAAAAAAAAAAAAAATCTTATTAATTTTACTTTATATTTTTACACTGTCCCTTTATTTTATTTTATTTTTGCTCACTTTTATTCCTATTACAAGGAATGTAAACATCCCTTGTATTAGAATAAAGGATGACAGGTCCTCTTTATTGAGAGATCTGGGGTCAAAAAGACCCCAAATATCTTCTTTATCTTTTAAAAGCAAAATATTTTTTTTTTTATTGTTACTTTAAAATGTTTAAGCCAGAGATCCAGAAGTGATGTCAGAGGTCACTCTGGTCTTCCAAGTGCACAGAGACGAGTGGTGACCGCCTTATGCCGCGTACACACGATCGAATTGTCCGGCGTACTTAGACCGCATTTCACCAGACAATCCGATCGTGTGTGGGCTTCAGCTGAATTTTTCAGCGTAAAGTCCGGCAGACTTAGAAAGTAGTTTTGCAGCCCAATCTTTCCGCCGGACTTGGGTTTCAGCGGACAATACGTTCGTGAGTATGCTAGTCCGACAGACTAAGAATGACGCATGCTCAGAAGCAAGTACGAGAAGGAAGCTATTGGCTACTGGCTATTAAACTTCCTTTTTCTAGTCCCGTTGTACGTGCTGTACGTCATTGCGCTAGCAAACGCCGGACTTTCTGTGTGTCCGTGTGTGGCCAAGTCCGTTCGGTAGAAAGTCCGCCGGACTATCCGCCAGATTGTTTGCCGGACTAAGTTTGCCGGACAATTCGATCGTGTGTACGCGGCATAAGTCTCACTTGACTTCCTGCCCAGCAAACCTCTCCCACCGCCTTTTATGATGTAGAGAATCACCCACAGTAAATAACAATACCGGGGTTATGGCAGCTAGCTGCTTTTATAACCCCGGTATTTAACGTCAACATAATGACGTATGTTAAGGGTCCCGGGATCCCACTCAGCACTCTGTTCGGTGGAGTAAACCGCTGAAGCCAACAACCACAGCCAGGAAACGGAACGACTCATGCAATCCAGCTTGGAGCACACCACCGGTGCAGGAGCGGAAGCAATGCCAATCAAGCGGCACGGAGTGGTGTGGGTGTGTGGGCTAGGATGACACTAACCATCGGGACAAATAGCGCCTGTTTATATGTGTGGCGGTAGATTGTTTTTCAGAGGTGTTTCAGTCAAGAAATGTGACTTATCGATTCCACAAATGGCCTCTAAAAGACTACAAATGGCATCCAACGCATTTCAGTGGGGGGCCAAACAAGCCACCATCATCGGGACTATACATGTGCGATTCTTTTTCTTACTAATCAAAATTGGGACAAAATTTTCATTATTTGGAGCTGTACACAAATGACAACAGTAACAAATTTCAAGGAATCCTAAATAAATTTTAATGAAACGATTAATTAATTTTTTTCATTTGGATGACACGATGCGACACAGTAGACATGGGCGCCGTCCAAAAATGTGTTTTGTTTCGTATATATAAAAAAAAAAATCGTATTTCGCGTATGAAATTCAATTCGGATTCGTACGGAATACGAATTTTCGTTAGATTCGTAAACGTTTCGTTAAAATAACGAAAGTTTGTTATGATGAATTTATCACCATACCTGTGCTGTGCTGACTTCCTCTGATTGGTGAACAAAACACCAGTCACAATTCTTTAAATTTGTTAACGAAATTTCGTATAAAATTCGTAAGCATAGAAATTCCCATAAGGTTCCCACCATCCCTGTGCTGAGTTCCCAGGTCTGTACACCCGCTGTGCCCATTATCAGGGGTTCCCACCATCCCTGTGCCCAGTTCTCAGGTCTGTACACCCGCTGTGCCCATTATGAGGGGTTCCCACTATCCCTGTGTCGAGTTCCCGGGTCTGAGTGTACACTCGCTGTGCCCATTATGAGGGGTTCCCACCATCCCTGTGCTGTGCTTACTTCCTAGGTTTTTTAACTTTTAGGTTCGTTAACTTTTCATAACAACTACGAATTTTCGTTATGAATTTGGATCTGAAATTCGTAAACAAAATTTTGTATTTCGTTACGGAATTCGTATGCATAAAAATTCGTATTTCAGATTCGTACAAGTTTTCGGAAATTCGTATGAAACGAATCGCACATGTCTACGACACAGTCGGTCTCCTATTACGCATGCGTGAGACAGGCTGCGCTTTCTGAATGGTCCCATTGTCTTCTGGGGCCTGTGTGTGTCCCAGAAGGCAGCAGAGGGAAGGGGGGGGGGCGGAAATGCTTGGAGATCGCCGCGGCAATCTTACCTGGAAGTGAGAGCGGGTACCTGTCAAAACCAGGTACATTCTCCCCCCAAAAGATGCAAAAATTGGCAGGGGGTGGGGGGTTTGGGAGGTTGCAAACTAGTGGAGCTTCACCTTTTGGGTGGAGCTCCACTCTAAACAGGGTGTGTTTAGAGTGCCTTGCTTCCACCTCTTCTTTGGGACACGTGTTGATGACCGCACAAATATAATTGGGTCCATAAGTCTACCTCTGCTTTAATAGAATTTGTTTTTAGTCTTCATCTAAGACTGGTGGGTCACTCTACCCTTTCCTGTAGACAGCATGCTTAGAAGTTGGGTTGTTTGCTTGATTGCCAACCCCAAGGTGGCCCATGTATGTAGATGACATCACAAGCATCCAAATGAACTGTGCATGTGTCTGTGTGGGTCTCGAACATCTACCAAAGCACTGAATTATTATTCATGAGTGGACAGAAGATAAAACAAGGATATGGAAAAGGCAAATAAAGTTTTACGGCACACTGGAGACTGTGTGGTGCTTGTTTTTGGCATGCATGGTTACTTGGATCCGCAAGTAAACAGATGCTTCCAACGTAACCTGTAATTGGTGGCCCTCTTTCCGTTGGTGGGTTTGCTTCAACAGATGGTCATGTAGCTGTAAAGTCCAACAATGGTTTGGAAAATGACACAATGACTTTTTTTGTTCTTGTTATGCAAATGAAAGATGCAGAGAATGACCAGAGGAAGTGATGGGAACAATGTATTCTCACCGTGCGGATTAGGTTAAGTAATGGAACATCTGCATATAGACTTCATTCATAATCAAGTCTTAATATATTATTCTAATTTCTTCTTTGTTATGATTGTGATCTGAAACCAGACCTGATTTTTTTTTTATTTTTTTATTTTTTAAAGAGACTCACAGAAAATGTAAGAATTGTAAGTGTTTTGCCTTGCTATAAATTATTTTTTATTCACTTACAAAATGCCTCTGAATCCGAACCCAGAAGAAGACTGAGAATGTGAAGGCCATGGCGACAGACATTGGGGAGCACGATGGGGAGCATGCAGGTGCATTTTTTTGTGCATTAGTGTGTTAACAGTGTGCATTAAAGCATGACATCAGTGTGACTCTGGGTTTAGTGGTTTATTAATGAGGTTTGGAGGAGACAAGAAACCCTCAATCGGGTGAGAGAAGAACTTTCTTTTTTTTTCCCCTTTCTCCTTTCTCTTTCCTATTTTGTTCTCTTTTTTTTTTCTATTCCTCTTTCTCCATTTTTTTTATATCTTTCCATTGCTTCCTCTCCTCCTTTCCTTTTTTCCCCACTTTTCTGTCTTTTTGTTTGTTTGTTTTTTTTTGTTTTGTTTTTTAATCTCTTTTCCTCCCTTGCTCTTTTGTTTCCTTCTATTCCTTTTCTCCGATTTTATTTAGTTTATTCTCTCATTCTTTTTCTCTTTGTTTTTTTCCATCCTTTCTTTCCTTTTTTTCTTTGCTTCTTTTCTTTCTTCTTTCCTCCTTTCTCTTTTGTTTTCTTTTCCTTTTTTCCTTCCTTGCTCTTTTCTTTCTTTCCATTCCTTTTCTCTTTCTCTCATTCTTTTTTTACCTTTATGTTCTTTTCTTTCTTTCCTTTTTTTTTTCTTTGCTTCTGTTCTTCCTACTTTCCTTATTCTGTTCCTTCTTTCCTTCCTTCTTCCTTTCCTTCTTTCTCACGTTGCTGTCTTTTTTTTAAATCTTTCTATTCCTTCCTTGCTCTTTTGTTTCCTTCTATTCCTTTTCTCTTTTATTTTATTTATTTTCTTCTTTCTCTCATTCATTTTCTCTTTTCCTTCCTTTCTTTCCTTTTTTTCTTTGCTTCTTTTCTTTCTTCTTTCCTTCTGTTCTTCCTACTTTCCTTCCTTCTCTTTTGTTTTCTTTACCTTCTTTCATTTTTTCCCTCCTTGCTCTTTTCTCTTTCTTTCCGTCTATTCCTTTTGGCTTTTAAATTTTTTCCTTTTTCTCTTTCTCTCATTCTTTTTCTTGCTTTATGTTCTTTTCGTTCTTTCCTTTTGTTTCTTTCATTCTTTTCCTTCTGTTCTTCCTACTTTCCTTATTTAGTTCCTTCTCTCTTTTTCTCTTTCTTTCCTTCTGTTCTTCCTACTCTCATTTTGTTCCTTCTTTCCTTCTCTCTTTCCTTCTTCCATTCCTTCTTTCTTGCTCTTTTTCCCCTATTGTATTCTTTTTCTTCCTCTTTTCTTCTCGTTCATTTTCTATTTTTCATCTTTCTTTTCCTCTCTCTTATTCTTTTTCTCTCTTTCTGTTGCTACCTTTATTTCTTTTCCATATTTCTTTCTTTCCCACTGTGTTTTTTTTTAATCTCTTTCATTTTCTTTTTCTCTTTCTGTCCCTCTCATTTCTCTTTTCATTCTTTTAATCTTTCTTTCTTTTTCTCTTTCTTTTTCTCTTTCTTTTCACTTTCTTTTCCAATTTCCTCGTTTTATTTTTCTTTCTTTTCCTCTTTTTCTTTCTTTTCCTCTCTTTCTTTCTCTCTCTCTGTCTTTATCTGGCCAGTATTCTCTCCGGAGATCTGCAAAGCTGACTTGATGAGTAAAGTCTTTCCAGCCAATTAGCATGAACAAAACAGACCGGGCCCCTGACAGCCAGGGATTTATGTCATGAGAAGGATAATGGCTAATCAGCGCCCTTTCTGTGTAATACCTGTCAGATTAAGCTGTGCTTTACCCCCACCTTTCCTCTTCCATTTTAGCCTGGCATTCCTTCACACTACACACCTGCACCCCGGCACAGTCAAGGATGGAAGAAGCCATCCAGGAATCGCACACAATGAGATTGGTGAACTTCACGCACCTGCTCCCATTTAGCAGAAGCCTTCACTATCGTTTTGCGGCATTAAAACTGCTGAGCCCTCTAAGTAACGTCAAGGATGTACAGTTTGTTTCTTAACAATGCCGGGTGATGTCATCTGTAATAGAAGGCGGAATGTGTTTAAAATGAACACTTTAATATAAATGAATTGTCTGCTAAGCCTGGACATATTTCACGGTCTAGGCGTGTGATCAAAAGCAGAGCGCACAGGACTGATGAAACACACGTCAGGATAAGTGGTGTAATTAGACAATAATCCAGTTTCTCTTGATTCACCAGCAAATGCCAGAACATCCTTAAAACCTGACCTCATGTATGGATTGCTAAGGACAGTCATGTATGAAAGCATTGGAAAAAAAAAAAAAAACACATACCAAGGGTCAATACCAAATATTACCAATACACCAGTCTGAGGACTTTATATAGAGGACAACTAAGAAACCTCTCTCCTCTGTGACAGCTGACGAAAATACACTATATTACCAAAAGTATTGTGACGCCTGCCTTTACACACACACACACAGATGCAGATTGACCATTCGGGCACTTGGGCACTGCCTGAGGGCCCCATGCCACTAAGGGGCCCCATTAGGGTTGCCAGCCTCAATAAAACCAGGGACAGTATATAAAAATCTGTGTTTTTTTAAAAATCCCAAGATTATAGCTGCCCCACCTCTTCAGTACCTTTTCAGTGTGTGTATGTGTATTCTGTGTGTGTATACTGTATAGTGTCTCTGTGTGTGTATACTGTATGTGTGTGTGTGTGCGCGTGTATACTATGTGGCCCCATAATCTATTGCCTGGGGGCCCCATAATCTGATATTACCCAGGGGCCCCATAATCTTCTCCTATTGCCCTGGGGCCCCATGAGTTGTCAGTCCACCCGTGCACACACATGAACTTTAACGGCATCCCAGTCTTAGTCCGTAGGGTTCAATATTGAGTTGGCCCACCCTTTGCAGCTATAACAGCTTCAACTCTTCTGGAAAGGCCGTCTACAAGGTTTAGGAGTGTGTCTATGGGAATGTTTGACCATTCTTCCAGAAGCACATTTGTGAGGTCAGGCCCTGATGTTGGGCTAGAAGGCCTGGCTCGCAGTTTCCACTCTAATTGATCCCTAAGGTGTTCTATTGGTTTGAGGACTCTGTGCAGGCCATTCAAGTTCCTCCACCCCAAACTCGCTCATCCATGTCTTTATGGACCCTTGGATGGAGTAGTGTAACTTTCAGGCTCAGCTGGTTCTGGGAGTGGTGTGGGAGATGAAAGCATTCACTGCTATGTAAGTTCTGGCAGGGAAGTGGAGTTCATCCGAGCTCCTGTGGTAACTGGATAGAGAGAGGAGGAAATCATGATTAAGCTCTGAGGGTCCGAGCGAAACACGTTGGGGGCGTGGCCTGGTGGGAGCCCAGGCTGAGGTTGTCATTTTATCACTGAACATACACACGGACGTGCTGCATCAGGGATTTCCTCCACTCTCTATCCATGTCTTTATGGACCTTGCTTTAGGACTAAGCCTTGACACTGTCACCCACCACTAAAATCACAGCCAGTCTCACTCATCTTAGGGAGAAGATCAGCTTTTCCCAAACTAGGAAAAGTAACATTTTCCCTTTACAGGAAGGACATACCCAAGAACAAAAATGTAACATATTGCATCTTATAAGTCCTTAGATGTGGTGGCTGCATTAGTTTCCTTTTTGTATTGTTTTTTGCTATATTATACCCCTCTTTCCCATCTCAGTTGGAGGTATGGGCTACTCAGGCACTGAGATGGCCTGGTGATGGATCAAAGTGGTGAAGAGGGTACAGCCTGTTAGGTACCATTAGAAAGTGAACCCAATTTATTTTAACATGGAGGAACCATTGAAATACATTTTTGGCTTCAGGGAACCCCTGCTAATAGTTATTATATCTACAACTCACAGCATATTAGTGTGATGGTCAATGAGAGGAATGCTCGTTACATTTGTGGTCACTGGGAAAAATGCCCTCTCATTACAGATAGCTAAAAAGATCATTGGTGTCTGTGGCTACTCATCTGTGAAGACAGGGCAAGATTTCCAAACATTAAGCCACCCTAGACTGTTATCTGCACTATTCTCTTAACAGTGGTACCACAAATAATGCCTCTCCAGCTGCCTCCTGTCCCTTCCCCATGGATGATTTCTCCAGCTCCATCTATACAGGTTGTTAGAAGCAATGCGGGGGCAGGGCAAGACCCCCAAACATCAAGGAAGTCCCTCCAGATTGGTATCCTCACCAGACATAGCACCGCGCATTCTGTCTCTCCAACAACTCACCCTTTACTTTGACTATGATAGATTTCTCCAACTCCACCAACATGGGTTGTCAGGAGAAATGCGGAGACAGACCAAGAGTCCCAAACATCAAGAAAGTCCCTCCAGACTGGGTATGTTCATGAGCCTAGGAACAGTGGAACCACACATGCTGCCTCTCCAACAACTGCTCCTTTCCTTCCACTATGGCAAATTTCTCCACTTACGTTGGTTGTCAGAAGCAATGCAGAGGCAGGGCAAGACTCCCAAAGATCAGGTAAGTTCTTCTAGACTGGTATCTCCACTACTTTAACATTGTTCATCGCTCAAGGAACCCCTAGCAACCTCTGGAGAGAAGCCATGGTCTATAGGATCAAATATAAGAAAGCTTTTGGGAAGCTCCATCCACCAGGGTCCACCTAAACCTGAAACTTCAGATTTGGGTATAGATGGTCCTAAGCTGGCCAAATATTGTAGACATCTAGTGTGATTTACCTGCTTATGTTAAATAATGTGGAAGGGGGAATCTTCCATGTCAGCCACTTTATTCGGCAAAGCTCCTGCATCTGTTAAAATTCAGTCACTGTTTGGCCAATAGCTTTACACCCAATTTTCAGAATGAAGGATGTCGGGTGGGAAAGGAGCCTACAGGATCAACCCATGGCTCAAATTTTGGTGGATTCATCAGGAATTGGCCAAAATGTGCTCCCTGTATGGCTAGCTTTAGATGAAACATATTTCAGCCAAGATCGCGGATAGACGGTGAAGATCTTTACTTTACTTTTACGTATTGAGAAATGGATTTGCCCCCCCCGAAAGAGGTCCATGTGTTGCTTCTCTACTGCCACTTGGTCAAAGGACTGGATTGTGCTAAGCAAGGTCTGTCTATAGCAAGAAGAACAGATACAGCTGTCCGGCCAGACCTTCCAAGTTAAAATGTGTTCCATATTTGCCAAACGTGGTGGATGCCTGACATTCATCAACTGTTTCCTATGAAAATACTTCAGCTGAGGAGTCCTCATTAACCTTTATAAAACGTCTCCACTGCAATAATAGAACCAAGCTGCCATATATCTGTGCTTGTAAAACACGAGTTGAAACCTGTAATGTTATTTGGTAAAGCAGTTCTGTCTCCAAAAAAAAAAAAAAAAAAGTATAATGACCCACCAGCTTGTAAAAGAACATTAAAGCAAATCTAAGCTCAAAAACAAAAACGCAATATATGGCAGCTTACCAGTCTTTAGATTTGGTGGCTGCATTTGTTTTCTTTTTCCTTAATTCTCACCTGGCAATCCTGCCATCAAGACGCTTCCTGTTCTAGGTTGGCAATGCTCACTCATGGTATACTGTATGTATGTACAGGAGTAGACCAGCTGCAGAATCTTTAGCATAAGGGATGCCCTGGGAACCCTAATTTAAGGGGGGAACACTAATGCCGCATACACACGATCGGAAATTTCGGCCTAAAAAAGACCGATGAGAGATTTTCATCGGAAAGGCTGAATTCCCGCCAGCAAAAATTTGAGAGCATGTTCTCATTTTTTCCCAACGGAAAAACTTTGTCGGAAATTCCGATCATGTGTGTATGCAATTCCGACGCGCAAAAAATTAAGCATGCTCGGATTCAACTACGAGACGGAAGCTATTGGCTACTGGCTATTGAACTTCCTTTTTCTAGTCCCGTCATACGCGTTGTACGTCACCGTGTTCTTGACGGTCGGAATTTGGTGTGACCCGTGTGTATGCAAGACAGCTTGAGCGGAATTCTATCGGGAAAACCATCAGACCTTTTTCCGACCATAATTCCGATCGTGTGTACGCGGCATGAGAATTCTGATGTACGAAGAAGACTCTGATGTAAGGGGGAACACCGGCTTCAGATGCAATGGGGAACTCTGATGTAAGGGGTGCTCTGAGAATCCTGATTTACCTTAGTGTACTAACTCAGAGGCAAGAGAGAGGAGGGGGGAGACTTCAGTCACAGACAGGGATGGATGGTGAGCTCACTCACCTCTTGGCAGTCAGCGCCTCTCATCCAGATATATCTGAAGCGGCTGGACTTCAAATTTCCCACCCCCACTTTCCTTATATGGGGCACAGCGCCAGAGATTGGAGTGTGGGCAGACACAGAGGGGTAGGGGCGGGAGGAAGAGGTGCAGATCGAGCCCTCTCTCCTCTCCCATCTGTGTGTGTCTGTGGGGGGAGGGGAGGATTGTTAGTGCTGGCTTTAGGCAGCATGAAAGAGAGTGTAACAGACACACTCAGCATAGACAACTGCAGCCAGCAACCCTGCTGGGAAGTCATGGTCCGGTCCGGTCTGTGTCTGGGTTTCAGGCATGATTCCAAACCCGAACTGTCTGGGTGAATCCCGGACAGGTGGCAATCCTAACTGCTTCCCATCAGAAAATGTAACGGAAGTGACGTTCCGTCGTGGCCATCTTGGTACACCAGCACAGTCAGAAGGCGGCAAACGGGCATCTTTTTACACCCACCAAAGTCTTGCATTTCACACTTATGCGTATATCGTGAAATACAGTATTTGTAAGTCTGTGACACTGTTTTGATGTTGAATTTTAAAAGCATTGGCAGCTGCTTTTAAAATTCAACATCAAAACAGTTTGACAGATTTCAAAATACTGTATTTCACTATAAAAACTGAGTTTACTGGTAAAAATAAGTGTGAAATGCAAGACTTTGGTGAGTGTAAAAAGATGTCTGCTTGCCACCTTCTGACTGTAGGTTTACTCCGTATGAGTCCTGGTGTACCAAGATGGCCACGGCGGAACATCATTTCCATTGCATTTCCTTCAATCCTAAAGACTCCGGGGATGCATGACATCATTTTTGACCTAGGCCAGAAACCAGAAAGCAACTGAAGAAAAAATGTAAAACAAATAGGTATATTTTACTTTCCAATCTGTTTACTAGTACTAGCAGCATAAGGATTAAAAAAAATAAAGTACTCCCCATCTGCCTGAATCATGCCGAAAATTGGACCTAATTTGATCTCTTGTTGCATTTATATTTGAAAAAGGTCAAGTGCTGCTGAAGGTTTAGACCAGGGGTCTCCAAATGTTCTAAACAAAGGGCCAGTTTACTGTCCTCCAGACTTTAGGAGGGCCGGACTGTGGCCATTGGGAGTAGAAATTGCCCTGGCATCAGTGGGAGTTAACAATGCATCTTTGGCATTGGGTGGGGAATAATTCTTCATTGCTGGTACCAGGGGGAGGAATAGTGCCCCATCATTGGTGTCAGTGGGAGGAATAGTGCCCCATCATTGGTGTCAGTGGGAAGAATAGTGCCCCATCATTGGTGTCAGTGGGAGGAATAGTGCCCCATCATTGGTGTCAGTGGGAAGAATAGTGCCCCATCATTGGTGTCAGTGGGAGGAATAGTGCCCCATCATTGGTGTCAGTGGGAGGAATAGTGCCCCATCATTGGTGTCAGTGGGAGGAATAGTGCCCCATTATTGATGTCAGTGGGAGAAATAGTGCCCTATCATTGGTGTCAGTTTGAGTAATAGTGCCCCATTATTGGCGTCAATGGGAGAAACAGTGCCCCATTATTGATGTCAGTAGTAAGAATTATGTCCTATTGTTGGTGTCAGTGGGAGGCATAGTGTCCCAATCTTGGTGTCAGTGGGAGGAATAGTATCTTATCAATGGAAGGCAAAGTGCCCCAAGGGCCGGGTAGAGGCAAGCAAAATCCGCCTCCCCCGGTTTGGATACCACTGATTTAGGGTATTGTATCTTTTGATCTATTTTCGTGAAACCCACATCCACCTGTCAAGTTCCCCCAACCTACCAATAGGTAAATCCACCCTCTCGTGAAAAGAGGGCACATTGATTGGCTTCAATGCAAATGATGTTTTAAAGGTTGGAAGTTTACAATCTTCTAAATCCCTGCAGGAAAATTCTGATAATAGCTAATAAGCGGAAAATTATATTTAACTGGCTAATTGGAAATCTTAAATTGTCCAGATGTAAACGCTTTCCTGCAACGTAGGAAAATGGACGCATGTTTTTTCAGTTCATTTTAAATGGTCTACCAAAAACTAATATTGATTTAAAAAAAAAGTTTCTCTTGTCCTAAATACATGACTGCTAAGAATCATATGTGAAGCACCCTTTTAGTCAAGCTGCTAGGTAAATTTGTTTGTTGGCTCCTTCTGTAATCAGGGGAGCAGCAATCGTTTGTTCTGGTCTGTTCAGGGTTTGGGGAGTTTGATTGGTTCCCTCTGCCTCTACAAGTAGCTTCTAGACCTCTCTCCAAACTTTCTAAAGATAGGGCCAGTTTATTGTCCTTCAAACTTTAGGGGGGCCGGACTGTGCCCAGTGGGAGTAAGCAATGCCTGGTCTTAGGGGGAGAAATAGTTGGTGTTGTTGGGAGGAATAGTGCCCCAATTTTTGTTGTCAGTGGAAGGAATAGTGCCCCTTTGTTGATGTCATTGGCAAGAATCATGCCTCACTGTTGGCGTCAGTGGCAGGAATAATGCCTCAAGGGCTGGATAAAAGCATGCAAAGGGCCGCAGTTTGGAGACCACTGTTCTAGAGTTTAGGGGGGGAGAATTCAAATGACCAGCCTGAATACTGAGAAGAAACTATCCAATCCCTGAGGAGGTGTGTCCAGATCATGTCTGAAATACTGTTAAATAGTCTGAAGCCCTGGGAAGATAGTCTTTTTCCCTCCTGAGGAAGTAAATCTTTGAGCTGAAGTGAGGTCTACTTGCCCCCTAGAGGCCTTTGGACTGGATGCTGGACAACTTCACAAGAGGCTGCAACTATGAACTGGTTTTGTTTTAGGATCCCATGAGTAAGAGCCTCTTGTCCTGAGCTAAAGCAATTTCGTGGTCCCCAGTTATGAACCTATAGACTGTTCCGGTCTACCTTTACCTGTGCTAAAGCTACTTCATGGTCCCCAGCCGTGAACCTATAGACTGTTCCAGTCTGCCTGTACTTGTGCTACTCTTACTGAGCAAGAGGTGTCTTCTGCTAACAATACCTGAAGTTTCGGAGCATCCCACATCACCCCAAATCTCCTCCTGTTACAAGTTTCTACAATCGAAAAAACTTTAAAAGACAACCCCTAGTCAGTTCATTTAGCAGGAGTGAATGGACAGTAGCTGTGTGTCTTGCTACCTCTGTGCTGTTTTGGGAAAGAACCTGCTCAACTACAGCAGCCCCTATGGGGGTAGTGCTACGTAGGTGTACTCACCCATTGAAGAACCTTTCAACGCCTATTGCATGTGACCTCTAATTTAACAAAATAATTGGAATTTAATGGAAGGGAAGGCCACAGCTTTTTTTGGACTCTAAAACACATCTTTATTACCAAATTCCTAATAATTCCATAAATCATGAACCCATCTTAGCTTAGTGCCGATCACAAGTATGCTGTAAGCAGCTAGTATTCCTTTAACATTATAACATAATTTAAACACCTAATTTCACTATAAGTTCCAAACAGGCATCCAACAAGCCAAGCTGTTGTAGGGCTTACAACCCTAATGGTAAGAAACTGGCCAATAAAGCTATGAGGAAACTTGAATTAGGGAAGCAGGCAGGAACTTGCTGAACGGTAAGGTTGTATATCTCCAGAGACGTTGGTGACTCCCACCCTTTACCCCAGTTACGTTCTCTTGAAATCCCAAGCCCCTTTTTTTTGCCCAATAAAACTGTGATGAAACTGAAATTAAGGGGAGTGGGCAGGAACTTGTTCTAAGGTTTGTTATCTTCCCTACCCGTTACCCCAGTTAAAGAGGAAGTAAACCCTTCCAAACAACTTGGACCTACAGGTAAGCCTAGATTAAGGCTTACCTGTAGGTCCAAGCAATATCTCCTAAACCTATATGGTTTAGGAGATATTTGCCCGAAAATGGGCACCACTGTCTACGGCGCATGCCAGAAGAAGATGGATGCTCCGGACTACAGGGGACAGCGGTGACTTCGCTGGCTCCTGTGTCAGGTAAGTGACACATAATGAGCTACTATGCGATGCATAGTAGTCCATTATGCTTTACCTTTGCAGGGAAAAAAAGAGGAAGTAAACCCATCAGGGTTTACTTCCTCTTTAAGTTCTCTTGAAATCCTGAGCCCCCTTTTTTCATCCAATAAAGCTGTGAGTAAACTTAAATTAAGGGGGTCGGTGACAGGGTCCTCTCAAGATGCAGAATAGAATGGCATCATGACAGGAAATCAGCAATCTTGTGAAGGGGGGGGTGAGCATCACAGCGTAGAATCAGCAGTCCCCTCACCCAGAAGCGATGGTGGCGAATGACTTGGAGAGGGGGGTGGGATTTATGAGAATATATTGGGTATCACAAGGTAAAGAGAAAAAGAATGCACAGTAGCATGGGTTAGAGGGGGGTGGAAAGAGCCACAAATGGGGCTTTAATATCAAGACATTTAGACAATAAATCCACAAAAAGCAGGAATTAATCCCTTAGAGTCCACAATTTGGTGTTAATCCATGAAAAGCCATGCAAGTCCTCAGGTTCCAAACCCCATGGGAAATCTGGGGGCTCAGTCCGACAGAACAAAATCAACATTTCGAAAGACAGAACTCTCCACTCCACTATGTGAGCCTGTTTTATATGGTATGACCTTCAGGGGGCAGTAACTAACTGAGAAAGAGTGGGAAAACCCAACCAATAGCGTTATCCCTTCCTTCTCAGGGGCGCCAACCTAGCAGGTCAACCTGAGGATACAATACAGCATTAAGATATTGTAACAACTTGCACCTGGCTGAGCTAATTAACTTGAAGGCATAAACACAGAAAGAGAAATAATGTTAACCCTTGAGAACCTCTCGGAAGCACCTGCTTAAAAGCAGGAAAGCAACTCCACAGTGGAAGGCTCTCCCGCAACGCTCTACTGACAGCGATGTGTATCCATAGATATAGTTGCCCATCTGACATCAGCCTAAGCCCTTGTACACACGGTCGGAGATTCTGACTACCAAATCCGTTGGAGTAATTCAGACGGATTAATTCCGGAAGAGGTCCGGAAGTGATGTTGCGTACACACGGTCAGACTAAGTTGTCGGAAAATCCGATTGTACATAACGTGATGACGTTATTTCGTTAGACGGGACTTCGTTCAGGCTAGTAGCCAATAGCTTTGGTCTAGGAATTTGATCTGAGCATGTGTGGCACTTTGTCCGTCGGAGTAGGCTACACATGATCGGAGTATTTTCGATCGGAGCATTTTGTCGGAAAATTTTACCGGCAAGTTGGAAAACTTGGTCCGTCGGATACTCCGACGGAAACAGTCCGATGCAGACCACACACAGTCGGAATATCCGACAAAACGGTCAGATAGGACACATTCTGTCGGAATCTCCGACCGTGTGTACAAGGGCTAAGAGTGCAAGTGGAAGCTAAAAGATAATCCTGAAGCAAAAAAAAAGAACAAATAAGCGTAAGGCTGGCATAACTAGGTAGCAGGGTAAATAGGCATATAGAGGGTTAACCACAGTATGGTGACAGAAAGTTACATACCAGGATGGGTGGGCTTGAAAATTAGAAGGGGCTCCGGCGTGGTGTAGGTGGGGGTCAAAATTTCTCCAGGCAGTTGGAATTTATCGGATTAAGAGGAAACTTCTCACCCTTTCGCCCTCTTACTCGGGTGGGGTTCTACAGCTGTCGTAGTGGCCTGGCGGGTTAGGCCTTTTAAAGTAACAGTGATATGGCATAGTGGGGAACCATCTATGGTATGGGGTCCTCTCTGTAGAATTCCAGTTAACAGAGGTTTAACTGGGCATTTGGGATACGGAGGTATCTGCATAGAATGTGGAGAGTTGGGAACGTCCCCAAGTCGGTGTGTTGCGGCTGGGGACCTGTATGTGGTCACGCAGATACAAAAAGCACATTTTGGTTCTTCAGTGCCTCCAAAGATCGGCAACCTGGATTATTGTTTATCATTGAGGTTATTACGTTTCTGTTAAAGGAATGTGTTTTATTGGTTATATGTTAATAACTGGCCACTACTGCCAATTTTCACTCCAAAATGGTGTTGTCTATTTATTCTCTAATAGTTGGTAATAAAGGGGTAGGTTGCATAGGAATTTGGGTGTGTTTACATCTGTTTTGCCATACTCATGCGTTTTTTTTATGTTTAGAAGAAAGTAAATCTGTATGGTCTAACTACTGGTTCATTTTTAGCTGCTTCCCGTGTCAGATAAATCACAAAGAAAATTGAGAAGGAGTGAATTCCATATCGGAGGATAAGATAAACACCATCAGTTAAAGGCTTTTCTTTGCACTACCTTTGGGTGCAATGAGACTGCAGTTACAGAGGCACATCCAGGAAAAAGAAATGGAGCCAAGTACAAAAAAGTTGAGTTTGAGATGGATGTTAGCCTTTAGGCTAAACCCCAAGGCTATTCATTTTACACTTTACATAGCCCACAAGAGCACCGGAGGGAACACTTAGGAGGCAAAGTCACAAGCATGCTGTCATTTGTAAACGATGAAGTGTTGTAAGGTATGCAGAGTTTAGATGTTGCTATCAATACCCAACCTTGGGCAGACATTAACGTGCGTCTTATCTTAGTAAAGGTTCTTTTTCCGGAATCCCCTGTGTAACAGATAGAAAAGCGATGAGTTTTAAAAGTGTTTGTCTCTAAGTGGAATGTGGCAGGTGTGGAAGAGTGATATTTGTATGAGCCGCCTAACAACAGCCCCGGGACGGTAAGGAAACACAGTGATACTCAATGAATTCACAGCAGGTGGAACTCATATATTCGAGCTCCATGTCCCGTCTGGTTTTCCGAGAAGAACTTCAAAACAGATTCTTCTTCATTCTGGCCAATAACCTGGAAAGTCGTTTGTCGTATAGTTTTGAGCATTGGGCATTTAGCCCCATACTAAAGTTTGGGGCAATATGCACCTGGGGACGAATGCCCAAAGGGAACTAGTCTACATTCTGGGCGCAAACTGCCCTAAAGCCTATTACCACTCAGAGCTTTGTCCAGTCGCAACAAGTTTTGAGGGGAGTTTGGTTTGAATATTCAAAATTAATTCAATTTGGTGTTTTTGGTTTGTGGGGCTCAGAAGTGTAGTTCCACTTTAACCACTTACAGACCGGACCATTTTGCTGGTCAAAGACCAGACCACTTTTTGCAATTCGGCACTGCGTCGCTTTAACTGACAATTGCGCGGTCGTGCGATGTGGCTCCCAAACAAAATTGACGTCCTTTTTTTCCTACAAATAGAGCTTTCTTTTGGTGGTATTTGATCACCTCTGCGGTTTTTATTTTTTGAACTATAAACAAAAATAGAGCGACAATTTTGAAAAAAAACGCATTATTTTTTACTTTTTGTTAGAATAAATATCCCCCAAAAATATATAAAAAAAAACATTTTTTTCCCTCAGTTTAGGCCGATATGTATTCTTCTACATATTTTTGGTAAAAAAAAAAAAATCGCAATAAGCGATTATTGATTGGTTTGCGCAGAAGTTATAGCGTTTACAAAATAGGTATAGTTTTATGGCATTTTTATTAATAATTTTTTATTATTTTTTTTTTTACTAGTAATGGCGGTGATCAGCAATTTTTATTGTGACTGCGATATTGTGGTGGACACATCGGACATTTTTGACACATTTTTGACACATTTTTGACACATTTTTGGGACCATTGTCATTTCTACAGTAATCACTGCTATATAAATGCAGCGATTCCTGTGTAAATGACACTGGCAGTGAAGGGGTTAACCAGTGGGTGCCAGTGTAGGGGTTAAGTGTTCCTAGGGGTGTGTTACTAACTGTGGGGGGGTTGGGCTTTCATTTAGTGAACACTGATCTCTGCTCCAATCACATAGAGCAGAGATCAGCGTCACTAGTTGCTAGGCAGAATGGAGAAATGCTGTTTACACGGCATTTCCTCCATTCAGCTGTCCCGTGAGACGATCGCGGGTATGCCCGTGGCGATCGAGTCTGCAGGACCCACGACCGGACTCACAGGGGTCCCGACCGGCACGCGAGCGGCGCGCTCGTGATGGCAGGGCGGCATTGAAGATTGGACGTACCTGTACGCCAATATGCCTGCCCGTGCCATTCTGCCGAAGTACATCGGCATGCGCTGGTCGGGAACCGGTTAAGCTGCCTGTGGATAGTGCCAATTCAGTAGGTGACCATACTGTCCAGACGAGCCTTTCCCAACCTTTTTAACACAGAGGAAACCCTTGAAAAAACTTTTTGGTCTCAGGGAACCCCTACTAATAATTACTACAGCTCATGGTAAATAAGTGTGATGTCAGTGGGAAGAATGCTCCTTACATCTGTGGCCATTGGGAAGAATCCACCCTTACAGATAGCTAAAAAGATCAATGCTGTCAGTAGTTACTTATCCAAGGGGCAAAATATTACCCCTAACAATCCCTGGAGAAACCCTATGGTTCCACAGAACCCTGGTTGGAAAAGGCTGGTCCGGACAGACTGGGGTTGATTTACTAAAACTGGATAGTGTGAAATCTGGTGCAGCTGTGCATGGTAGCCAATCCCCTTCCACGTTTTTTTTTTTTTTGTCCAAAGCCTAATTGAACAAGCTGAAGTTAGAAGCTGATTGGCTACCATGCACAGCTGCATCAGATTTTGCACTCTCCAGGCTTAGTAAGTCAACTCCACTGCGTCTAAGGAAGTAACCATAAATGCAAGAGCGACATAATAAGCCCCGTCCAATGCGTTTCGTCATGGTGACATCATTAGGGATGGAGCTTTTCTACAGCTGTGGCTGCTTTTGAATAGAAATCTAACTTAAAGACTATTGTTTTGAGGCACCTGAAGTGTATTTAGCTGACTTGAAGTTGGAAGTTGACTGGAAGTTCAGCTGGGCTTTAGATGCATTCATTGCTGTAAGCAAGGAGATCAAAAAGATTTCTTTAAAAGTGCTATGTTGCTTTTTTTTTGTTACACCAGCTCTGCATTAAAGAAGGAAAAGACTTCCGTAACATATTTTCAAAAGGAAAACCTGCAAGACTGGAATCCTAACTGGGTTAGATGTCTGCCATGTAAAATATAGCATCTGCCTTGTTTTTTCTTCTTCCCCATGCAGATCTATATTAGTACAAATAAACGGTGCAATAGCCTATAGGGGGATGATGCGCAAACCCGCTCCGCAGCCTCTGTACTGGAAGCCCGCGACGATTTCGGTTTTTATTGCTAATTAAATGGCTCACATTAAAACTTGAAAAGGGTAATTTAGATGGCTCCCCATAGATAATAAAATCACTTACTGCAGCGTTTGCTCTCCGCTGACAGTCGGAATTGATGCTAAGTGCACTTCATTTAAATAGATCAAAGGAGCGTCAACCTCGGGACGGCGCAAGGCAGAGCTACGCAGATTTTATGGGTCTCATTTCCACAGCACTAACACTTGTCTATCAGGAGACCCCCATTAAGATTCCGCGCGAGATAGGCCCCGCGCCGACGGAGCCGCGTGAGTCCTGGATCAAACTCTCCACTGAGCGAACTAAAAGGGGAAGTTATCTAGTCTCTCTACCGTTTTCATCAAATTTTAAGAGAAACCCACCAAAGGCTAATTTTCGCTGCCGAGGCGGGATCTCTTGCGATAAGCGGTAAAAGCGGCAGACGTTCGGAGCCTGCCATTTTTCAAGAGAAGGGTTTTTTTGTACAGGAGGCTCGTTGTAAAAAAAAAGGTCAGGAAAAGGTTTTATCTGTTCTCTGTAGTGGAGGATCAGGTGTGTTAAACTGCTTTATTCGACGGGAAGCTCAGGGAAAACTGATCGGAAAGTGGACTTTTGAAAATAATTTTGTTCGAGGGATATTGTTATGCAAAGCGGTGTCTGCTGGTATAGAGATCTCAGTATGGGAGACTTTAGTGTAAGAAAGGGAGCTTTCCCTGCAGATGACTTCCATACCTGGGTTTGTAGGGGTTAGTGTAGTATTGGGATGAGGGTTGAAGGCATCCTTTCGTAACCACTTCAACACCGGGCACTTTCACCCCCTTCCTGCCCAGGCCAATTTTCAGCAGTCACACTTTGAATGACAATTGCGCGATCATGTTACACTGTACCCATACATATGACATTTTTATAATTTTTTTGAGACAGATAGAGCTTTCTTTTGGTGTTAACCACTTGCCGACTGCTGCGCGCCGATATGCATCGGCACAATGGCAGCGGTGGGCAAATGGGCGTACCTGTACGTCCCCTTTAATTGGCGGAGCCAGCGCACACCCGCCACATACAGCGTGGCCGTGCCCGCGGGACCCACTGACTCGATGTCCACCGGTGTCCCGGTGATCGTGTCACGGAGCGGTAGAACAGGGAGATGCCTATGTAAACAAGGCATTTCCCCTTGTGACATGACAGAGATCACTGTCAGCAGGAGCAGTGATCGCTATCATGTGAGTGGAAGTCCACCCCCCCCCCACAGTTAGAATCACTCCCTAGGACACACTTAACCCCTTGATCGCCCCCTCGTGTTTAACCCCTTCCCTGCCAGTGTCATTTATACAGTAATCAGTGCATTTTTATAGCACTGATCGCTGTATAAATGACAATGGTCCCAAAATAGTGTCAAAAGTGTCCGATGTGTCCGCCATAATGTCGCGGTCACGATAAAAATCGCAGAAGGCCGCCATTACTAAGAAGAAAAAAAATTATAAAAATTCCATAAATCTATACCCTATTTTGTAGACGTTATAACTTTTGCGCAAACCAATCAATATACGCTTATTGCGATTTTTTTTTACCATAAATATGTAGAAGAATACATATCGGCCTAAACTGAGAAAGAAATTAGTTTTTTCATATATTTTGGGGGGATATTTATTATAGCAAAAATATTGCTTTTTTTTTTTTCAAAATTATTACTCTTTTTTTGTTTATAGCGCAAAAAATTAAAACCGCAGAGGTGATCAAATACCACCAGAAGAAAGCTGTATTTGTGGGGAAAAAAGGATGTCAAATTTGGTTTGGGTGTAACGTCGCACGACCGTGCAATTGTCAGTTGAAGCGACGTAGTGCCGAATCGCAAAAAGTGCTCTGGTCGAGAAGGGGGTAAAACCTTCTGGGGCTGAAGCGGTTAAAGGGGTTGTAAAGTCAGAAGGTTTTTTTTATGTTAATGCATTCTGTGCATTAAGATAAAAAGCCTTCTGTGTGCAGCAGTCCCCCTCGTCCCCCTAATATTTACCAGTAGCCCCATCTGTCCAGCGATGTCCACGAGTGTCTCAACCGCCTGGGACTCTCCCTCCTGATTGGCTGAGACACAGCAGTGGTGCCATTGGCACTCCTACTGCTGTCAATAAAAGTCAGTTAGCCAATCAGGAGAGAGAGAGAGTGTACGGGGCTGAAACACAACTCCCCGTCTGAATGGACATACGGAGCTGCAGCTCGGCTTAGGGTACCCACCATAGCAAGCTTCTTGCTGTGGGGACACTCAACAGGAGGGAGGGGCCAGGAGCACAAAGGAGGCACCCGAGAAGAGGAGGGTCGGGGCTGCTCTGTGCAAATCCGCGGCAACAGAGCAGATAAGTGTAACGTTTGTTATTTTTATAGGAAAAAAAAAATCACTTTAATCACCACAGGTTTCTTTTTTGCTAAACAAACAATAAAAGACCAACATTTTTGAAAAAATTTTTTTCCTTAGTTTCTGTTATAAAAGTAATTTTTCTTCTTCACCGATGAGCACTAATAGGCTGCACTGTTGGGCACTGATGAGGAGGCACTGATGAGGTAGCTCCAATAGGTACTGATGAGATGGCACTGAGGGGCACTAATAAGCTGCACTGTTGGGTACTGATGAGGCTGCACTGATGGACACTGATGAGGTGGCACTGATAGGCAGCACTGATGGGCACTGATAAGCTGGACTGTTGGGCACTGATGAGGTAGCACTAATGGGTACTGAGGGGCACTAATAAGCTGCACTGTTGGGCACTGATGAGAAAGCACTGATGAGGCTGCACTGAGGGGTACTGATAGGCGGCACTGATGGCCATTGATAAGCTGGAATGTTGGACACTGATGAGGAGGCACTGATGAGGCAGCACTAATGGGTACTGATGAGGTGGCACTAATAAGCTGCACTGTTGGGCACTGATGAGAAAGCACTGATGGGAACTGATGAGGCAGCACTGATAAGCTGGACTAATAATCAGGGCACTGATGATCAATCCCTGATTACCAGTGTAAACTTGACAGTTATTGGCACTCCTTTCCTCACACAGACACAGCGCGTGAGGAAAGGACTGACGATTACTGTCAAGTCTGTTTACATGTGCCCAGCTGTGATTGGCCCTTTACCCAGATCTGGGATCAGCTGTGTCCAAAGGACTCTGCAGTCACAGAGCACACCCAACGCGTGGCCTAGGGGGTCACACAGGGTGTGATGTTCTGGGGGGGATGTCTATGGATGCCCTCTCAAAACTATAGTACCGTATTTTAGCTTTCTTTTGGCTATAGTGCGGTACTACAGTGGTTCTGTGGAATCCTAATGTTCCTTCACAATTTGATAAAGGGTTCTTTGGGCAATGAGCAACATCTACCTCGCAGATATGTAATATTTGATCAAATATAGTCTAAAATAATGGCATAAAAATGTTAAACCAAAAATAGTGTCATTAAATAGCCTTACAAATATTATATGTTATGTATTATGTTTTTAATATATTTTTTTCTATTATCACCAGCTCCATCTACTGGCCATAATGTGGTATTGTACTGAAATACCTCAATCAGGGAAATACCATGTATTGGCCACTAGATGCCGATGATAAGAAATAAAACAGATTGCAAGGATTATTTGTGCTGAATTTTTAATAAATTGACCCCTTTAAGTGCAGACTCTGTCAAATTAAAATATAAAGAAAGACAGTTCAGTGTGATTACGGGGGAAATTCTATTGAGATTAAAGTGAACGTTTGCCGTCATTCATCGCACAGGGCTCTGCACTTCCTTCCCAAACATCTGCAGCTGCGTCTGCGGCCCCGTTCGCTCATCCGGCTAAAAATAAAAACGGCGTACGGGCCGCAGAGGTTGGTGAACCTGCCCGACTCTTCAAGCAATCAGCTCATTAAAGCAGAAAAGGATGTCTTTGTTTGTTGCCTTGTATTTTCCTTTTTAACTTTTTTTTATTTTATTTAAGGAGCTGCGTTCCCAGAGACAGATGTTTCATCCGACGTTCCCGGCTCCTCCACAAAGCCAACTTCTTTCCGAAGCAACTTTAGCTACAAAGCCATTGTTTGTGCTTCTTAGGAAGGGGATTGATGGATGGGTCTTATTAAAAGCTGAACTCCGGGGAGATAGAAAATAAAACATCAATTAATGCCGCTACATATTCATTAAAAAAAAATTAAAAATTACTTTACAATGTGTCTTTTTTCAGTTAATGTTACTATGTGAATTCAACTTTCCACGCCAGCCTGCTGTAATGCCTCCTGCCGCTGGGAGAGGGAGGGGCAGCTCTGTAAGCCAATCAGACTTGGCTGCAGTGCACATGTGCCCACAGGGTACATACTGGTGGGGGGGGGGGGGGCAGAGGGATGACTAATCGGGGTGCTGTTGCACTTTCATTATTTAGTCAGCAGGCTTGAGATAAGTTCTTGACCAAGATTTTCTGCTGGAGGTCAAGGACCTGGCTGCCAGCATTCTGGCAACAAATGACTTTCTCTGATGTAAGGGGGGCTCTTATGGGGACTCTGATGTAAGGGGGCTATGATGGCAACCCTGATGTAAGAGGGGCTCTTATGGGGACTCTGATGTAAGAGGGGCTCTTATGGGAACTCTGATGTAAGAGGGGCTCTTATGGGGACTCTGATGTAAGAGGGGCTCTTATGGGGACTCTGATGTAAGAGGGGCTCTTATGGGGACTCTGATGTAAGAGGGGCTCTTATGGGGACTCTGATGTAAGAGGGTACTGCTAAGGTGGACTCTGTAAGGGGTGCTCTGTTAGGGACCCTAATGTAAGGGTAGACTCCGATTTGTCTTTTCCTAATCTATGTGACTTAGGTAAATTCAACTTTCCATACCAGCCTTCCATTAATGCCTCCTGCACTTGGGAGCGAGCGGGGCAGCTCAGTGAACCAGCACTGAAGGTCAAAGACCTGGCTGTGCTGTCTGGAAGAGGTGACTGGATAACAAGCCTTAGGCCCCTTTCACGAGGGCATTGTTGGCGCAGCAAAACCAGGTGGTTAAATATGTTCCTTGACTGTCTGCCAAAACTCAGCAATGGCCACCGGGGGGGCCCTATATACATTGTTGCAGAGCACTAAGGTGGGCCCTGTAAAGGGTTCTGATGAGACTTTAATGTAAGGGGGGTTCTTATGGGGACTCTTATATAAGGAAGACTTTTATATATGGGGGGGGGGGGGGTTCTGCTGAAAACACTTATGAAAGGGGGGGCGCTCCTAAGGTGGGCTCTGTAAGGGGGTTGAGATTGGGACCTGGATGGAAGGGCAGAATCTCGCATAATGGGGATACTGCTAAGACAGACTCTGTTGTAAAAAGGGGTAATCATGGGGACTACAAACAGGGACCCAGATTTAAGGGGGACTTTGATGGGGTCCCTGATGTAAGGAAGGTTCTGATGGTGACTCCGATGTAGGAGGGTTCTCATGGGGACCCTGATGTAGGGGGGCTAGAATAGGGACCCTGATTGAAGGGGGACTTTGATGGGAACCCTTCTATATCAGGTTTCTAATGGGGACCTTGATTTGGGGGGGGGGGGGGTTCTGATGAGGACTCCGATGTGGGGGGTTCTAATGGCAACCCTGATGTAGAGAGGTTCTGATGGCAACCCTGATGTAGGGGGTTTCTGAATGGGACCCTGATTTAAAGGGGTTCTGATGGGGACCCTGATGTAAAGGGGTAAAGGAGTTCTGATGGGAACCCTGATGTATGGGGGGTTCTGATGGGGACCCTGGTGTAGGGGAATTCTGATAGGGACCCTGGTGTAGAAGGGTTCTGATGGGGACCCTTCTGTAGGGGGTTCTGGAGACCCTAATGGAGAGGGGTTCTGATGTTAGCCTTGATTTAGAGGGGTTCTGATGGAGACCCTGATTTAGGGGGGATTATGATGGGGATCCTGATGTACAGGGGTTCTGATGAAGAGACTGATGTAGGTGGGTTCTGATGGGGACCCTTATGTAGAGGGGTTCTGATGGGGACCCGGATGTAGGGGAGTCCCGAAAGGGACCGTGAAGTAAAGGGGAACTCTGAGGTAAGGGGGTTTGTTTTAAGGAAGATTTCTCTCTTTACTTCTTAATCATAATTCCCTGATTCTAAAACTATCCTCGGAAAACTGATTCTTCCATTCATTATTCATTGATTTAGAAAGCTGATTTTTTTTTTAGGCCCATGGATATTTAGACTTGAACTGAACAGTTTGGAGCTCCCTGGTCTATTCATAAACCTCAGAACATCTCGGAGATGGATTTACGGAAGAACATCCAGAGGAGGCCAGACAATGAATCACAGATTGTAGACATTGTCCTTTGTGGCAGCTTTTCCTACCCCGCTGCCCCGGGCACTGAGCCACAACCGCTTTATAGAAAACACGGCTCACAGGGAGCCCACCGACCCAACACTGGGTCGCCCACCTGCAGCACTCATTGATATCTCTCAGCTCCAGTTGAGGGGTTTCGGAATGAGGAATTTGCTTTGTGAAATGATCCGTACAGTGGCAAACAGACTAAGGAACTGCTGAATGCGAGAACACAAGACCCCCCGTCCAACTCACTTTATCATGCAGGTCCAGAGCATTCAGATATTCCTTATACATCTCATGGCACAAACTATAGTTGTGTATCTCCTCATCTGATCCCTCTCAAAAAAAAAAAAAAAGGATGCAACAACAAAACATAGAAAAAGAGGATGCAAATTAACCGTTCCCCTATTCCAGACACCCAGTATAGTTTGTCATGTGTGCCTGCCCTGCTTTAGATTCACTGGAGATCATTATGTATATATATATATATATATATATATATATATATATATATATATATATATATATATTATTGCAACTAATATGTTTATTTCCTAGGATTGTCAGCTCCATCTAGTGGCCATAATGTGGTATTTTCCGTATTGCGACATTTCAGGAAAATACTGCACTATGGCCACTAGATGGGGCTGACAATCATAGGGAAATAAGAATAATGGGCATAATACTGTGATTAATTAATGACGGCTGTATGACCTCCTAATGGGTCCCCAAATCTAAACATATTTGGTGGCACCACATATATTGAGTTTCTGAAAAAATCTCCCTTCTCGGAAAGGTTAGGAGTTATTAAAATGTAACTGTAGGCAATGCTCAGAGCGGGAACCCGAGTAAAGGCAAGCAGAGATACCACCACTGAGATGGTCATGGCCTCCCAGGAATAAAAAAAAAATCAAGACAAGACCCAAGGAAGGAACAGGATCCCTTTCAGGTATTTCCCAGAGCTTTCACAAGCAAGGTGCCCAGTGTTGGCTTGAAGGGAAAGACCCTTTAAAGCAGGGATATGCAATTAGCGGACCTCCAGCTGTTGCAAAACTACAATTCCCATCATGCCTCTGCCTCTCGGTGTCATGCTTGTGGCTGTCAGAGTCTTGCTATGCCTCATGGGAGTTGTAGTTCGGCAACAGCTGGAGGTCCGCTAATTGCATATCCCTGCTTTAAAGCTTAACTTTAGTCCAATTTTTGTTTTTTTTTGGGTAGGGAAAAATCTAAAATTTCTTTGAGGTTTTCAGTCTGTGACCCAATTGGTGAGATTTCTATGATGGTTGCATATCCTAGTTTTTATCCCGCATACAGACTTCAGACATTGCCGTCTGTCCAGCCTGAGCAGAGAGAGATACAGAAAATTACTTTGAAAACATCTTTACTAAATTGTCCTCTTCTGGTGTCTGAGGAAGCGGAATCATCTTCCATCGTTTTATGCAGTCGTAAACGTTTGTGATTTTGATGGTTCCAAAAAGTGCATATTTAATGTATATAATAATGTCCCACAATATAAAAATGCACAATCCGTCTCCACTTAGCAGTATCTTCCCTAGACAGATAGCATTCCTTCGTTATTAGAGATAAAAGTTTCTTTGGAAGTTGAGTAGAACGGGAATGATTAGAACCATGATTCTCAACCACCAGCCTGGGGCTTCCCTCCTCTTGAGCTTCTAATCACCTGCAGATTTCCTAACATCCCAGAGTTCCTATTATGCCCCCCAAACTCCCACAGTTTCCACAGTGACACCTAACCTCCCATAATGGTCCATCATGCCCCTCAACCTCATAAAGTTCCCACAGTACCACCTAGTCTACCATAGTGGTCCAGCTTGTCACTTAACCTCCTACAGTTCCCATAGTACCACCCAACCTCCAACAGTGGTCCACCTTGCCACTCAACCTACCACATGTTCCACTTAGTCTCCAATGATGGTCCACCTTACCCCTCAACCTCCCACAGTTCCCATAGTTCCATTTATTCTCCCACAGTGGTTCAATAACCTCACACAGTTTCTTTATTGCCACGCAGCCTCCAATAGTAGTCAACCTTGCCACTCAGCCTCCCACAGTTCCCTTAGTGCCACTCAACCTCCCATAGTTCCCACAGTATGACCTATCATCCAGTAGTAGTCCACCATACCCCTCAATCTCCCACAGTTACCATAGTGCCTCCAAACCTCCCATATTGGTCCAGCATGCCCCTCAACCTCTCTTAATTCCCATAGTACCACCCATCCTCCAGTAGTAGGCCACCATACTACTCAACCTCCCATAGTTTCCATAGTCAACCAACCTCTCCTAGTGGACAACCATGCCCCTCAACCTCCCACAGTTCTCATAGTACCACCCAACCTTCCATTGAGGTCCTCCATGCCCCTCAACCTCCCACAGTTCCCATAGTACCAACAATCCTTCCATAGTGGTATATTATATCCGTCAACCTCTCACAGTTCCCATAGTGCCACCCAGGCTCTTATGGTGGTCCACCACGACCGTCACTCTCCCACAGTCCCACCCAACCTCCCATAGTGCTTCACCATACCACTCAACCTCAGTGCACCTAGGTCCCCTGAGAGCCCTCAGCCTTCACAGTGCTTCCTAACCTTCCACAAGGCCCCCTGCCCACTAGCTTGCTGCAGATCCTCCAACCCAAACTGCCCTACAGCACCCCTCCCCCCCCCCCCCCCCAAGTCCCCATAACCCCCAGAGACCCACTGCCCCTTACAGGGACCTCGTTCCCCACTTACCCACAGAATCCTCTACAGAGCCACCAAGTCTGCTGCAGAGTCCCCAAACCCTCTTCAAAACCCTGATCCCCCCACAGTCACACCCAGCCCCATCCAAAGCTTTCCAGCATTTCAATACATATATTTTGTATTCCCATACTTTTATTATGTTAGTATAAACTTTTTTTTTAAATGTTAGGGCATGGAAGATTTTGGAAGAATTCACCAAGCCCTGGTCTCAATAAGGTGAAGAACCAATGGATGAGAACATCCGTTCACTGATCTCCCCTCTAGTGACTGAAGAGGGAAGCAACAAGTATTTCATCACAGGGTTCACGGCTATCATTTCCCAGCTGCGCTGGCTGGGGAACAAGCTGATCAAGCATGATCTGTGCTTGATCAGCTTCACTGGGGTCGATAGGGTCTATAGGGGTCTAATAGACACTTGATGTCTACTTTAAAAAAGGACCTGCCCTTTCTGCTATGCCCCACGTGCATGCCCACATACAAAAATGTCATTATGCATACTAGATATCACTGCATACGCTGGCATGAGAACAATCATTGTAGGACCATCATTTACAGTGAACTCTAAACTGAAGCACCATCCATGGGCAATTTAGGGTACTGAAGTTTGTTGCTGTTTCACGGGTGCACCCACTTTTAAGGCTTGGCGCGTTTGGTATTTATTTACTTGATGCAACCCCATCTTTTATATTTTACCAAATAAATTGGGTTACATCTTGTGTTTGTGTGCACCATCTGAAAAGAAACCCACTGTGGATCTCTTTTCAGAGGGGCAACAAGGGCTGCAGCATATGAGAACGAGCCCTCCGTCTGCCACCTACCCTGACCTTCAGTCTGACCTTGACCACAATTCTGCTTCATGACTGCACCTCATCTTGATCTGGTCTATACTATTGCTAGCAAGGTGATCTGAACAGCTTTAGCCTGCGAGTTGTCCTGCAGCCAAAAACCATCCCCGCCATCAGCAGGTCTTGTAAGTAAAGAGAGCACTTCTTGCGCTCAATGAAAGCCTTACATCACATGATGATGAACTTGCATTCCAGTCCCTGGGTTGTCCATACTGATCCCCAATCTCCCCCACTTGGTGCCACCGATGTCCAAACAACCAGATTGCTATGATCCAGGAGAGTTTAACAACACGCTATGGTCACAGTGGCCCCCCTGTTGCCCAAAAGAAAATTACTTTGCTACTGCAAGAAAAATAAGCCTTGTCAAGAACAAAGACGCCAGGGTCTTGTCCGCCGCTAATAAGTCTCTTACCAAAAGACGTTAAAATGGAGAAATGTGAACATCAAGGTCAGACGCGTCATTTGAAGAATGAAACATTAGCAAGAGTGACAATAAAACGGGCAACTGGAGTGCCAATGAGCTGGGAAGACTTCATTCCATCCTCATTTTTATATATAGTCGACAAGGTAATTCTGACTTTAAGTGGAGGGGAAAAATATTGTAGTTTTAAAATGGGAATTGTACGAATTTTCTGCAAAAAAAAAGTCATAAATGACTTTAAGATAAATGTCTTAACTTTAACTTCCAAACCCCCACCACCCCCAGGACACAATTTATGTATAAAAAAAAAAACAACAGACAATGGTTGGAAGTAGAACACCACCACTTTTGAAGCTTTTTAAAGGGAATATACACTCACCGGACACTTTATTAGGTACACCGTGCTGGTATCATGTGGGACCTCCTTTTACCTTCATTCTTCATGGCATAGATTCAACAAGGTGTTGGGAGCGTTCCTCCGAGATTTTGGTTCATCGTGACATGATAGCATCATGCAGTTGCTGCGGATTTGTCGACTGCCACATCCCAAAGGTGCTCTATTGGTTGAGATGTGGTGGGTGAGGAAGCCATTGGTGTACAGGGATCCTCATTGTCTAGTGGTGAGATGATTTGAGCTTTGTGACTTGAGGCATTATCCTGCTGGAAGGAGCCATCAGAAGATGGGTCTGGGTGATTGTGGAAGAAGCCATCAGAAGATGGGTCTGGTGACTGCGGAAGGAGCCATCAGAAGGTGACTAGTGATGGACGAACTTCCGACGGGACGTTTCGCGAAACGCGGCTGATAGTTCGCAAACCGTAACGTTCGCGCCAGGCCCCATCGACTTCGATGGGAGGCGAACTTTGCAAACCTACAGGTCAAATTTGCAGCCACAAAATAATTACTAGCTGTGCAAACATAGTCCCACCACATGGCCAATGACATAACACATGTATGAGGTGAATCTGGGATCGACAACTACAAGCATTCTTTTTTTATATGGGAAATTGTTGTGACAATTCAGGACTGTGGAGCGCATGAAGGCAATGGAGGAGAGGGAAGGTAGGCAAAGAAGAGGGTGCAGGAGATGATCACCAGCAGCGTGACATATAGCAATGACACCTGCACGGTGATAGAGTGATCTGACACCAGCACCGTGATAGAGAGCACTGACATCAGCAGCGTGACATACAGCAATGACACCTGCACCGTGATAGAGTGATCTGACACCAGCACCGTGATAGAGAGCACTGACATCAGCAGCGTGACATAAAGCACTGACACCAGCACCGTGATATACAGCACTGACAGCAGCACCGTGATATACAGCACTGACACCAGCACCGTAAGCAGCCCCAGGAGTAAGTCAGCATAGCACAGGGACGGTGGGAGCCCCTCATAATGAGCATTGCACAGGGATGGTGGGAGCCCCTCATAATATGCACAGCAGAGGTACAGCCCCAGGAGGAAGTCAGCACAGCACAGGGATGGTGGGAGCCCCGCATAATGAGCAGCCCCAGGAGGAAGTCAGCATAGCACAGGGATGGTGGGAGCCCCTCATAATGTGCATAGCACAGGAATGGTGGGAGCCCCTCATAATGAGCATAGTACAGGGATGGCGGGAGCCCCTCATAATATGCACAGCAGAGGTACAGCCCCAGGAGGAAGTCAGCACAGCACAGGGATGGTGGGAGCCCCTCATAATATGCACAGCAGAGGTACAGCCCCAGGAGTAAGTCATAATAGCACAGGGATGGTGGGAGCCCCTCATAATAAGCAGCCCCAGGAGGAAATCAGCACAGCACAGGGATGGTGGGAGCCCCTCATAATGAACATAGCACAGGGATGGTGGGAGCCCCTCATAGTATGCACAGCAGAGGTACAGCCCCAGGAGGAAGTCAGCATAGCACAGGGATGGTGGGAGCCCCTCATAATAAGCAGCCCCAGGAGGAAGTCAGCACAGCACAGGGATGGTGGGAGCCCCTCATAATAAGCAGCCCCAGGAGGAACTCAGCATAGCACAGGGATGGTGCGAGCCCCTCATAATGTGCATAGCACAGGGATGGTGGGAGCCCCTCATAATGAGCATAGCACAGGGATGGTGGGAGCCCCTCATAATATGCACAGCAGAGGTACAGCCCCAGGAGGAAGTCAGCACAGCACAGGGATGGTGGGAGCCCCTCATAATATGCACAGCAGAGGTACAGCCCCAGGAGGAAGTCAGCATAGCACAGGGATGGTGGGAGCCCCTCATATTATGCACAGCAGAGGTACAGCCCCAGGAGGAAGTCAGCACAGCACAGCACAGGGATGGTGAACTTTACAAACCTACAGGTCATATTTGCAGCCACAAAATAATTACCAGCTGTGCAAACATAGTCCCACCACATAGCCAATGACATAACACATGTATGAGGTGAATCTGGGATCGACAACTACAAGCATTCTTTTTTTATATGGGAAATTGTTGTGACAATTCAGGACTGTGGAGCGCATGAAGGCAATGGAGGAGAGGGAAGGTCAGGGTAGGCAAAGAAGAGGGTGCAGGAGATGATCACCAGCAGTGTGACATACAGCAATGACACCTGCACGGTGATAGAGTGATCTGACACCAGCACCGTGATAGAGAGCACTGACATCAGCAGCGTGACATAAAGCACTGACACCAGCACCGTGATATACAGCACTGACAGCAGCACTGTGATATACAGCACTGACACCAGCAACGTAAGCAGCCTCAGGAGTAAGTCAGCATAGCACAGGGATGGTGGGAGCCCCTCATAATGAGCATAGCACAGGGATGGTGGGAGCCCCTCATAATATGCACAGCAGAGGTACAGCCCCAGGAGGAAGTCAGCACAGCACAGGGATGGTGGGAGCCCCTCATAATATGCACAGCAGAGGTACAGCCCCAGGAGGAAGTCAGCATAGCACAGGGATGGTGGGAGCCCCTCATATTATGCACAGCAGAGGTACAGCCCCAGGAGGAAGTCAGCACAGCACAGGGATGGTGAACTTTACAAACCTACAGGTCATATTTGCAGCCACAAAATAATTACCAGCTGTGCAAACATAGTCCCACCACATAGCCAATGACATAACACATGTATGAGGTGAATCTGGGATCGACAACTACAAGCATTCTTTTTTTATATGGGAAATTGTTGTGACAATTCAGGACTGTGGAGCGCATGAAGGCAATGGAGGAGAGGGAAGGTCAGGGTAGGCAAAGAAGAGGGTGCAGGAGATGATCACCAGCAGTGTGACATACAGCAATGACACCTGCACGGTGATAGAGTGATCTGACACCAGCACCGTGATAGAGAGCACTGACATCAGCAGCGTGACATAAAGCACTGACACCAGCACCGTGATATACAGCACTGACAGCAGCACTGTGATATACAGCACTGACACCAGCAACGTAAGCAGCCCCAGGAGTAAGTCAGCATAGCACAGGGATGGTGGGAGCCCCTCATAATGAGCATAGCACAGGGATGGTGGGAGCCCCTCATAATATGCACAGCAGAGGTACAGCCCCAGGAGGAAGTCAGCACAGCACAGGGATGGTGGGAGCCCCTCATAATATGCACAGCAGAGGTACAGCCCCAGGAGGAAGTCAGCATAGCACAGGGATGGTGGGAGCCCCTCATATTATGCACAGCAGAGGTACAGCCCCAGGAGGAAGTCAGCACAGCACAGGGATGGTGAACTTTACAAACCTACAGGTCATATTTGCAGCCACAAAATAATTACTAGCTGTGCAAACATAGTCCCACCACATGGCCAATGACATAACACATGTATGAGGTGAATCTGGGATCGACAACTACAAGCATTCTTTTTTTATATGTGAAATTCTGACAATTCAGGACTCTTGAGACAATGGAGGCGAGGGAAGGTCAGGGTAGGCAAAGAAGAGGGTGCAGGAGATGATCACCAGCACCGTGATATACAGCACTGACACCTGCACCGTGATAGAGTGCACTGACACCAGCACCGAGATAGAGAGCACTAACAGCAGCACTGATACCAGCAACTTGCTGCTGGGCCCCAAAAATATGACACCGCTCAACCTCTTCCAAAAGGAGGGTACCGGCATATAGTACGGCGTGCTTTTTAGGTTGTGATTAGCAGACTGTACCTCACTCAACCCTATATACTGTGGTACACTATACCTTACCAGTCCTTATAAGGATCTTTGTGGAACTAGTAGGTTGTGATTAGCAGACTGTACCTCAGTCCCTATACTCATAAAGGACTACTGCAGAATAGGGCAGCAGTCAGCAGTAGTGCACCTCAACCCTATATATTGTGGATCTATACCAGTCCTTAAGGAGTAGGTTGTGATTAGCAGACTGTACCTCAGTCCCTATACTGATAAAGGACTGCTGCAGAATTGGGCAGCAGTCAGCAGTAGTGCACCTCAACCCTATATATTGTGGATCTATACCAGTCCTTAAGGATTAGCAGACTGTACCTCACTCAACCCTATATACTGTAGTACGCTATACCTTACCAGTCCTTAGAAGGACCTTTGTGCAAATAGTAGGTTGTGATTAGCGACTGTACCTCAGTCCCTATACTGATAAAGGACTACTGCAGCAGAAGGGCAGCAGTCAAGTATAATATTCTTTCTATATTTGGAAGAAAGAATATTATACATGTACAAGCCTATTACCATACCAGTCCTGAAAAGAACCTTTGTGGACCTAATAGTAACAGCTACTGATTAAACTGACTGTCCCTCACTGCCACACACAGCTTCCTGCCTGTCCCTATTTAAACTGACAAAACACAGGCTCCTGCAACAATAACTTGAATAGCACTCAAAACTATATCCTGTACTACTTTACCATACCAGTCCTGAAAAGGACTTTTGTGGACCTAATAGTAACAGCTAATGATTAAACTGACTGTCCCTGCTGCACACAGCGTCCTGTCCCTCTCTCAGCCCTGACAAAAGACAATCTTCAGCATCAATGACTTGAATAGCAGTGCCTCAAACCTATATCCTGAACTACACCCAACACCTATACCATACCAGTCCTTAAAAGAACTTTTGTGGACCTAATAACTAGCGATTAGGGTCACTGCAGTCTCTCCCTGCTCCACACAGCAACCTCTCCCTATAGTGACAGAAGAAAGAATGTAAAATGGTCGCCGGATCGGGTCTATTTATAAGTTAGGGGGAATGTCCAAGTGTCCATGTGCTGTAATGTCTCAATTGGCTGTCCTGTACCCCATGATGGATGTGTCATCATGGGTCAAAGTTCTTTTACACTGAACACACGTAAGTCCGCCGGGCGAACAGCGGCAATAGTCCGCCGAATGGGCGCACCGCTAACAGCCGAAATTTGCCGCGAAACGACCGCCGGGCGAACAGTTCGGCCATCCCTACTGGTGACTGTGGAAGGAGCCATCAGAAGACTGGTCTGGTGACTGTGGAAGGAGCCATCAGAAGATGGGTCTGGTGACTGTGGAGACCACTGGAGTACAGGGACCTCATTGTCCAGTGGTGAGATGATTGGCACTTTGTGACATGGTGCATTATCCTGCTGGAAGAAGCCATCAGAAGATCGGCACACACACTATAGTCATAAAGGGATGGACATGATCAGCAACAATACTCAGGTAGGCCGCGGCGTTTAAACGGCGCTCAATTGGTAGAACCCCCCAAACACACACACACATATATATATGTGTGTGTATGTATGTATATTATATATATATATATATATATATATATATATATATATATATATATATATATATATATATATATATATATATATATATATATATATATATATTTTTTTTTTTTTTTTTTTTTTTTTTATTGAGCAGAGGCCTTAGAGAATTAAAATTGGTGGGTTTTGCAATTTTCTTATTTCACTTCCGTTTTTTCGAATGCAGGTTTTTAGAAAAAAATACACTTTAATGAATTTTAAAGTGTTACTAAACCCACATCAGTAAAATCAGTGTGTATATGCAGTAAAGCCTGCTTGTTTTACTCACTGTGGAACCTCCTAAGGGGTTAACCCTCTGCACTGTGTAAAAAGGCTGTTTTATCCTGTGTTCTCTGATCCTCCCCTTCTTCCACTGTCTCCAATTCACCTCCTGATAGTACAGAGCCTTGGGGTCACTCTGCACATGCTCAGTTTGGTGTGTATTGCTAGAGAGATTTTCTTTTTTGAGAGGGTGCATGTGATCAGCACCGGGCCAATCAGCACTGTCCACACAGAGGGTCTGGGGTCCTGTTGCCTCATAGGACAGTCAGAGGAGAATGGAAACTCCTCCTACAAGCTTTAACCAGACACTGATAGAAGTCACAAGACTGCTATATACTGCTGACGAGTTCAGTTTATATTTACTAACATAATTGCACTTCCACGTTCTGTGGGAGTGCAGATATAGTGGATGCAGGCTCCTGGGTTTAGTAACACTCTAATGCCCACAAACACAATATACCCGGTTTCCCCCGAAAATAAGCCCTACCCAGAAAATAAGACCTACAATGACTTTAACTAGGGCTTATTTGGGTGGGTAGGGCTTATATTGCAGCCATCACCAACAGTCACGCTAGGTCTTATTTTGGGGGAAACAGGGTAATAACCTTTTTTTTTTTTTTAGGAAAATATAAGAGATGATGTAAACAGATACCTAACATGTCACGCTTTTAAAAAAATCGCAAGCGCTCGTGGAATGGCGACAAACTACATAACCATAGGTGACGCTTTAAAAGCCTTTGCAGGTTACCAGTTTAAAGTCACAGAGGGGTTCGGGTGCTAGAATTATTGCTCTCGCTCTGACGTTTGCAGCAATAATTCACATATGTGGTGCGATCGCTGTTTAGGTACGTGCGCGGGACCAATGCATGCGTGGGCAAGAGAGCACTTTTATTTTATTATTTATTTTACACTTCTTTTTTTTTTTTTATAATATATCACTTTAATTGGTGTTACAAAGAATGTGAACATCCCTTGCGACAGCAAATGGCAGCGACAGGTACTCCTTATGGAGAAATCTGTTAAACCGCAGCCCCCGTTTTGGATGGCTTTCACAAAAAAAAAAAAAAAATGCTGCCCGTTGGTCTTAAAAAACTATACTGGGTGGATCCCAGTAGCTGCAGCCATCATCCCAGCACAACAACTTAAAGCCAAATGATATACATGTACTTTATATGATTTGGCGTTAAGTGGAACATATACAACATACTGTGGGGCCTATTTATTCATGTTTTCACCTAAGACTCACAGATCGTTCACCCAAAATTTCCATATTTTTCTAATTTGATTTAATTGAAAAAAAAAAAAAAAACATGATTTATGAATAGGCCACTTAGAATATTTTATTGGACTTATCTTCAAGAAGGAATTACTTCCCATTACCTGCAGCTAGAGAGGTCAGTGATGGCTTGTTTTGAAACCCCTTTACTGATCATATAGATCAGCCATTCTCAACCAGGGTTCTGTAGGTTCCTCAAGGGGTTGCTAGGAGTTCCTTAAAGCGGAGCTCCACCCTAAAGTGGACCTTCCGTTCATTGGAACCCTCCCCCCCTCCGGCGCCACAATTGGCACCTTTCAGGGGGGAGGGGGGTGCAGGTACCTGTACAGTACAGGTATCTGCACCCACTTCCAGCGTAGATTCTGCAGAAGCTACGCCCCTTTCCGCAGAATCTACGCCCCTTTCCGAAGGTCCCCCGCTGCCTGCTGGGAAACACACGGATCCCAGAGACAGCGGGGACCATCCTTATTGCGCAGCGCGACTCACGCATGCGCAGTAGGGAACCGGTGAAATGAAGCCGAAAGGCTCCACTTCCTGATTCCCATACCCAAGATGGCGGCGGCAGCACCCGAGAGTTGATCGAGAGATCGGCTTCGGGTGCCGACATCGCGGGCGCGCTGGGCGGGTAAGTGTCATTATTTTAAAAGTCAGCAGCTGCAGTATTTGTAGCTGCTGACTTAAAAAAAAAAAAAAACGGCGGACTCCCGCTTTAAGTTGTTCCTGATTGACTTCTCCTCTGATGGCACCTAGATGGTTCCAGGTCCAATGCTACTTGGCAGAGCCAGCAACAGAACACCAAAGATCTTTTTAGCAGTCTGGAAGGGTGGCATTCTGACCGCCCCTGGTGGGGGGGGGGGGCAGTCTATCCCTGACCACCAATGCCAAGACATTTTTTCCCACTAACCCTCAATGGCTTGATTTTAGTAGGGGTTCCCTGAGAACAGTAGAAATTTTCAAGGGTTCTTCTTGGGTAAAAAGGTTGAGAAATGCTGGTATAAATCAACCCTTCCCAACCTTTTCAACACAGAGGAACCCTTGAATGATCTATCTGATCTCAGGGAACCCCTACTAAAAATTACTATATTTACAACTTATGATACATTCTGGTCGGTGGGAAGAATGTTCCTTACACTTGTGGGCATTGGGACAAATTCCCCCCTTACAGATATCTAAAAAGATCAATGGTGTCAGCGGGAACTTATCCGAGAGGCAGAAATTGGTCACTGCTCAAAGATCCCCCAGCAACATCTGGAGAAACCCTGGTCTACATAAATAAATACTTAAACATCCATTGTTTGAGCACAGGTACACTTTAAAGTGAATAGGGAAAAATAGATAAAAGGAGTATAAATTGATTTTATAGCACAATTTGCAAAAAGATTCATAGATTTTACAACATGTTTTTACCTTTTGGAGTATGCTTATTTTTTTTCTTGGGGGGGTATTTATGGTAGTTTCCTTTATTTCATTAAAGCAGAACGTCAGCCAAAAGGGAAGTTCAATTTTTCCAGGATTGATAGGCACGCGATGACATCAGCACGCAGCTCCGCCCTACATGTTTCGTCTTCCGGGGCTGCATGCTCCATGCTGACATCATCGCGTCACTGACGATCCTGAAAAGCACGGGTTTAATTGGTTGGTGGCAATCGTGCTGTACAGTTTGTCATTTTAATAATTTACAGGTTTAAGTACAATTTTTATTCTTTTAATAAAACAGACAATTGGAGCGTTTTTTCTTCCATACGGTGTCTGGCAAGGCCAGTCTGGCGGAATCCAGTGGTTTCACTATCGCCAGAAGTGCATCCCGATCTGCAAAATCGTATTGCTGGGCATGATCATTGGTTAATTGACCTCAATTGATAAAGGGTCAATAGGATCTGGTAAGCGCTCTTATTATCAGAGGTGGAGGTTTCACACAAAGAGGTTTACCATTGCTGCTGGTCTTGGATTTCTTTAACCACTTGCAGCTTGGACCATTTTGCTGGTCAAAGACCAGACCACTTTTTGCGATTCGGCACTGCGTCGCTTTAACCGACAATTGCACGGTCGTGCGACGTGGCTCCCAAACAAAATTGACGTCCTTTTTTTCCCACAAATAGAGCTTTCTTTTGGTGGTATTTGATCACCCCTGCGGTTTTTATTTTTTGCGCTATAAACAAAAATGGAGCGACAATTTTGAAAAAAAACGCATTATTTTTTACTTTTTGTTATAATAAATATCCCCCAAAAATATATAAAAAAACATTTTTTTCCCTCAGTTTAGGCCGATACGTATTCTTCTACATATTTTTGGTAAAAAAAAAACGCAATAAACGATTATTGATTGGTTTACGCAAAAGTTATAGCGTTTACAAAATAGGGATAGTTTTATAGCATTTTTATTAATAATTTTTTTATTATTTTTTTTTTTTTACTAGTAATGGTGGCGATCAGCGATTTTTATTGTGACTGCGACATTGTGGGGGACCCATTGGACATTTGTGACACATTTTTGGGACCATTGTCATTTATACAGTAATCACAGCTATATAAATGCAGTGATTCCTGTGTAAATGACACTGGCAGTGAAGGGGTTAACCAGGGGGTGGCAGTGTAGGGGTTAAGTGTTCCTAGGGGTGTGTTACTAACTGTGGGGGGGGTTGGGCTTTCATTTAGTGAACACTGATCTCTGCTCCAATCACATGGAACAGAGATCAGCGTCACTAGTTGCTAGGTAGAATGGAGAAATGCTGTTTACACGGCATTTCCTCCATTCGGCCGCTCCGTGAGACGATTGCGGGGATGCCCACGGCGATCGAGTCCGCGGGTCCCGCGACCGGACTCACGGGGGTCTCGACCAGCGCGGGAGCGCGCCGCCGGCGGCGCGCTCCCGATGGCAGGGCGGCATTGAATATTGGACATACCTGTACGCCAATATGCCTGCCCGTGCCATTCTGTCGACGTACATCATTGTGCGCTGGTCGGGAAGTGGTTAAATTAACTTTTAAAGAAGAATTTCCTGTATTTACTTCACTTACTCACATGGACAAGGCTGGGATTTTCACACACAACCATCTCTCGGGTTTGCTTAGAATAGTCAGAAAAAGAGAAAATATTCAGTTGTGGGATGGAAAATGCCTTGTTGATGTCAGTGGAGAATGGGCAGACTGTTTCCAGACGATAGAAAGGCAACAATAACTCAAATAACCACTCGTTACAACCAAGGTATGCAGAATACCATCTTTGAATGCACAACACATCCAACCTTGAAGCGGATGGGCTACGGCAGCAGAAGAACCCACCTGGGTGCCACTCCTGTCAGCTAAGAACAGGAAACTGAGGATACAATTTGCACCGGCCCACCTAAATTGGACAATAGAAGATTGGAAAAACGTTGCCTTGTCTGATGAGTCTGCGACATTCAGATGGGGGGGGTCAGAAATTGGCGTAAACAACTAGAAAGCTTGGATCCATCCTGCCTTTTATCAATGGTTCAGGTTGGTGGTGGGGGTGTAATGGTGTGGGGGATATTTCTTGGCAAACTTTGGACTGCTTAGTACCAACTGAGCATAATTTAAACACCATAGCCTACCTGAGTATTGTTGCTGACCATGTCCATCCCTTTATGACTACAGTGTCCCCATCTTCTGATGGCTCCTTCCACCAGGATAATGCACCATGTCACAAAGCTCAAATTATCACCAATGGAAAATGAGGTCACTGTACTCCAGTGGTCTCCACAGTCACCAGACCCATCTTCTGATGGCTCCTTCCACAGTCACCAGACCCATCTTCTGATGGCTCCTTCCACAGTCACCAGACCCCTCTTCTGATGGCTCCTTCCACAGTCACCAGACCCATCTTCTGATGGCTCCTTCCACAGTCACCAGACCCATCTTCTGATGGCTCCTTCCGCAGCCACCAGACCCATCTTCTGATGGCTCCTTCCACAGTCACCAGACCCCTCTTCTGATGGCTCCTTCCACAGTCACCAGACCCATCTTCTGATGGCTCCTTCCACAGTCACCAGACCCATCTTCTGATGGCTCCTTCCGCAGCCACCAGACCCATCTTCTGATGGCTCCTTCCGCAGCCACCAGACCCATCTTCTGATGGCTCCTTCCACAGCCACCAGACCCCTCTTCTGATGGCTCCTTCCACAGCCACCAGACCCCTCTTCTGATGGCTCCTTCCACAGTCACCAGACCCATCTTCTGATGGCTCCTTCCGCAGCCACCAGACCCATCTTCTGATGGCTCCTTCCACAGTCACCAGACCCATCTTCTGATGGCTCCTTCCACAGTCACCAGACCCATCTTCTGATGGCTCCTTCCACAGTCACCAGACCCATCTTCTGATGGCTCCTTCCGCAGCCACCAGACCCATCTTCTGATGGCTCCTTCCACAGTCACCAGACCCCTCTTCTGATGGCTCCTTCCACAGTCACCAGACCCATCTTCTGATGGCTCCTTCCACAGTCACCAGACCCATCTTCTGATGGCTCCTTCCGCAGCCACCAGACCCATCTTCTGATGGCTCCTTCCGCAGCCACCAGACCCATCTTCTGATGGCTCCTTCCACAGCCACCAGACCCCTCTTCTGATGGCTCCTTCCACAGTCACCAGACCCATCTTCTGATGGCTCCTTCCACAGTCACCAGACCCCTCTTCTGATGGCTCCTTCCACAGTCACCAGACCCCTCTTCTGATGGCTCCTTCCACAGTCACCAGACCCATCTTCTGATGGCTCCTTCCGCAGCCACCAGACCCATCTTCTGATGGCTCCTTCCACAGTCACCAGACCCCTCTTCTGATGGCTCCTTCCGCAGTCACCAGACCCATCTTCTGATGGCTCCTTCCACAGTCACCAGACCCCTCTTCTGATGGCTCCTTCCGCAGTCACCAGACCCATCTTCTGATGGCTCCTTCCACAGCCACCAGACCCATCTTCTGATGGCTCCTTCCGCGGTCACCAGACCCATCTTCTGATGGCTCCTTCCGCAGTCACCAGACCCATCTTCTGATGGCTCCTTCCACAGCCACCAGACCCATCTTCTGATGGCTCCTTCCGCGGTCACCAGACCCATCTTCTGATGGCTCCTTCCGCAGTCACCAGACCCCTCTTCTGATGGCTCCTTCCGCAGCCACCAGACCCATCTTCTGATGGCTCCTTCCGCGGTCACCAGACCCATCTTCTGATGGCTCCTTCCGCAGTCACCAGACCCCTCTTCTGATGGCTCCTTCCGCAGCCACCAGACCCATCTTCTGATGGCTCCTTCCGCGGTCACCAGACCCATCTTCTGATGGCTCCTTCCGCAGTCACCAGACCCATCTTCTGATGGCTCCTTTCACAGTCACCAGACCCATCTTCTGATGGCTCCTTTCACAGTCACCAGACCCATCTTCTGATGGCTCCTTCCAGCAGGATAATGCCTCAAGTCTCAAAGCTCTCTCATCTCATCTCATACCACTGGACAATGAGGTCTCTGTACTCCAATAGCCTCCACACTCACCACATCTCTTTCAACAGAGCACCTTTGGGATGTGGTGGAACGCGAGATTGGCACCATGGATGTGCAACCAAAAAATCTGCAGCAACTGCATGATGCTATCATGTCACTATGGACCAAAATCTCTGAGGAATGTTTACAACACCTTGTTGAATTTATGCCACAATGAATGAAGGCAAGGTGTACCTAATAAAGTGGCCGTGAGTGTATATATACAGCATACATTTGTTGTAAAAAAAAAAAAAAAAAAAAAAAACACTCGCTTTCCTTTTACGTGTCCCTAACTCTATCATTGCTGTAAAAATAACGTCCGTGTCTCTCCCAGTTCATTGGCTCCCTAAGCCATCAATAGCACGTCCTTATCATTATCATTTGCCATCAGAAAGACATCAGCCGTCTAATGCGGCGGAACGCATCACCCATATTTGCTCTTGCTGGGGCCGCTCAGCCGTTCGATTCGCGTGGATTAAAAGCCTGTTTGCCGGAGGTTAGCCACAAAGTGAAAAATACACATAGATTAGGATAACGATCCGCTCATCGTGCTTTACATATCAATCACTTTAATTACAGACCCGATAGGACTGGGCGACCCAGCACCGAAATGGGGATAGTCACGCTTAAATATCTTCTTAATTCAGCATGCCGCCATAATCGATACAGGGCGGAGGTAAAACAACTTAAATGCCATCAATATGCTGAGAAGTGGCAATAAGGTTTAAATGGGAAGCCCATAAAATAAAATAAAAAAAATTTAATATAGACATAAAGAGAAAGAAATCAGAAGTCTATATTTTTTTTTTTTTTTTTTTTTTTTTAGTTTTGATGTTTTAACCACGTGCTGACCCTGGCTTTTATTGACATTTGTTTACAAGTAAAAATCTGTATTTTTTTGCTAGAAAATTACTTACAACCCTCAAACACACACATATATATATATATATATATATATATATATATATATATATATATATTTTTTTTTTTTTAGCAGAGACCCTAGAGAATAAAATGGCTGTCATTGCAATATTTTATGTCCCATTGCTTTTGCGCAGCGGCCTTTCAAATGCAATTTTTTTCGGAAAAATTACACTTTATTGAACAAAAAAAAACATTAAAGTTAGAGCAATTTCTTTGTATAGTGTAAAAAAGATGATGTTACGCCGAGTAAGTAGATACCTAACATGTCAACACTTTACAATCGCACACGCTTCGTGAAATGGCGAACAAACTACGGTACTTAAAAATCTCCATAGGCGTTGCTTTAAAAAGTAGGTCTTGCACTAGAATTATTGCTGTGACTCTCGATTGCGGCAATATCTCACATGTGTGGTTTGAACATTTGAACACCATTTACGTACACTTGCAGGGCTTTCGCTTCTGTGTGCGAGGGATGGGCTGCTGTAAAAAAAAAAAAAAAAGTTTCTTCCTATTTATTTTACTTTTACATTGTCCATTTAAAAAAAAAAAAAAAAAAATATATATATATATATATATATTATTTTTTTATCACTTTTTATTCCTAAATCTCCCTTGTAATAGAAATATGGATGACAGGTGCTCTTTATTTTAGAGATCTTGGGTCAAAAAGACACCACATCTCTCGTTTACCTTTAAAAAAAAAAATGTAATCGGGGGGGGGGGGAATTCCTTTAAGCCCGAGAGGTGGAAGTGACGTCAGACGTCGCCATGGTCCTCCAAGGGCATAGAGCCGAGTGGGGGCCATCTTGCCATCACTCGGCTTCCTGTCTAGGCATCCAATGGATGGTTGTCTCTGGTAAGCTTGGAGTCAACTGGGAAGCGGTGGAGGGGGGGGGGAGAGGGGGCACCTCTCCCACGGCCTATAAAGTGATCTTGCAGTGAATCCGCCTCCGGGACCACTTTTATATGAAAGCCGACCGCCTTACTGGCATACCTCCCAACATTTTAAGATGGGAATGAGGGACACCTACTAGCAAACATATGTAGGCATAGGACACGCCCCCTGCCACACCCCCTTAAAGGAGAATTAACCAAAAACGACTACTTTTCCTTTATATTGGCTTTTAAATTTGACAAATGCAGCAATTTAGAATTTGGATGAAAGATTTAGCGCTGGGAAACACTTTTTGAAAGATAAAAAGTGCATTTTATATACATCTATATAGATCAGACCAAAATGAGGGACAAATGAGAAGGAAAGAGGGACATTGCTCCAAATCAGGGACAGTCCCTCCAAATCCGGGACAGTTGGGAGCTGTGGAGAAGGAGATAGGTCACCTCATTACCACCTGTTTTAACCCTCTAATTGCATGCGGTTTCAGTGCTTCAGCATTCACTTGCATGGGTAACATTCGGCGGCCGCGGGTGATAGCCCCCACTGAATTCAACATTGGGCACGATGCCTGCCACAAAACAAAGCATCATGCATACACCCCCAGGCGCTACCGTGCGGCTAAAAGGGGGGGGACATTTGAGGGGCAGTACAAACACAGCTCAATCGCGTGCATTTATCACCCCCACCGCTAATGTCAGCATGCCCTGTAAGTGCCACACCACTGTGCCGCAACCTCAGGGCAGTTGTGACTTGGCCTGGTATGTTTAATTGGGTTACATTTGGAGGTGGTACTGCCAGCCAAATCTTTTTTTTTACTTTTTCCAATTCAAAAAGATTCATAGCAAAACTGACGCAGTTGGACGGCGGGCACAGGGGTCACAAACGCCAACTAAACTGCCCTTTGCACCATTTCTGCATTCCGTTTTGCCCCTTTATCGAATCCCCTCCCTCTATAGATCAATGTAACCCCTTCCTCTCCTGCCCCTATCATAGAAGAAAGGTGTTCTGGGTAAATTGCCGAGGCCACCAAGCCGGCACGTAGCACACGCAGACACGTTATCACTGACACGGGCAACTATATGGAACTTATTATTCCGCTAGAACACGCAGCGCAGAGATAATGAAGAGAAAAAGGAACCTGCAGGTAATTTCTATAATCTGCATATAAATGCCCCGTGTAATTACAGCCCTTCAGGTGGAAAAATTACATTTGTGGGATGTATAAATCTTGTTTGCACGGATAGGATTTCTGTAATTAGAGAAAAGGAACTCGTCTCCCTATTCCCCGCGTTCCGTGTCACGGCAGAGGGGCGCTAATTGACGTGTGTAGCGTGCATTCATTTCCGAGCGCTGGCCTGGATCATTCGAATTAAAGAGCAGTAGATTTAATAAAAATCAGCATACACCCAATCATCGATAAATGACATACGCTGTGCAGATGTTGAATACAGGGAACACGTTTTCACGCGTATGGGAGATGTCCCTCGGAAGTGATAAGCCGGCGTTTTCTACGCTCCTCTGCTGGTTAAAGTATATCCAAACCAAAGCTTTTTTTTTTTTTTCGCTGAGGGAACGCCGTTCTGGCACCTCCAGCACAGAATGAATATGCACTTGCCGACCGCCTAACTGTAAATCTACGCCCAGGACTGTCCTAATGAGTGGGCACACCTGGGCACTGCCCAGGGGCCCCTGCTGCATGGGGGGGCCCCCTGAACTTTCCCCAAAGCAACTGGTCCCTGAGCCCTCGTTGCACCAAAATTGGGGGCCCCGTGATGGCACTGAGAGTGATGGATGCACAGGGAAGGCAGGCTGGCAGCGGTGTGCCGCACTGTGCAGAAGGATACCGATTATTTCACATCCAGCAGGGAGGGGCGGGGCTGGAGCGTCAGTGATACTCTGAACCCGCCCTATGCAGCCTGAATGCTCAGGACTCGGAGGCCGCGGGGTAGGAGTTGGAGTGGGAGTTGCTGATTTGGGAGCACTGAGAGCCCGCCTGCGGAAGTGGCATTGTGGATGGTGTCATGGTGGTAGAGAGGTCAGCATGCTGGGGGGGGGGGGATATCTGGTGTGTAGAGGGGTCAGGGGGAATATCTGAGGTGTAGAGGGGTCAGGGGGAATATCTGAGGTGTAGAGGGGTCAGCATGCTGGGGGGGGGGGGAATATCTGAGGTGTAGAGGGGTCAGGGGGAATATCTGAGGTGTAGAGGGGTCAGCGTGCTGGGGGGGGGGGATATCTGGTGTGTAGAGGGGTCAGGGGGAATATCTGAGGTGTAGAGGGGTCAGGGGGAATATCTGAGGTGTAGAGGGGTCAGCATGCTGGGGGGGGGGGGGGATATCTGGTGTGTAGAGGGGTCAGGGGGAATATCTGAGGTGTAGAGGGGTCAGGGGGAATATCTGAGGTGTAGAGGGGTCAGCATGCTGGGGGGGGGGGGGGGGAAATATCTGAGGTGTAGAGGGGTCAGGGGGAATATCTGAGGTGTAGAGGGGTCAGCGTGCTGTGGGGGGGGGGAATATCTGGTGTGTAGAGGGGTCAGGGGGAATATCTGAGGTGTAGAGGGGTCAGGGGGAATATCTGAGGTGTAGAGGGGTCAGGGGGAATATCTGAGGTGTAGAGGGGTCAGCATGCTGGGGGGGGGGAATATCTGAGGTGTAGAGGGGTCAGGGGGAATATCTGAGGTGTAGAGGGGTCAGCATGCTGGGGGGGGGGGGAATATCTGAGGTGTAGAGGGGTCAGGGGGAATATCTGAGGTGTAGAGGGGTCAGCATGCTGGGGGGGGGGGGGGGAAATATCTGAGGTGTAGAGGGGTCAGGGGGAATATCTGAGGTGTAGAGGGGTCAGCGTGCTGTGGGGGGGGGGAATATCTGGTGTGTAGAGGGGTCAGGGGGAATATCTGAGGTGTAGAGGGGTCAGGGGGAATATCTGAGGTGTAGAGGGGTCAGGGGGAATATCTGAGGTGTAGAGGGGTCAGCATGCTGGGGGGGGGGAATATCTGAGGTGTAGAGGGGTCAGGGGGAATATCTGAGGTGTAGAGGGGTCAGCATGCTGGGGGGGGGGGAATATCTGAGGTGTAGAGGGGTCAGGGGGAATATCTGAGGTGTAGAGGGGTCAGCATGCTGGGGGGGGGGGGGATATTTGGGGTGTAGAGGGATCCTCGGTATTGCCGGAATCCGGAACCGGAAAAACAACCAGCGTTGAACGCAAACCTCAATGGATTCTGTATCGCGGAAGTGTCAAATGAGTGCTGTGCTGTGTGTCCGTAAAGTGTCCGGGTTTGACTTGAAGAAAAAGTAGCAACCCTAGCGGGGGGGAGGGGGGGCGGGGGAAATCAAAGAATCGATCCCTGCTGAGCAAGCGGGGTTTGTCAAAAACGGACCGTGTGAAAGGGGCCTAACTCTAAACTGGTAACCTATAGGAATTTTTACAGCGTCGCCTATGGAGATTTTTAAGTACCGTAGTTTGGCGCTTTTCCACAAGAGTGCGCAATTTTTAAAGCGTGACATCTTAGGTATCTATTTACTCGGAGTAACATCATCTTTCACATTATATATAAAAAGTGGGGTATATATTATTTTATTTTTTTGTTTTTTTTAAATTCATTAAAGTGTTTTTTTTTTTTCCAAAAAAATAATAAAATTACGTTTGAAAAACCGCTGCCCAAAAACCGTGTGACATAACGACCGCTATTTTATTCTCTAGGGCCTCTACTAAAAAAAAAAAAAAAAATAATAATAATTATATGTATATAAAAAATTTTTTTTACATGTAGGAGAGGAATGTGAGAATTGGCCCAGACTAGAAGTGTTTTTTTAATCTTTAGGCCTAAAACAATTTTTTAATATGTACGCAAAACTGGCTCTGGCAGCAAAAGGGTTAAAGCCCGCTGCCTTGCTGTCACATATATGCATACGGCTCGCAGTAAATGCTGGGAACCTAAAAAAATAAAATGAATAAAAATATATTTTAAACTACATAAATTATATATATATATATATATATATAATATAATATAATATATATAGTTAATTTTCCAGAACTTCCTTCAGTCCCCCTTGGACTTGCTAGTTGCCTCGGCTCTCCCAGCCTCCCGGACCCTTCTCTGGTCTCCTAGGCCCTTGTAGCCATCCGAACCTTCCCGGTCCTTCAGACACAAAGTCCCCCCAACTTACCAGGGATGTAGTCTCACACAGGGCAGACAGCTTTCCAGACACAGGTCTGTCTTGATACAGCAACAAGCTGCACACCCTCCACCTTCCTCCACCCTCTGCTCTCACCAGCCCCTCGTTATATGGGCTGTGTGCACCTGGGCACACAACCTGCTGGCTATCCAAAAGACCTGGACACTGGGTTGGAGATCCCGTCCCATCCAAGACTCTGAGGAACCTCCAAACTGCAGAGCCCCGGGTCGGGTCAGAAAGTGGATATACTGGCAAATGGGGCTGGGGTGTGCTGGAGGGTCTATTGATGTTGACTGCTGGGGATCTATTATAGCTGAGGGTTGTAGTGTTGGGGGGGGGGGTGTGTTTAATGTTGCTGGGGGGATCTATCATTGAGGAGGCTCTATTGTTGCTGGTGGGGAATGTTTTGCTCTGGGGTTCTTGTGTTATTGGGGGGATCCACTGATTATGGGGGGGGGGGGAGGGCTATTGATGCTGGCTCCTGGTGGGGATCTATTGTTGCTAGCAGGGGTCTTTTGTTGCTGGGACAGATATATTGTTGCTGGTGGGGATCCAATGTTAGTGGTGAGTAGGGATGAGCTCAGGCGTGTTCGCATGTTCCACGTGCAGAGCCCGCCAGGAAGTCGGCGCTGCGCTAATCACAGGCAGTGAGACATTGCCCCGATGCACGGCTGCAGAGATCGGGCAATGTCTCACTGCCTGTGATTAGCGCAGCGCTGCACCGACTTCCTGGCGGCTCTGCACGTGGAACATGCCAACACACCTGAGCTCATCCCTACTGGTGAGTGTATTTTCTTCCTGGGGGAGAATATTTTGTTGCATGGGGGGTCTACTGTTGCTGGTGGGGGGAGGGGGTCTATGTCTATTATTATTATTATTAATAAACAATTCAATACAAGTTACTTAACACCACAAAATTATACTTGGCTCTGTATTCTCTATAAAAACACAAGGGATGGTGTTGTTGGGGGGGGGGGGGGTCCACTGTTGGGGGAGGCTATTGATGCTGGCTCCTGGGGAGATCTATTGTTGCAAGCAGGGGGGCTTTTATTGCTGGGACAGATGTATTGTTGCTGGTTGGGATCTAATGTTACTGGTAAGTGTATTTTCTTCCTAGGGGGAGGATCTATTGTTTCAGGTGGGTCTATTGTTGCTGGGGGGCGGGGGGTCTATGTCTATTATTATTAAACAATTCAATACAAGTTACTTAACACCACAAAATGATACTTGGCTCTGTATTCTCTATTAAAAGCGGTACTAAGAGGTGGGTAGGTGGGCGGAGACAAGGGGTGGTGTTGTTGGGGGGGGGATCCACTGTTTGGGGGGAAGGGCTATTGATGCTGGCTCCTGGGGGGGATCTATTGTTGCAAGCAGGTGTCTTTTGTTGCTGGGACAGATATATTGTTGCTGGTGGGGATCTAATGTTACTGGTAAGTGTATTTTCTTCCTGTGGGAGGATCTATTGTTTCAGGGGGGTCTATTGTTGCTGGGGAGGGGGGGGGGTCTATGTCTATTATTAATAAACACAAAATGATACTTGGCTCTGTATTCTCTATTAAAAGCGGTACTAAGAAGTTGATAGGTGGGCGGAGACAAGGGACAGTGTTGTTGCGGGGGGATCCACTGTTTGGGGGGAAGGGCTATTAATGCTGGTTCCATGGGGGATCTATTGTTGCAAGCAGGGGTCTTTTGTTGCTGGGACAGATATATTGTTGCTGGTGGGGATCTAATGTTACTGGTAAGTGTATTTTCTTCCTGTGGGAGGATCTAATGTTGTATGGGGGGGGTCTATTGTTGCAGGGGGTCTATTATTGCTGGGGGGGGGGGTCTATGTCTCTTATTATTATTAAATTCAATACAAGTTACTTAACACCACAAAATGATACTTGGCTCTGTATTCTCTATAAAAAGCGGTATTAGGGAGGTGGGTAGGGGGAGCGGAGACAAGGGATGGTGGTTTTTTTTGGGGGGGGGGGGGTCCACTGTTGGGGGGGGGGCTATTGATGTTGGTTCCTGGGGGGGGGATCTATTGTTGTAAGCAGGGGGTCTTTATTGCTGAAACAGATGTATTGTTGCTGGTGGGTAGGGATGAGCTCAGGCGTGTTCGCATGGAACACGTGCAGAGCCCGCCAGGAAGCCTGTGATTAGCGCAGCGCTGCGCCGACTTCCTGGCGGGCTCTGCACGTGAAGCATGCGAACACGCCTGAGCTCATCCCTACTGGTGGGGATCTAATGTTACTGATGAGTGTATTTTCTTCCTGGGGGAGGATCTATTGTTTCAGGGGGGTCTATTGTTGCTGGGGGGGGTTATTGTTGCTGGGGGGGGGTCTATTATTATTATTATTATTATTAAACAATTCAATACAAGTTACTTAACACCACAAAATGATACTTGGCTCTGTATTCTCTATGTAAAGCTGCATTAGGAGGTGGGTAGTGGGGGCGGAGACAAGGGCTGGTGTTGTTGGGGGGGGATTCACTGTTTGGGGGGGGTCTTTTGATGCTGGCTCCTAGCAGATCTATTGTTGCTAGCAGGGGGTTGCACTTGCGTTTCTCTGACTGTGGTCAAACGTACAAAATCAACAGGGGATCAAATACTTTATACAGGTCCACTTTAATACAGTGACTATAGGTGACGTAGCATGGCGTGACTTTACATGAAAAGTGATGCCGGACGGGTAAGGTCTGTTCCAGATCCCCGGCGTGCCAGCGAACACAATTTCCCCTGATTTGCTGTAAGGCAGAGCCGCAGTCAGTCTGCTCAGGAAGCACCTGTCCTTGCTGGGATGATAACACCCAGTGGAAGCTTTGTTATTGTTGGCTGCAGCACAGAAAACGTATCCAGGCTGGAGAGAAACTCCCCTTCTGCTCCTGGAATACGTCTAAATGTCACAAAGGGGCTTATTTAAAAAGGGACCTTTCACTAGGACACGTAGCAAAAGACGGGGTGGCATCATACCGCTGCCGGAATCAATGGCAACATGCCAATTGTGCAAGCCCCCTTCCACCCTCCCCCACAATGCAAATCTCCTTGCTGTAGCACCTTTCTTGCTTCATGGAAAGCAGGAGATGGCACGTCTCAGCCCCGTCCATTTTTTTTTTGCAGTTGAAAGCATGAATCCCGGGTCTGGAGGGTTTGGGGTGTCATAACGAGTGCCAGGACAAGGCCGTCCAAGTGCCCAGGGAGAAAATGGGAAACTGGGCACCTCTCTCCCCCCGCGCCCCTCCCCAAAGAAATATGGGGCTAACAGTGGAGGAAATGTGCCTCGATTGGTGGTGTCACTAAAAAGATAAAATGGCCTCGCGTTCGTGGTGTCACTGAAAAAAAAAATGTTCCCCCGAGTCAGTGGGTTATCGTGAAAGGAAAAAAAAATAAAGAGTCATTGGTTTGGCTAGAATGAAAAATGTCCCCGAGACGATTGGTGTCACTGGAAGGTAAAAATGTCCCTGAGTCAGTGGTGACACTGTAAAGAAAAAATGTCCCCTAGTCGGTGGTGTCACTGGAAGGAAAAAATGTCTCCAAGTCGGTGGTGTCACTGGAAAGAAAAAATGTCCAGAGTCGGTGGTGTCACTGGAGGGAAAAATGTCCCTGTTCCGGTGAGGTCACTGGAGGGAAAAAACGTCCATGAGTCGGTGGTGTCACTGGAGGGAAAAAATGTCCCCAAGCCTGTGATGTCACTGGAGGGAAAAAATGTCCATGAGTCGGTGGTGTCACTGGAAAGAAAAAATGTCCCCGAGTCAGTGGTGTCACTGGAGGGAAAAAATGTCCCCAAGCCTGTGATGTCACTGGAGGGAAAAAATGTCCCAGAGTCGGTGGTGTCACTGGAAGGAAAAAATGTCCCTGAGCCGGTGATGTCACTGGAGGGAAAAAATGTCCATGAGTCGGTGTTGTCACTGGAAGGAAAAAATGTCCCCGAGACAGTGGTGTCACTGGAAAGAAAAATGTTTCCAAAACGGTGGTGTCACTGGAAGGAAAATATGTTTTTGAGTCAGTTGCGTCTTCTTTTTTTTCGGGGGGGAAGGAGTTAATGTTATTTTCAGACTTCAGCTAAAGGTTTCAGGCAGGGGTTAAATGTTAGAGGTCATCGATAAGTATTGGAGGCTATTTAGAAAAAAAAAAAAAACTTGCTTTTACTTACTTGCTGCATGAATATCTCAGCTAGCAAAAATAATCCTTGTAATGTGTCTAATAAATGTATTTCCTATGATCATCAGCTCCATCTAATGCCCATAATATTGTATTATTGTCAGAAGTGCAGTTAAAATCCCACTTGTCCAATAATAATAATAATAGTAAAGTAAACAGAGCAACATAGTCAAATCATAGCCAGAGTTCGGTAAAATGTAACAGATAATCAGACAAGCCAGGATGTCAGGGAGCCAGAGATCAGCGTACTTCAGGACAGACCAGGAAATCATGAAACCGGAGAATCAGCATAGTGGAACAGCAAGCAGGGTCAGGAACCAGAAGGGACGTCTTCAACAGGTACACAGGAGAGAGTCTCTGGATGTGTTGACCAAGACGAAGGCAGAGAGGATCTGGACTGAACAGCTTAAAGCGGAGTTCCACCCAAAGGTGCTCGCCCAGCCATTAACCCGTAAGCTGTCACGGCCGGATGCCCACAGTTGCTATGACGGGCGCCCGCATCTCTGGACTGTGGGGTAGGTAAGTGTCTGTTTATTAAAAGTCAGCAGCTACACTTTTTGTAGCTGCTGACTTTTAATAAACTAAAAAACGAGTGGAACTCTGCTTTATATAGCCAGCAGCAGGGCCGTCTTTAATATTGATTGGACCCTGGGCAAATCTTTTCTTGGGGGGCCCCCATGCAGTTTTCACTCTCCACCTGCTTTGAGACATACAATAATTAGCAGTTAGACTCAAAATCAGTTTACTGAATCAGATCAGGCAGCTATTGCGATCGGTTGCCAGAGGTTACAGTGTATCATTACCGCTCACTGACTGGTCGCTAGAGGTTACAGCACCCATTACGGCTCACTAATTAGTTGCTAGAGGTTACAGCACATGATTTCTGCTTGTTGATTGGTTGCTAGAGATTACTGTGGATATGACCTCAGGGGGGCATGATATACATATCAATGCTGCCAGACGCTGATATTTACATATGAATGCCAGTAATTTACATGTAAACACAGGGTCTGCAGGTGAGTCATCTGTACACAATAGGGCAGAGCTGGGCAGCATTAGTAGCAGCATTTCACACTGAGATATTGGGACACAGCACAGGACTAAAACCTCAAGGGACAAGGGAATTTAAACCAGGATAGTTGGCAAGTATGAGGTAGCTGCTTTGGGCCCCAGAACAATGACAGGGCCCAGGGCAGCTGCCCCTTTTGCCCTGCCTTAAAAACGGCCCTGGCCAGCAGGACTGAAGAGCAGGATATCATCACCAGGAAAGTCACTGTGGAAAGATTAGAGCTGGCAATTAACCGACACCTGCTCTGAGAAGGAAGGGCTAAGCCCAGCCCTGACAATTATTCTGATTGGGGCATTTCAGGAAAATACTGCATTATGGCCACTAGATGGAGCTGACCATCATAGGAAACCAACATATTAGACACATTACAGGGATTATTTGCCATGGCTGTGGGAATTCTGAGACATTCATATAGAAAATTGTTTTTATAGGCGAATGGAACAGTTTTCACATGTGCAAAAAAACAGATCGGTGAAAGTATGTCCTGACCGAAGCTTCAAAAGGAGAGGTAGGCTTCAATATTTTGTTGCGGCCCTAAGTAGAGCTGTAGAGCCCTCACCACTCTTCAGCTAGAACTGAGGCAATGTCTCTGACAACAAGTGCCATTGCACACTCCCGTCGAGGATGTTGGTGTCTAGAGGCTGGAGAAACGCCGACCAACATTTACAAAGGTTTCCTTGACTTTTCTTTAAGCTGTAAAGTTTCTTCAAAAATTCTGGTCTGCAGAAATAACACAGCAGAGCTTGGTGATAATTTCAGCAGTGAGATGTCGTGCGGGAATTGTCAAGTCCCAATGATGATAATAATAATAATGTCTGACAACTGTTGCAGATAGCAGTGTCTGGAGCGTCGGTGGCGGTAGAGCCAACCCTGGTGAGTCACCCGTCTATCCTCCGCTAATGATAAGTGTCTGATATATTGACTCCATCCTCATTAATAGTGCTCACACAATCCAGGGAGCTGTATGTTTTATTAGAAGACATCTGTTAAGAATAACAAAAACCTGCTAATTAACACTGCCAAAAGTTAGGAGACTCCAGGCGGCCCAGTTAGGGCGGAGGTTTCTGGAGGAGGTTGGGGGGCACTGTGGGACACTGTTGAAGTTACTATGGAGGGCTTGAGGCTCTTCAGCAGACTTGGTGTGCCTGTTGGAGATTAGGTTTCTGGAGTAGGTCGGGTGGTACTGTGGGACACTTTTGGAGGTTGAGGGTACTATGGAGGACTTAAGGCTCTGCAGCAGACTTGGTCGCCCTGCTGGGGATGAGGTTACTGGAGGAGGTTGGGGGGCACTGTGGGACATTGTTGCAGGTTGAGGGTACTATGGAGGGCTTGAGGCTCTTCGGGAGACTTGGTGGGCCTGTTCAAAATTTGGTTTGTGGAGGGGGTTGGGGGGGTACTGTGGGACACTTATGGAAGTTAAGAGCACTATGGAGGGCTTAAGGCTCTGCAGCAGACTTGGTGGCCCTGCTGGGGATGAGATATCTGGAGGTGGTTGGGGGGCACCGTTGGACACTGTTGAAGGTGGAAGGTACTATGGAGGGCTTGAGGCTCTTCCGCAGACTTGGTGGGCCTGTTGGAGATTAGGTTTTTGGAGTAGGTTGGGTGGTACTATGGGACACCTTTGGAGGTTGAGGGTACTATGGAGGACTTAAGGCTCTGCAGCAGACTTGGTGGCCCTGCTGGGGATGAGGTTACTGGAGGAGGTCGGGGGGCACTGTGGGACATTGTTGCAGGTTGAGGGTACTATGGAGGGCTTGAGGCTCTTCAGGAGACTTGGTGGGCCTGTTCAAAATTAGGTTTGTGGAGGGGGTTGGGGGGGTACTGTGGGACACTTATGGAAGTTAAGAGCACTATGGAGGGCTTAAGGCTCTGCAGCAGACTTGGTGGCCCTGCTGGGGATGAGATATCTGGAGGTGGTTGGGGGGCACCGTTGGACACTGTTGAAGGTACTATGGAGGGCTTGAGGCTCTTCCGCAGACTTGGTGGGCCTGTTGGAGATTAGGTTTTTGGAGTAGGTTGGGTGGTACTATGGGACACCTTTGGAGGTTGAGGGTACTATGGAGGACTTAAGGCTCTGCAGCAGACTTGGTGGCCCTGCTGAGGATGAGGTTAGTGGAAGAGGTTGGGGGGCACTGTGGGACACTGTTGCAGGTTGAGGGTACTATGGAGGGCTTGAGGCTCTTCAGCAAACTTGGTGGGCCTGCTCGAAATGAGGTTTGTGGAGGAAGGGGGGGGGGGTTACTTTTGGAGGTTGAGGGCACTATGGAGGGCTTGAAGCTCTGCAGGAGTGCAGGAGACATGGTGAGCTTGATGGGTATGAGGTTTGTGGAGGAGATTGGGGGCCACTGTGGGATACTGTTGGAGGTTGAGGGCACTATGAAGGGCTTGAGGCTCTGCAGCAGACTTGGTAGCCCTGTTGGAGATAAAGTTTCTGGAGGAGAATGAGGGCACTGTGGGACACCGATGGAGGTTGTGGGCACTATTGAGGGCTGGAGGCTTTGTAACTCATAACAGACAGCACTGGATTTCTGGCAGAATCAGCAGGTGAATTTTGTACCTATGAAGCAAACATTAGATCGTGCTTTTAGTAATGTCTTTAAAGGTAGCAAATCAGAAAAGTTCATTGTTGGGATTTACATAGCCTTTCAATTCAAAACTAGCTGACACTGGTCACTCGCGCCAAAAAACATTTTGCTGACTTGCTAAAACTCTCCTGATTTGTGAGCGTTTTGTGAGCCAACCGTTTGTTTTGTAAATTAAATCCTTCAACACCAGAGCCGCCAGCTATGGGAAATATCACAGCATAAAACACACGGGCTACGGTTCAGTAATCCAGAGAAGCCTCCGCCTGAAATGACCTTTCTACACAACCACAAACCAGCCATTAAAAAGGGCACCGGTGCTCTCCAAACTTTGTTACAGTAAAAGTCCTTCCTAAGAGCCCCCTTACTTTCATTAGCCGGAAAAGTAGTCTCTGTGCACTTCTCTGATTACGTTTCACTGGCCATGTCTTATAATGCATATTCTATGCCAGACATACGCTGAGAATTCTTCTGGAAGTTTCAAACAGATTCCAATGGAATGGATCAAGGCAACCAACCAATGCCCCACCATGTAAGCATTATAAAGTACTAGTGGTGGGTTGCCTTGATGAATTTGATGGCCGTTAATATTGCTTGAAGATTGCCCCGTGGACAAAAAAAATGAGATCGCTCATCTTGTGTGGAGTAAAAATGAGAAAAAAATGCAGGGTGCTTATGGTCCAGGGTTCTATCTGCTGCTTACCGCTTAACTCTGGTGCAGGTTGGGGGGTTCCAGCCATAGGAACCTTAGAAGACAATAGCTGGATATGGTTCTTGCTGTCAGGTGTTACCTGAACTTGACTTGCTGTTATTTGACAGTTGGATTCCCTCTTTGTGCTTTCTGAGGGCCCAAGGAAACGTCATGCAGCTACAAAATTTCCCATTTCCCAATTTATCTGGTGTAGCCGAGTGCTGCTGCCGACTCTTCACTTCATCCCCGTTGCACAGTGACATACGGAATGCAGCCAGTTTTTTTTTTCTCACTTTTTTGGGGGGGAACTCCTGACAAATCATTGGGACCTGATTAGCCACCTGCCAGAAAGTGGTGAGCTGAACTGCATGTCCTAAATGCCCGCCACATTTTGTTAGCCCAAACAGAGACTGCCCCTACTTAGCTGCCTAGCCTCTGACATGTACTAACTCTTTTAAAAGGATAGTGCACCGTTTAAAGTAGGGCCCCACCAAAAAACAGGCCAACCTTGAATACCAGCCACCAGGTTCTTTCAGATACATTCAGGAGGTACCCCATTCACCAGAGATGCAAACACCTACACTCTTTAGGGTGGGTGTGTGCATAAGGACCCGTTTGTGCCCAGAAGGTGGCTAGGAGAGCTGTTAAACGGTCTGGATCCCTGAGGAGAATGGCTCTTTTACTCTAATTGGGCATGTATATGCATATGTGTGCTGTAACGGGGGGGGGGGGGGGGGTTGGCCTTCTTGCACCTGAAGCCCATGAACTAAATACAAGAACAAGACTACTTGTGCAAGGAGGCTCCTATGGACTGTGTGCCAGAATCCTGAGAGTAGAGCCTGTTCATCTGTGCTCATACCACTTCAAGGTCCCAGCTGTGAACCATAGACTGTTCCAGTCTGCCTTATCTGTGCTCAAACTACATCATGATCCCCAGCCGTGAACCATGGACTGTTCCAGTCTGCCTAATCTGTGCTCATACTACTTCATGGTCCCTACCCATGAACCATGGACTGTTCCAGTCTGCCTAATCTGTGCTTATACTACTTCATGATCAATACCCGTGAACCATAGACTGTTCCAGTCTGCCTTATCTGTGCTCAAACTACTTCATGGTCCCCAGCCGTGAACCATGGGCTGTTCCAGTCTGCCTAATCTGTTCTTATACTACTTAATGGTCCCTACCCGTGAACCATAGACTGTTCCAGTCTGCCTTATCTATGCTCATGCTAGTTCATGGTCCCCAGTCATGAAGCATGGACTGTTCCAGTCTGCCTTATCTGTGCTCATACTACTTCATGGTTCCCAGCATTAAACCATAGACTGTTCCAGTCTACCTTATCTATGCTCATACTACTTCATGGTCCCCAGCCATGAACCATAAACTGTTCCAGGCCACTTTATCTGTGCTCATACTACTTTGTGGTCCCCAGCCCTGAACTACAGACTGTTTCATTCTGCTTTATCTGTGCGCATGCTATTTCATGGTCCCCAGCCGTGAACCATAGACTGCTTCATCTGCCTTATCTGTGCTTATACTACTTCACGGGCCCCAGCCGTGAACCTAGACTGTTCCAGTTTTTCTGTATCTGATTTACCAAATATCTCTCAGTCTCCAGCTGTGAGTAAAAAGAAACGGTGCCGCTGCTGTTTAGAGAGTTGCCCTCTGACAACTGCGCCCTAGCATTTTGGAGTATTCCGCACCACCCCAGATCACTTCCCCCGGTTCCTTTAGTTCTTTTAAGCAATAAAATACAGAAAAAGGCATCACTTAGACTGTTCAATGAGCCGGAGTGAAGAAACTGTTACGGTGTGCCTCTGCGGCCCTTTCGGGCTTTGCTTTGAGTACTTCACAGGACACTGCATATGGCCACCATGATAGACAATGAAGAAATATTGATACAACTCATAAATGTTCTGTTCATGACTAGTGATGTTATCAGTGTACGTCCTGTAGATGGCGCTGCGGTGCTCCCCAGGCAGCCGAGACCATGAAATATCTCCGATTTGCTGGCTTTGCTATTATTCTATCATTTTGCCTTTGTCTCGGCTGAACGAATTCCATGTCACACTAACACTATCATAATACGGTGGAGGCTGGTGGGGGGGGTGATGAACGCCAACTGAGTGAATACAAACTCCGTCTCCTACACCTTGGTTGCGCATCGGATTGGAGGTTGTAGGATTTCTATATTGTAGGACTGAATAAAATGGTAATTTGGCAATTTTGTACACCGAGGATTGGAGTCTTCGCTGCATACTCTCTCTCTAGAGAGATCATTTATCATGATGGTGACAGCGGGCGCATGGAAAAGATTTCTGTTAACAGGTGAACTCCGTTCAAAAAGCAAACTTAAAACCCAAATCCAGCCAATTTTTTTTTTTTTTTTTAGATCTGTGTAGCTTGAGATGGGTTAGACCCTCTGGCAGGTTTGAAATGGCAGATACATAGGGGCAACAGTCCATCAGATTGGTGAAGAGATCAGATGGCTTAGGGGCAACAGTCCATCAGATTGTTGAGGGGACTGGGTGCCTTAGGGGCAACAGTCCATAAGGTTGTTGAGGGGACGGGGTGGTTTAGGGGCAATAGTCTATCGGATTGGTGAGGGGGCTGGGTTGCTTAGGGTCAACAGTCCATCAGGTGGTTGAGAGGACTGGTTGGATTAGGGGCAACCGTCCGTCAGATTGCTGAAGGGGCCAGGTGGCTTAGAGGCAACAGTCTGTCATACTGTTAAAGAGACGGGGTGGCTTAGGAGAGACAGTCAGATTGTTGAAGGGACTGAGTGGTTTGGAGGCAACAGTCAGTCAAATTGTTGAGGGGACCAGGTGGCCTAGAGGCAGCAGTCTATCAGATTGTTGAAGGGACCGGTGGCATAGGGGTGACAGTCCATCAGATAATTGAAGGGACAGAGTGGTTTGGAGGCAACAGTCCATCAGATTGTTGAGGGGGCTGAATGGCTTAGGGGCAACAGTCCATCAGATTGTTGAGGGCGCTGAATGGCTTAGGGCCAACAGAGCATCAGGTGGTTGAGAGGACTGGTTGGCTTAGGGGCAACAGTCCGTCAGATTGTTGTAGAGACGGGGTGGCTTAGAGGCAACAGTCCATCAGATTGGTGAGGGGACCGTGTGGCTTAGAGGAAACAGTCCATCAGATTGTTGAAGGGACCGGGTGGCTTAGAGGCAACTGTCCATCAGATTGTTGAGCAGACTGGGTGGATTAGGAGCAACATTCTATAAGATTGTTGAGTGGACCGAGTGGCTTAGGGGTGACGGTCCATCAGATAGTTGAAGGAACCGAGTGGTTTGGAGGCAACAGTCCATCAGATTGTTGAGGGGGCTGAATGGCTTAGGGGCAACAGTCCATCAGATTGTTGAGGGGGCTGAATGGCTTAGGGCCAACAGAGCATCAGGTGGTTGAGAGGACTGGTTGGCTTAGAGGCAACTGTCCATCAGATTGTTGAGCAGACTGGGTGGATTAGGAGCAACATTCTATCAGATTGTTGAGTGGACCGAGTGGCTTAGGGGTGACGGTCCATCAGATAGTTGAAGGAACCAAGTGGTTTGGAGGCAACAGTCCATCAGATTGTTGAGGGGGCTGAGTAGCTTAGGGGCAACAGTGAATCAGATTGTTGAAGAGACTGGGTGCCTTAGGGGCAACAGTCCATCAGGTTGTTGAGGGGAACGGGTGGTTTAGGGGCAATGGTCAATTGGATTGTTGAAGGGATTGTGTTCCTTAAGCCCCATACACACTATCAGATTATCTGCTGAGTTTTTCCTTCAAATTTACCAAAACCATATAATATGAGGACAAACCTTAGGAGTTTCAATGTGTATGCAATCAGGCAGACCCTTCTACTACATGGTTTTGGTAAATCTGAAGGAAAACTTTAGGAGCAACTGTGCATTAGATTGTTGACTGGTTGGCTTAGGGGGAAAAGTTCATCAGATTGTTGAGGGGTGACAACCCTAACTATAACCCCCAACTCTAGTATTTAACCCTAACCTATGACCTAAGAAAATAAATAAATAAAAATAAATAATAATAAATTGTTAAAAAAACGAATTGTAAATTGTAAAAAAAAAAACAAATTGTAAAAAAATTTAAATGAACCCCTAACCCTAGCTATAACCCTATAAATTAATAAAAATAAATAAAATAATAAGTAAATAAATTAAAAAAATGTAACCCCCAACACTAACTATAATCTCTAACCCTAACACCCTCTAAAAGAAAAATGTAAAAAGAAATATTAATATATGATAATTAATAAATAATGAATAAAAGTGGATGAAAACGCTGAAAAACAGCAATAAGTGATGAAATAGATGACGTTTTACTCTATTGGCTAATAATAAAAAACATTTTTCAAAGGTTACAAATGATTTAAATATGCTCAATGCACATACAAGCGCCCCCCAAAAAATGCTCAAAAACACAAGGTGTGAATGCAGCCTAATGCCCCGTACACACGGTCGGACTTTCCGACGGAAAATGTGCGATGGGATCGTGTTGTCGGAAAATCCGATCGTGTGTGGGGGCTCCATTGGACTTTTTCCGTCTGAATTTTCTGGCACACAGAGTTTGAGAGCTGAACCTAAAATTTTCTGGCGACAAAAATCCGATTGTTTAAATTGCGATCGTGTGTAGACAATTCCGATGCACAAAATGCCACACATGCTCAGAATAAATTACGAGACGAAAGCTACTGGCTACTGGCCTCTTTATAGTCCCGTTGTACGTCGTTTACGTCACCTCGTTCTGAACGATCGGAATTTTCTGACAACTTTGTGCGACCGTGTGTATGCTAGACAAAGTTTGGGCCAAAATCCGTCAGGAAAAAATCAGTCGGATTTTGCCGTCGGAATGTCGGACAGTCTGTACAGGGCATTAGTGTTAGTAAACCAGCAGAGAAAAATAATGCCATAACAGACTGTGTGGCAGAGCTGTGTAAATCTCGGGATGGGATGTACAGAAATACAGCTAAAACAGCTCCCTCGTATGCATTTTATCTCCGTATTTATCTGATTGGCTGGAGATCGGCGTTACCCCTGCATCTCCACACCAAACGCATTTATAATATGAAAACAAAAAATTGGGGAAAAAATGTTTTTCTCTTTTTTTTTTTTATCATTTGAGCTTCTATGAATCAGCGAATGTTGGCGGATCTTGGCTCAGTTCAGTGGCGGAGCTCAGGGCAGCGGTAACAGAAAAGAACCCGGCTTGCGTTGATCGCGCTCCATTTAAGTGGGATGCAGGAAGCCGGCACCTCATTGGTTGATTGTTCCCTCCTGGCGGGGAGGCCGGAGACGTTTTACGGCTCCTGGAACAGCTTGTAATGAAATTGGCGCGGGGGGGAGGTGGGGGGGGGGCGCTCACGCTGGGCAGAGAATTTGAGAAGAAGGGACTTTGCCGCATGTTATTTTGTAGCGGTACAGGTGGCGCGGGATCCGATTTGGGGAAAATAAAAGAAACGGATTCACCGTCGGAATAATCCGCCGCGTGTGGGAAAGATAATAAAAAAAATAAAAAAAAAACAGACAGCCATGAATTTGTAAATTGCAGTTTCTTTTGTCCCAAGCTGCTGGATAAAGCCGGTTAGCGAAGCAATATTATCTCTTTATATCTATTCATTCCAAAAGCATTCCTGTACAACCTGCACCGGGATACCGGCTCCTCTCCTGGGCTGAAATTACTCACTCTGATCTCACTGCACACTGTGAGCTTCTCACAGTGTGTGGTAGAAGCTGCAGCAAGTCAGAGCCCACCGCATTTCCTGGCGGGAGGACTTCCAGCATCCTCTAGCTCTTTCCTCCCCAGCCTGACTGTCCCTGCTCTGACCCTTTCATGCAGTGGATTTAAAAAGGAAATAAACCCTTTCCCTGCAAAGGCAAAGCACAATGGGCTACTATGCATTGCATAGTAGCCCATTATGTGTCACTTACCTGACACAGGAGCCAGCGATATCCCCAATTTCCTCGCCGGCTGGAAGCGCCCATCTTCCTTCCCGGGTCACGGACTCCGGAAGGAAGATTCCTCATACGGGGAAGTGTAAATATCTCCTAAACCAGTGATGGCGAACCTTGGCACCCCAGATGTTTTGGAACTACATTTCCCATGATGCTCCACTACACTGAAGAGTGCATCAGCATCATGGGAAATGTAGTTTTAAAACATCTGGGGTGCCAAGGTTCTCCATCACTGTCCTAAACCATGTAGGTTTAGGAGATATTTACAGCACCTACAGGTAAGCCTTAAAGCGGAGGTCCACCCTAAAGTGGAACTTACGCTCATTGGAACCCTCCCCCCCCCTCCGGTGCCACAATTGGCACCTTTCAGGGGGGAGGGGGGTGCAGATACCTGTATAGTACAGGTATCTGCACCCACTTCCGGCATAGATAGCCGCAGATTCTGCGGGTATTTACGTCACTTCCTGCGGGTCCCCCGCTGTCTGCTGGGAAACACACGGATCCCAGAGACAGCGGGGACCATCCTTATTGCGCAGCACGACTCGCGCATGCGCAGCAGGGAACCGGGAAGTGAAGCTGCAAGGCTTCACTTCCTGATTCCCATATCCAAGATGAGAGATCGGCTTCGGGTGCCAACATCGCGGGCGCGCTGGGCGGGTAAGTGCCCTTATTTTAAAAATCAGCAGCTGCAGTATTTGTAGCTGCTGACTTTTAAAAACAAAAAATGGCGGAACTCCCGCTTTAATCTAGGCTTACCTGTAGGTGAAAGTGGTATGTAAGGGTTTACAACCACTTTAAAGTGGTTGTAAACCCTTACATACCACTTTGACCTACAGGTAAGCCTAGATTAACCACTTCAATACCGGGCACTTAAACACCTTCCTGCCCAGACCAATTTTGAGCTTTCAGCGCTGTCGCACTTTGAATGACAATTGCGCGGTCATGCTACACTGTACCCAAATTAAATTTTTATCATTTTTTTCCCACAAATAGAGCTTTATTTTTGTGGTATTTGATCACCTCTACGGTTTTTATTTTTTGCTAAACAAATAAAAAAAGACCGAAAATTTTGAAAAAAAAATATGTTTTTTTTTGTTTCAGTTTCAAAACTTTGTAAATAAGTATGTTTTCTCCTTCACTGATGGGCACTGATGGGGCTGCACTGACAGGCACTGATGAGGTGGCACCAATGAAGTGGCACTGATGAGGTGGCATTGATGGGTACTGATGTGCACTGATAGGTGGCACAAATTGGCACTGATAGCTGGCACGGATTGGCATGGATATGCGGCATGAATGGGCATGGATAGGCGGCACAGATGGGCACTGATAGGTGGCACGGATCGGCACTGATAGGCGACATTGTATTGTATTGTTTTGTATTGATGGATGCCAATCAGTGCCAAACAATAATGCATGCCAATCAGTAATGCCCATTGTGGGCACTGATTGACATCCATTGTGGGCACTGATTGGCATCCATTGTGGGCACTGACTGGCATCCCTGGTGGTCTAGGGTGGCATACCTGGTGCTGGGCATCCCTGGTGGTCTGGTGGCATCCTTGGTGGTCCAGTGTCGGCATCCTCGGGGGGGCTGTGCTGATAATCGTCAAAGGAGCAGCCGATCGGCTCTCCTCTACTCGCGTCTCCGTTGGAGACTCTTTACCGAGATCGTATTTGCGGGGTGTCAGACTAACGCCCCGCAACAACGATCGCCGCATCGGCTCAAAATCATGAGGACGTCCTATGACGCCCAGTCAGGATTTTGAAACCACTTTGCAGCCGTCATTTGCCTATAGGCAGGTGGCAAGTGGTTAAGGTTTACCTGTAGGTCCAAGAAATATCTCCTAAACCTACATGGTTTAGGAGATATTTACTAAAAGACAGGTCCGCAGGCACCTCCTCACCTTGCATAGGTGACGCCCACTCCTCCAGCTTCACGTGTGGGCGTCACCATTGCAAATGAAGCCTGCCTAGGAACGCCCACTCCTCCAGCATCACGTGTAGGCGTCACCTATGCAAATGAAGCCTGCCTAGGAACGCCCACTCCTCCAGCATCACGTGTAGGCGTCACCTATGCAAATGAAGCCTGCCTAGGAACGCCCACTCCTCCAGCATCACGTGTAGGCGTCACCTATGCAAATACAGCCTGCCTAGGAACGCCCACTCCTCCAGCATCACATGTGGGCGTCACCTATGCAAAAGGAACACCCAGTACCAGGGGTGGACTGACAACTCATGGGGCCCTCGGGCAATAGGAGATTATAGGGCCCCCAGGCAATCAGAGATTATGGAGCCACACAGTATACACACACACAGTATACAATTGCACAGTATACACATATATGTGCACACAGTATACACAGACATGTTTCTATTGGCTGAGAAGGTACTGGAGAGGTGGGGCAGCTATAATCTCAGGATTTTTAGACCAAAAGGATGTCGGTAAGGGACATTTCAGAGACAGATGTAAAAAAAAAAAACAGATTTGTATATACTGTCCCTGGTTTTACTGAGGCTGGCAACCCTGATGGGGCCCCTGGGCAGTGCCCAAGTGGCCAAATGGTCAGTCCCCCCCTGCCCAGTACTACAGCATCACATGTGGGCGTTACCTATGCAAATACAGCCCGTCTAGAAACACCCACAGCTTCAAATGTGGGCATTAACCTATGCAAATGCAGCCTGCCTAGGAATGCCCAGGCCTACAGCATCACATGTGGGCGTTACCTATGCAAATGAAGCCTGTCTAGGAATACCCACTGTTCCAGCATGACATGTGGGCGTTACCTATGCAAATACAGCCTTCCTAGGAACGCCCACTCCTCCAGCATCAAATGTGGGTGTCACCTATGCAAATGCAGCCTGTCAAGGAATGTCCACTTCTCCAGCATCATATGTGGGCGTTACCTATGCAAATGAAGCCTGCCTAGGAACGCCCACTGCTCCAGACTGATATCACCGCCACCAGGGTTTTTGATATTTGCATACCTCCTCCCAAAAGACAGCCCACTGATTGCATCAGGGTTGAGAATCATAGAGGTTAGAGGTCAGGTGTTGTGATGTCAGCAGGAAGCTACTGTATGTACAGCCCCCTTCTGGCCCCTCCCACCACCCATTATCTGTCTGTACTGCATAGAAAAGCACAGAGACCCAGTGATGACATCACTGGGACTATATAATAGGGTATGTAATAAAAAGGCAAGGTTTTATTTAACCACTTGAGCTCTGGAAGATTTACCTCCCTTCATGACCAGGCCATTTTTGTGCGATATGGCACTGCGTTATTTTAACTGACAATTGCGCAGTTGTGTGATGATGTATACAAATAAAATTGATGCCCTTTTTTTACCCACAAATAGAGCTTTCCTTTGGTGGCATTTGATCACCTCTGCGGTTTTTATTTTTTTGCACTATAAACAACAACAAAAAATGATAATTTTGAAAAAAAAAAAAAAAATTCTGCTATAAAACATATCCAATTAAATAAATAAATCGCATTTCTTGATAAATTTAGGCCAATATGTATTCTGCTACATATTTTTGGTAAATAATAAAAAAATCCCAATAAGCACATATTGATTGGCTTGCGCAAAAGTTATAGCGTCTACAAACTATGGCACATCAGCGACTTATTGAGGGACTGCGAGACTGTGGCGGACAAATTGGACACTGACACTTTTGACACTTTTTTGGGGGACCAGTAACACAGTGATCAGTGCTAAAATATATGCACTGTCACTGTACTAATGACACTGGCTGGAAAGGGGTTAACATCAGGGGTGATCAAAGGGTTAACTGTGTGCCTAGCCAGTGTTTTAGTACAGTGTGGGAGGGGCTTTCACTAGGGGAAGGCATAGATCTGTGTCCCTGTTTTGCAGGAACACAGGATCCATTCCTTTCTTATGGACAGATCGCCGTTCTGCTTCTGTCCTAAACGATCAGTGCCGGAGGACATCGGGTCCGCGGTACCCGCTGATCAGCTCCTGCTGTGTAGAATCACAGCGGGAGTGAGCCGCTAGCAAAGTGCACCACTCGCGCTCCCGATACCCAGAAGTGCAGGCTCACACACACACATATATATATATATATATATATATATATATTTCAGCCAGCGATGCTTCTTCATCTAAAAGCAATCCTATCGGCTGATTAGCTGCTGGATTACTTTTACAGGCAACGGGAGGGGATGTGTCCCCCCCACCCCCTAACCACTGGCGCCCCTCTGGGCTCTCCTGTGCAAATCGGTGAGCCCAGTCATCCAAGCTGGTGGTTCCGCTAGGTCATAGAGCCGGCTGAGGACCTGCAGGTTGCCGGCCATCTCCATGATCTAGGAAGCTGAAAGCGGCGACATTACATCACTTCTGGTTAGGGCAGATGTAAACACTGCCCTTTTTATTTTTTTTATTTTTTTAAGCATTGCATCATTTTTATTTTTTTCTTATCTCATGCTTTTTAGGGTACAGAAGAGATCTGTAGAGACCCCAGATGTCTCCATAAAGAGGACCTCTCATGCCTTATTTCTATCGCAAGGCATGTTTACATGTGATATAGATAAAAATTATCAATAAAAAATATCTTTAAGACATGAATTTATTATTTTTACTCTTATATGTTTATTTGAGAAGTTTCTCTATTCATATTATATATTGTATTTTATTGTAAAATATGTACTAATAATATGTACTCTCTTATCTTCAATAAAATGTTTAAAAGAAAAGCAAAAAAAATAAAATAAAATATCAATTAAAAAAAAAAAAGTAATAAATGAAATAAAAGAAAATAGTAAGAATAATAATTTTTTTTTTTTTGCAGTGCCCTCATTCCCCTCGCACAGAAGTGAATGCACAGGTAGGTCATGCTCATATATGTAAATGGTGTTCGCAATTTGCACCAAACATGTGGGGTATTGCCGTGAACGTTTTAGTGAGAGCAATAATTCTAGCGCTAGACTTCCTCTGTAGCTCTAAACCTGTAAACATTTTTAGACTGTTGTCCATGGGAAATGATAGGTGCTGTAGTTTGGCGCCGCTCCACGGGCGTTGCCAATTTTAAAGAGCGACATGTTTGGTATCTTTTTTACTCGGTATAGCATCATCTTTTATATTTTACCAAACCATTGGGTATTTATATTTTTGTGCATTAAAATTAATTGTCGCTTCAGCCCCGGAAAAGATTTTACCCCCTTTCCTGACCAGAGCACTTTTTGCGAATCGGCACTGCATCGCTTTAACTGACAATTGCGCGGTCATGCGACCTTACATCAAAACAAAATCGCTGTCCTTTTTTTTTTCCACAAATAAGAGCTTTCTTTTGGTGGTATTTGATCACCTCTGCGGTTTTTATTTTTTGCGCTATAAAACGCTAAAAAAAAGAGTGTAAACTTTTTTAAAAAAATAAATATTTTTTTTACTTTTTTCTATAATATATATTAATATAATATATTATAATAAATCCCCCAAAAATATATTTAAAAAAAACAATGTTTTTCCTCAGTTTAGGCCGATATGTATTCTTCTACATATTTTTGGTAAAAAAAAAAAAAAAAAAAAATTGCAATGAGTGTATAGTGATTGGTTTGCACAAAAGTTATCGCGTCTATAAAATAGGGGATAGATTTTTTTATTAGTATCGGTGGCGATCTGCAATTTTTATCATGACTGCAACATTTTGGCAGACACTTTTGACACTATTTTGGGACCATTGTCATTTATAAAGCGATCAGTGTTATAAAAATGCACTGATTACTGTGTAAATGACACTGGAAGGGAAGGGGTTAAACACTAGGGGGCGATCAAGGGGTTAAGTGTGTCCTAGGGAGTGATTCTAACTGTGGGGGGTGGGCTACCACTGACATGACAGAGATAACTGCTCCTGATAACAGGGAGCAGTAGATCCCTATCATGTGACTAGGCAGAACGGGGAAATGCCTTGTTAGGCAACTCCCCGTGCTGCCGCTCTGTGACACGATTTTGGGACACCGGCAGACATCAAGTCCGCGGGTCCCGCAGGCACGGTCACGCTGTACACGGCGGGCGCGCACACTACCCCCGTCAATTAAAGGGGACGTACAGGTACGCCCATTTGCCCACCACTGCCATTGTGCCAACGTATATCGGCATGCTGAGGTCGGCAAGTGGTTAATGTGTATTTTTTCCCCCAAAAAAAAAAAAAACACTGCACACATATAGGTGTTGGTTTACTAAAGACAAATAGACTGTGCTCTTTGTAAAGTGCAGTTGCTCCAGAGCTTAGTAGATGAGGTAAAGCTTAACTTTGCAAAGAATACCTAATTATGTGCAAGGAAAGAAAAAAAGAGCTTTTGCTCATTTACTAAGCTCTGGAGCAACTGCACACTCTTTTTGCCTTTAATAAATCAACCCCATAGTGTGACATAAAAATATGCAACACCCCCCATTTTATTCTGTAGGGCCTCTGCTTTAAAAAAAAAAAAAAAAAAAAAAATTTTTTTTTTTGCTAGAACCCCCAAACATATTATATATATATATATATATATATATATATATATATATATATATATATATATATATATATATATATATATATATAAAAAATATGTTTGGGGGTTCTAGCAGAAAAAAAAAAAAAAAAATATATATATATATATATATATATATATATATATATATATATATATATTTTTTTTTTTTTTTTTTTTTTACATGTAGGAGAGGAATGTGAGAATTGGCCCAGACTAGAAGTGTTTTTCTAATCTTTCGGCCTAAAACTATTTTTTTAATATGTACGCAAAACTGGCTCTGGCAGCAAAAGGGTTAAATCCCACTGCCTTGCTGTCACATATATGCATACGGCTTGCAGTAAATGCTGTGAACCTAAAAAAATATATTTTAAACTATATATATATATATATATATATATATATATATATATTTATCTATATATATATATATATATATATAGTTGATTTTTTGGTTAATATTTGATTAATTTTGTTTCAATATTACTTTTCTTTTTTTTTTTTTTATAATCAAATACTTTTTATTAAGTTTAATTTTTTCTTACACATATAAAAACAAAGCATAACACAAATACCTACACAGAACAAAATAAAACAAAAATAGAAATTTAAAAAAGTTATATATATATATTTTATATATCTATATCTATATATATATAGAGAGAGAGAGAGAGGTAGAGAGAGAGAGAGAGAGAGAGAGAGAGAGAGAGATTTCTTTTTCTTTTTTTCTTTTCTATTTTCGTTTTATTTTGTTCTGTGTAGGTATTTGCGTTATGCTTTGTTTTTATATGTGTAAGAAAAATGAAACTTAGAAAAGTATTTGATTATAAAAAAAAAAGAAAAAGAAAGATAATAATGAAACAAAATAAACCAAATATTGTGATGCTTGCCCTTTAAATAACATACTATGGCTGACATGTGTCATCTTTGTACAACATGTAACAACACGGCGGCCTCCCTGTCCTGACCCCAGCAAGAAGTGTCTGTGAAAACAATTAGCGTGCCTTCCGTGAGATCCGGCGTGAAGCCAGACGCCTTCTGAATCAGCACTTCTGCAGAGAGCGCACTGAGCGATTTTCTGTCTGTGACTCTCATCGCCTCCCAGGAACTCGTCTTCCCGATAATGAAAAGATCCCAGCTTTCTGCCCGGCCTTTCACTGCCTACATGCTGCATCTCCAAACCCACCCGCTGGGGCACCAAATCTTCTGCTTTACACCTTCTAGCGGCAGCCGCAGTCCTGCGGGGGGGTTATTTAATCTTGGTGGGCTCCGAGAATTGCAATCTGTAATTTTACTCCATCCACTGGAGTTCTGTGCGCTGTGATATACAACACATATGGGAAACATCTTTACTTTTTATCATCATAAATCGCCAGGCAGACGATTTTTCAGGTCCTGTGCTGTGCTGGAGATCACTCTTACGCATTAACAGCTGTGGCGTTAATGTGGACCGACGTGCGCTTCAAGGTTGCTACATTGCGATTCTAAGGATCTATTTACTCAGTCAAGGCGCCAAAATGTGCATGGGCTGGTGGGAACTGATCCTGTAGACCTGTATATGTTCACACACTGTGCTGTGCGTTATATACTCTGCTCTACACTACACTGTACATTATGTACTCTGCAAAGGGGAACCTCTGATGTGAAAGGGAGGACCTCTGATGTGAAGGGTGGACTTCTTATGTGAAGGGGAGACCTGTGATGTGATGGGGAACCTCTGATGTGAAGAGATGACCTCCAGAATGAAAGGGGTAGCTCTGATGTAATGGGGAACCTTTGATGTGATGGGAGGACCTCTGATGTGAAAGGTGGCACCTCTGATGTGAAGGATGGAGCTCTGACATGAAAGGAGGGGCCTCTGATATGAAAGGGGGACCTCTGATATGAAAGAGGGGACCTCTGAGGTGATGAGGGGACCTCTGGTGTGAAAGGGGGGACCTCTGGTGTGAAAGGGGGAACCTCTGGTGTGAAAGGGGGAACCTCTGGTGTGAAAGGGGGGACCTCTGGTGTGAAAGGGGGGACCTCTGGAGTGAAATGGGAACCTCTGATGTGATTGGGGAACCTATGATGTGATGGGAGGACCTCTGATGTGAGAGGCGTGACCTCTGATGTGAAAGGGGGACCTCTGACTTGAAGGATGGAACTCTGATGTGAAAGGATGGGCCTCTAATGTGATGGGAGGACCTCTGATACGAAGAAGGACCTCTGATGCGAAGGGGAACCTCTGATGTAAAGGGTGGAGCTTTGATGTTAAAGCAGGGGCCTCTGATGTGATGGGAGGACCTCTGATGTGTAATTTGGAGCCTGTGATGTCAAAGGGGGACCTCTGATGTGAAAGGTGCAACCTCTGATGTGATGAGAGGACCTCTGATGTGAAGGGAGGACCTCCGATGTGAAGGGAGGACCTCTGATGTGAAGGGAGGACTCTGATGTAAAGGGGGGTGCTTGAAAGGAAGGGCCTCTGATGTGAAGGAGGGCCTCTGATGTAATGGGAGGACCTCTGATGTGAAGGAGGGCCTCTGATGTAATGGGAGGACCTCTGATGTGAAGGAGGACCTCTGGTGTGACTGAGGACCTCTGGTGTGAAGGAGGACCTCTGGTGTGAAGGGGGGGGTTCTGATATGATGGGGGATTCTGATGTAAAGTTACTCCTGGTAGTGCGTATATTTATAAATTAGATTTTTTTTCATCCATGAATATTTTTAGAATATAGGATGAGGCCCTTGTACTGAAAAGTTTGATTCCTCCGGCTCTAAAGAGGGAGAAGGTGGTATGGGGGGGGGGGGGTACATTTGTGTAATGCATTGTGCACCATTACAACCTTCTACCTGCTGGCATACTAACAACCAATGACATCATTGGTTGATAAGGAGGACGTCGGGAACCTGCACAGCGTTCTTATTTGCCCCCCGCTGCTCCCCTCCATCAGTACTGAGTAAGGGACAGAAACAGAGAGAAGAGAAACATTGGCATACTAGTCTGTACCAGTGTGCAAAAGGTGTATTTGCTCTGGAAGAATAAATCATCTCTAACGTTGTGTCCTATGTGTGTGGATGTTGCTTCAATACAGTGCATCCGGAAAGTATACACAGCGCTTCACTTTTTCCACATTTTATGTACAGCCTTATTCCAAAATGGATTAAATTCATTATTTTCCTCAAAATTCTACAAACAATCCCCCATAATGACAATGTGAAAGAAGTTTGTTTGAAAGCTTTGCAAATTTATTAAAAATAAAAAATGAAAAAATCCCATGTACATAAGTATCACAGCCTTCGCCATGACATTCATAATTGAGCTCAGGTGCCTCCTGTTTCCACTGATCATCCTGGAGATGTTTCTACAACTTGATTGGAGCCCACCTGTTGTAAATTCAGTTGATTGGACATGATTTGGAAAGGCTCACACCTATCTATAGAAGGTCCCACAGGTAACAGTGCATGTCAGAGCACAAACCAAGCCATGAAGTCCAAGGAATTGTCTGTAGACCTCCGAGACAGGATTGTATGGAGGCACAGATCTGGGGAAGGGTACAGAAAAATGTCTGCAGCATTGAAGGTCCTAATGAGCACAGTGGCCTCCATCATCTGTAAATGGAAGAAGTTTGGAACCACCAGGACTCTTCCCAGAGCGGACCGCCTGGCCAAACTGAGCGAACGAGAGAGAAGGGCCTTAGTCAGGGAGGTGACCAAGAACCAGATGGTAACTCTGACAAAGCTCCAGCATTTCTCTGTGGAGAGGGAACCTTCCAGAGGAACCTACTCTGCAGCACTCCACCAATCAGGCATGTATGGTAGAGTGGCCAGACAGAAGCCTCTCCTCAGTAAGAGGCACACAACAGACCACCTGAAGGCCTCTTAGACCATGAGAAACAAAATTTCCTGGTTATTAGTATTATTGTTATTCGGGATTTATATAGCACCAGCAATTTACGCAGCGCATTACAATATAAAAAGGAAACACTACATTTACAATACAATAAAATACAAGAGGATTAAGAGGGCCTTGCTCAGAAGAGCTTACAATCTAATAGGGTGGGGCAGGTGGTACAAAAGATTATAACTGTTGGGAATGAGCTGATGGAAGTGATAGGAGAGTTTTAGACATGGTAGGCTTCCCTGAATAGATGAATTTTCAGGGATGGCCTGAAGGTAGTAAGAGTAGGGGGGATAGCCGGACCAGTGGAGGTAGCGAGTTCCAGAGGATGGGAGAGGCTCTGGAAAAATCCTGGAGATGAGCATGGGAGGAGGAGACGAGAGAGCTTGAGAGTAGGAGGTCTTGAGAAGAACGGAGGGGACGATTTGGGTGATATTTGGAGACAAGATTGGTGATGTAGCTAGGGGCAGAGTTGTGAATGGCTTTGTATGTTGTGGTTAGTATTTTGAATTTAATTTGCTGGGTGATTGGGAGCCAGTGTAGGGAATGTCTAGAGGAAACCAGGCATCGCTCATCACCTAGCCAATACCATCCCTACAGTGAAGCATGGTGGTGGCAGTATCATGTAGTGGGGATCTTTTTCAGCGCCAGGAACTGGGAGACTAGTCAGGATCGGGGGAAAGATGAATGGAGCAATGTACAGAGATATCCCTGGTGAAAACCTCCTCCACAACGCTCTGGACCTCAGACTGGGGCGAAGGTTCATCTTCCAGCAAGACAACGACCCTAAGCACACAGCCAAGATAACAAAGGAGTTGCTATGGGACAACTCTGTGAATGTCCTTGAGTGGCCCAGCCAGAGCCCAGACTTGAACCCGATTGAACATCTTTGCAAAGATCTAAAAATGGCTGTGTCCCGACGCTCCCCATCCAACCTGATGGAACTTGAGAGGTCCTGCAAAGATGAATGGGAGAAACTGCCCAAAAATAGGTGTGCCAAGCTTGTAGCATTATACTAAAGGCGGACATTTCATTAAAAAAGGCGGAGCTTTTTTTTTTTTTTAACTGACCCTGTTGCTCTATTTTGTGACTTGTTAAGATAATTTGTTTATGCAGACTTGCAACGTTTCAATCCAAAATTTCTGGTTACTGTTGTAGCACAGCCCCAGACACACATATGCACCACACATGTAATAAATGGCTTTAGGTGTCCTGGAAGACCAGATGACTAAACGTTAAATCCGCAGACAGTTTGAGTCAATGGCATATCAGCGGCGGCTGAGCGTTTTGGCAGGACGAGCCAAACAACTTATTGCCTAATCGCTTGCAAAACGTCCAGATTGCCTCCGCCGCTTCGCGCAGGAGCTGATAAATACAACAGCAAAAATATACTTCAGGCTCGTAAGGGGAAAGTCTTCTCTCACGACCGATTTGCTGTGCGCTGCTCTGATCGTTTTCCTAATCTGTTTGTACGGGTTGCGACTTGAGAGCTCCCAAGCGCACTGTTAGCCGGCTATTTGCCGTTAGTGACAAGTGCACCATCTGGAAGGAGAAGCCGGATGGCACATCTGGAGGTCTACGATCTGTTTTTACCGCACTGTAATGGCCGTGTGTTAATGTCCTATTAATGCCATTAAACACAAGAGCAGAACAGGATTGTAAATGCACAATGAGAGTGCAGGCTGGGGCTTCCTCGTTTGTTTAAAGGGGCTGTGTATATATTATATAGTATAACATATGTCATCGGGGCTAAAAAAAAAAAAAAAAGTAAGAAAATATTTGCCTAATTTTCATATCTCTGGTCAAGTCGATTTTTATGTTCTTATTCACAGGTTTACTAGTCTATTCTTAGCTGCTCCGTTGAAAAAGCTTGTTTTTTTTTAAAGAACTCATTAGCCTCATCAACCTCCCCTCCTCTCTCTTCTGCTCTGCTCTGATGAGGCCCTATTAGGTTTTAACTAAAGAGACTGGTTGGGTAGTTTAGGTAAAATAAGGTCAACTTTAAATTAGCTTCTTAAAGGATCACTTAAGATATATATATATATATATATATTTATATTATTTATTTATTATTATTATATATCATTTTTTTATTTTTTTATAACAAACATGTTATACTTATCTCCACTGTGCAGCTCCTTTTGCACAGAGTGGCCCCAAACCTGGTCTTCTGGGGTAGGGTCGCCACCTTTTCTTCAAATCAAACCCGAACACTTTAGCGGCACACAGCAATTTTTTTTATAGTATAAACGATACATATATTTTGCTATTGAATCATAATCATATGACGTTAATAACAAGAGTCCCCCTTTACATCAGGGTCCACAGAGTTCCCCTTTTACATTTGAACTTGCAGAGTTCCCTTTCACTGTAAGGGGGGACTCTGATGTAAGGGAGAACTCTGGGGCCTCTAACATAAAGGATGCTCTGGGAACCCTGATCTAAGGGGGAACACCGAGAACTCTGATGTAAGGGAGAACTCTGGGACCTCTAACATAAAGGATGCTCTGGGAACCCTGATCTAAGGGGGAACACCGAGAACTCTGATGTAAGGGAGAACTCTGGGACCTCTAACATAAAGGATGCTCTGGGAACCCCGATCTAAGGGGGAACACCGAGAACTCTGATGTACGGAGAGGACTCTGATGTAAGGGGAAACACTGTGGCCTCTGGTGTAAAGGGGAACTCTGATGTAAGGGGTGCTGTGAGAACTCTGATTTACCTTAGTGTACTTACTTAGAGGCAGGAGAGAGAAGTGGGGGGGGGGGACTTCAGTTACAGACAGGGATGGATGGTGAGCTCACTCACCCCTTGGCAGTCAGCTCTTCTCAATCCAGATGTATTTGAGGTTGCTGTACTTCAAATTTCCAGCCCCAACTTTCCTTTTCTGAGGCACAGCGCCAGGGATTGGAGTGTGGGCAGACACAGAGGGTTGGGGGTGGGGGAAAGAGGTGCAGGTCTAGCCCTCTCTCCTCTCCCTTCTGTGTGTGTGTTTGGGGGGGGGGGGGTGGGGATTGTTAGTGCTGGCTTTGGGCATAGTGAAAATGTGTAACAGACGCTCTCTGCTTAGACAAATGCAGCCAGCAACCCTGCTGGGAGGCCATAGTCCAGTCTAAATAATGTGTCCGGGTTTCAGGCTGTCTGAAACCCGGACACATGATTCCAAACCCGAACTGTCCGGGTGAATCCTGGACAGGTGGCAACCCTATTCTGGGGTCCCTTGGCGGCTGTCTCGGCTCCCCCCTGCAAGGACTCAACACTTTCATGTGAGCTCCCTCGCATGGTGTGGAGTGCTTGCGGGCGAGCTCCCGTGATACAGCCGGCGGCCATAGCCGCTCACTCTATCACTCGGCCCCCGATCCCCGGCGTGCCGCTTCATTGGATGTGATTGACAGCAGCGCGAGCCAGTGGCTGCGCTGCTTTCAATCCATCCACTGTAACCAATCAACGGCCAGGCTGAGCGGCAAAGAGGATGTCGGGGGCGAGCGCAGTACTTTCGAGGGGTCAGGTAAGTAAAACGGGGGGTTGGGGGTCAGGTATTGTCGGATGTTTTTTCACCTTAATGCATAGAATGCATTAAAGCGGAGGTCCACCCTAAAGTGGACCTTCCGCTCATTGGAATCCTCCCCCCCTCCGGCGCCACAATTGGCACCTTTCAGGGGGGAGGGGGGTGCAGTTACCTTGATAATCCAGGTAACTGCACCCACTTCCGGGATAGCTCTCTGCGGAAAGGGGCGTAGATCTACGCCCCTTTCCGAAAGTCCCCCGCTGCCTGCTGGGAAACACACAGATCCCAGAGGCAGCGGGTCCATCCTTATTGCGCAGCGCGACTCGCGCATGCGCAGTAGGGAACCGGAAAATGAAGCTGAAAGGCTCCACTTCCTGATTCCCATACCCAAGATGGCGGCGGCAGCACCCGAGTGACGATCGAGAGATCGGCTTCGGGTGCCGACATCGCGGGCGCGCTGGGCGGGTAAGTGTCACTATTTTAAAAGTCAGCAGCTGCTGTATTTGTAGCTGCTGGCTTAAAAAAAAAAAAACGGCGGAACTCCCGCTTTAAGGTGAAAAAACACGTACTTTTACAACCCCTTTAATATTGAAAGATAATGGCCTTAATTAAAAAAAGAAAGAACATCAGCATTTCATATTTTTACAACCCTTCCAGATACCTTGCCAGGACTTCTAGAACCCCTGCCAGTACTTCCAATGAAACTTGCAGAATCCCTGCCAGTACTTCTAACGGTATTCACAGAATACCTGCCATTACTTACAATGGAACCCACAGAATCCCTGCCAGTACTTCCAATAAAACCAACAGAATCCCTGCCAGTACTTAAAATGGAACTCACAGAATCCCTGCCAGTACTTCCAATAGTATTCACAAAATTCCTGCCAGAACTTCCAATGGAACTCACTTCCAATGGTAGTCATAGAATACCTGCCAGTACTACTTAACCACTACAATACAGGGCACTTTCGCCCCCTTCCTTCCCAGCCCAATTTTCAGCTTTCATCGCTCTAGCGCTTTCAGTGACAATTGCGCGGTCGTGCTACACTGTACCCAAATGAAATTTTTATCATTTTGTTCGCACAAATAGAGCTTTATTTTGGTGGTATTTATTCACGACTATAAGCGATATAAGCACAAAAAAAGAGGAAATTTGGAAAAAAAAACAATATTTTCTTTTTTCTATTTTAAAAGAAATCCAATAAAATCAAATTTTGTCATAAATTTAAGCCAAAATGTATTCTGCTACATGTTTTTGGTAAAAAAAATCCCGTTAAGTGTATAATAATTGGTTTGTGTGATCACGGACATATGTACACAAATGATCATGTACAGATGTGTGCAGGTGATCACGTACATATGTGTGCAGATAATCATTGGAACATGTGATTTTAGTGGGACATATGTGGGGGACATGTTTTTATTATTAGGGACATGTGTTTTTATTATTTGGGGACATGTATGTTTTGGGGACATGTGTGGAGACATTGTGTTTATACTGTGTGGTGTGTTGTGTGTTTACACTAGACTGGTGATCAGTGAGTAAAAAGCTGTAAAAAACAGCTCATACTCACTGATCATCAGCCGGCTGCAGCGATCTGCTCTCCTCTCCTTAGCGATGACTTCTGTGTGAGGAGAGGAGGAGCCGATTGCCTAGCAACCGGCTGTTTGTTTACATCACATGACGGCCGTGATTGGACACGGCCGTCATGTGATCAGGAGGGCCAATCACAGAGCCCTCCTGCCGATCTGAGATACGCCGTGTCCGGGTGACACGAGCACATCGGGATCGCGCCGCTGCGCGGGCACGCGTGCGCGCGATCCCGCTCCTTCTAAAGGACGTTCCTGAACGTCCTATCAGAAGTAGACGGCTCCCACCCGGCCGTATATGTGCATTGTCCGGGTGGGAAGTGGTTAAGCAACTTACGGACATAATGCCAATACTTCAAATGGTATTTGCAGAATCCCTGTCAAATAGGAGGGAGGGGGCTGCTGCCCCTCCACTGTACAGGCTGCCACGTGGCCCCAGGTAGTGGACCTGAGGGCTGGAGCCGCAGAAGCTGCAAACCAGATGTCCTGCAGAGCTGACTAATGCCGCGTACACACGACCGGACTTTCCGGCAGACTAGGTCCGACGGTCTTCCTGACGGACTTTTGGCGGAGTTCTGACGGACCTTCTGAACGAACGGACTTGCCCACACAGGAACGGACTAAATCTGTTCGAAAGTCCGTTCGTTTTGAACGTGATGACATAAGTCAGGACTAAAAAAAGGACGTTCAATAGCCAGTAGCCAATAGCTTCCCTTGCGTCGTATTTGGTCAGTCGGACCAGCATACAGACGAATGGTTTTCCCGATAGGAATTGAGTCCGTCGGACAGATTTGAAACATGTTCTATTTCTAGGCCCGTCTGATTCTTTTTTTCAAAAAACGATCGGATTAGTCCACACACGATCGGATTGTCCGCCGGACTGATTCCGTCGGATTTGGTCTACAGGAAAGTCCGGTCGTGTGTACGCGGCATTAGAGGGAGACGCAACTAGGAGGACCTGTTCCTGGCTACTGTGAGTACAGATCTGCGTCTAGGGGCCTGTTCTATGAGGGCCATCCCTTCAAGCTAATAAAGTCAATGGACGGGTGTCAGCCAAAGGGGATACTGGTGAGTGTCCCAAGGAATTATAGTTCATTGAGTCTGCTGCCAGAGCAAGCAAAGGACTTATTCTTCCATATAACTACAGTGTGGTTTAGCAGAGAGTCCGCCATCCAATTCAGTTTAATGAGGCCAAATTAGAGTTGTCCTCATCTGTGCATAGTTCTTTTTTTTTTTCTTTTCTTTTTTAATAATCTTCATTTAATTTTCATAAACGTTAAGCTTACATAAAACAGAAGAAAAAAGAAGCCCAGAAGGGCAATAAGTCCAATTATGTAAATTATAAAAACACTTCACTTCCCCAAGAAGAGCCCCTGGGGATCGTCCCCAGAAATGATTGTACCCAACATAAGCTAGGAGCCCATACGTTGAACCAAGAAGGGAGGGGGAGGAAAAGAGAGAGGGGAGGAAAGGGCAACTCACAAACATTAAAATAAAATAAAACGAAGACAATCAGCACCATAACTGAGTGCGAAATTGTAAAATTGAAAATATTCTATGAATCTTCAGCAAACCCGCCCCTATCTGCGACAAAATGATGCCAAATTAGTCTAAATGAATTTAATTTATCCCCGGCTGTGGAGGTGTAGAGGGCCCAGAGGAAGATGGCTGTGGGATCTGCAAGACACTGGACATGTAATGTATCCAAGTGGCCCAGATACCGTAGAACTTCTCATGTCGACCCCTACATGTTGTCACCCACTCCTCCGCCGCCATAATGTTGTTGACCGAGTGGATCCAGTCAGCTTGCCCAGGAACATGAGCTGTTTTTCAATGGACGGGGATCAGTCGCCTGGCCACATTCAAGAGGTGAGGCAAAACCGACTTACGGTAATGGCTGAGAGGGATGGATGCAGCAAAAACTCAGAGGGAGAATCAGGCATTTCAATATCCAAAATCACCTTAATCTGGGCTCTGATATCTTGCCAATATGGATGGAGCCTCGGGCACGTCCACCAAATGTGTAGGTAAGTGCCTAGAAGCCCTCAGACCCTCCAGCAGGCATCAGAGGTGGCCGAGAAAATCCTGGCCAGATTAGCAGGAACTCTATACCAGCGGGTCAACAGTTTAAAACAATTTTCCTGCATCTTTGTGTCCACAGAACTCTTATGGGTAAGGCTATAGAGGTGGTCCAGTTGGACTAACGTGAACGAATACGGCAAGTCTCTCTCCCACTCCCGTATGTAGACTGGCTTACTCCGAGATGCAGCTGACTGCAGCATTCCATAGAGGACCAAGATAGAGTGGGGAACAGGAGCAGCCTACATACATAGCTTCTAAAATGGTGTCAGGGAGGACAGGGGTCGGATGGCTTGGGGCAAACTGCAGACAAAATGGTGTAGCTGTCTGTAACGCCAGTCATGCATTGGGAAGCGGCCAAATTAATCTCGGAGCCAATCCAATGAGACCAGTCCCTGATTATGTACAAACCTTCCACACCGTATATACCCATCCCTCGCCCATGTGCGAAAATAGGAGAGATGTTCTCCTAGACTGAACCAGGGGAAACCCCCCACTCCAGGGCAGCAAGTGGAGATACTGGGGGAGACAACAGTTCCTGAGATTCAGAACATCCCACAACTTTAGCACATGGGCGGTGGTAGGGTACATGAAATCTGAAAGTTCCAGACATTCCTGAGGGAGCCAAGGGGCATGAGATAAATTACGACCAGCTAGAAATTTCTTTAGGGGAACCCATAATGATGCCAGTCCAATATCCGCTGCAAGGCTATGGCCTCATAGTATTTATGGAGGGAGCAGGGGCGGGCTGACCATTTGGCTACTCGGGCATTGCCCGAGGGCCCCGGGCCACTAGGGGGCCCCATCAGGGTTGCCAGCCTCAGTAAAACCAGTGACAGTATGTAAAAATCTGTGTTTTTTTGTTTTTTTTTACATCTGTCTCTTAAATGCCCCTTACCGCCATTTTGTTGGTCTAAAAAATTATAGCTGCCCCAGTCTCCAATACCTTCTCAGCCAATAGAAACATGTCTGTGTATACTGTGTGATTGTATACTGTGTGTGTGTGGTTGTGTATACTGTATAATATATCCCTATAATCTCTGATTGCCTGGGGGGGCCCATAATCTCCTATTACCCGGGGGCCCCATAATCTCCTATTGCCCGGGGCCCCATGAGTTGTCAGTCCACCCCTGGGAGGGAGGGTACTCCGAGTCCCCCCAACCAGAGATATCTGTGTATAATTCAAGTTGGAGTATCCCACTAATCCCTTCTCCTTTCCAAGTTCTACCAATAAATGCTAAAAAAAAACAAATACCCTAGACTGATCATTGGATAACGAGCAGAAGAGTGTGCGGGTGGTCTTGTGAAAATACCCTAGTGTCTGACTGCAGGATAATCAGAGGGAGGCCCAGGGAAGACTATACTCACAACCCCCTTGGGGGGGCAGTGCTACACCTGTGTGGATATAAATGCTGTGATGTGTTCCTGGCACTCACTGGAACTCATTAAGTGCCTACGTAAAGTCTTCAATGTTGCAGAACATGTCCAGTTGAACGTGACTAACTACTACTAGATGTACCATGACCTGAAAAGATGAGAACCTTCAAAGACTCTATCAGGGAATTTGGACCTTGTGCCCAGATCCTCCAAAAGGAGGATCAAGTTCTTGCAAAGCTGCCACCACCCAGTGGCTCTCTCTAGGGCAATGTTCTCTGAATTCCCCCAAGGTTTGAAAGACTTTGAAAGGGAAAGCAGCTGCCTCCTCCTCTATCAAGAACCATCACACAATGGCATAATATGAAAGACTTTTAGTTCACTGTAGTGTCAACCGTCACTTCCCAGCGCTCCAATCACAAACCTCAAAGAAAGACGGCATCTTTAAAGTGATTGTAAACCCTTACAACACACTTTGACCTACAGGTAAGCCTAGATTAAGGCTTACCTGTAGGTCCAAGAAATATCTCCTAAACCTACACTGTTTTAGGAGATATTTGCCGAAAGACAGGCACCGCTGTCTACTGTGCAGGCGCACTGAGCGTGCCGCGGTCAACGGCGATATGCCGCGAGTGGCGGCTCCCTTGCGCATGCGCGGGAGTGACGTCATCGCGGCTTCGCCGAATGACATCGGCGGAGCGGCGAGACCCACCGAGAAGATGGATGCGCCGGACTACAGGGGGCAGCGGTGACTTCGCTGGCTCCTGTGTCAGGTAAGTGACACATAATGGACTACTATGCGATGCGATGCGATGCATAGTAGTCCATTATGCTTTACCTTTGCAGGGAATGAAAAAGGAAGTAAACCCATCAGGGTTTACTTCCTCTTTAAGACCATCCACATACCCGCCTCGGCAGTCCACACGTAAATAAAATATGCAATGCGTGTTTGTGTTTTGACAGAATCCTTTAGTGTCAACACGACTCACGAATGCAGAGCAACCATTCTTCCATTTTCACACGCGTTCGATATCATCAAATTGAAATGTAAATTGAAATGAGAGAGGAAACTATAATTGTTTATAATGTTGACTTCACCTATCTGGAAAAATAATCTGTCAGATTTTCATTTATTTAATAAAAAAGGCAAACAGAGTTCGAGGAGATTTAACTCTTGAGTATGAGCTGCAGGCACGTACTTCTTGAAACTGCAGGAAAACTTTTATCTTAAATGTATTCCTTAATAACCACAGAGGATATAAATCCACTTTGTGTGCACCAAGTGCCCTTACAAACCTGGATATCACCTTTTAAAATTAGTAACGACAGGAACTTAAACAAGGTCGAGGCTGTGATTCTGGGACAGTTCTGAGATGCGGGACCATCCCGGCTAATCTGGGACAGGTGTAGGACATGGGACTGTCCCGGCTAATCCGGGACATGTCCGGAGTGTGGGACCATCCCGACAAATTAAGGACAGATCCGAGATGTGGGGACTGTCCCAGAAAATCTGCAACAGGTCCGGGATGTGGGACTATCCCGGCAAATCTGGGACAGTTGGCATTTATGTATTTATTCAATCACATTTTAGCATCAACTCGATACCAGCCAGATATCTGCCACACTTAATGGCGCTTTAATCAATAGAGTTACAGCCCCGTCAGCCCCGTCAGCTCTTTCTAAAATCACTGGAGATAACTGGTGTTCAAAAAAACTCTCACCTGGATAAGAGCAGATACTAAATTTACACTGACCCAAGGCACCAGTCAGTCCGTACTGTCATCATTTCAGTCCTTCACTCTTTATTCATCATTGCCAGCATGAGCCCTGATAAAGGGGGAGGTGCGAACCCCGAACTGTGGTGGATTATTTTTCTAAACTCTCATCATATGCAATAAAGACTTACATTAGATGTGTCTGGGACTTTCTGGGTGTAATTCTTGGTATCTATCATTTATTCTGTATGTATGTACTCTGCACAGTGCCCCTTCTCTTGTCCTGTATGCTGGGTGTAATTCTCGGTATCCGTTCTTATTCTGTATGTATGTACTCTGCACAGTACCACTTCTCTTGTCCTGTATGCACGGTGTAATTCTCAGTATTTGTTCTTATTCTGTATGTATGGACTCTGCACAGTGCCACTTCTCTTGTCCTGTATGCTGGGTGTAATTCTCAGTATTTGTTCTTATTCTGTATGTATGGACTCTGCACAGTGCCACTTCTCTTGTCCTGTATGCTGGGTGTAATTCTCAGTATTTGTTCTTATTCTGTATGTATGGACTCTGCACAGTGCCACTTCTCTTGTCCTGTATGCTGGGTTTAATTCTCAGTATTTGTTCTTATTCTGTATGTAGGGACTCTGCACAGTGCCACTTCTCTTGTCCTGTATGCTGGGTGTAATTCTCGGTATCTGTTCTTGTTCTGTATGCATGTACTCTGCACAGTGCCACTTCTCTTGTCCTGTATGCTGGGTTTAATTCTCAGTATTTGTTCTTATTCTGTATGTATGGACTCTGCACAGTGCCACTTCTCTTGTCCTGTATGCTGGGTGTAATTCTCAGTATTTGTTCTTATTCTGTATGTATGGACTCTGCACAGTGCCACTTCTCTTGTCCTGTATGCTGGGTGTAATTCTCAGTATTTGTTCTTATTCTGTATGTATGGACTCTGCACAGTGCCACTTCTCTTGTCCTGTATGCTGGGTGTAATTCTCAGTAGTTGTTCTTATTCTGTATGTATGGACTCTGCACAGTGCCACTTCTCTTGTCCTGTATGCTGGGTGTAATTCTCAGTATTTGTTCTTATTCTTTATGTATATACTCTGCACAGTACTACTTCTCTTGTCCTGGGTGTAATTCTCAGTATCTGTTCTTACTCTGTATGTATGGACTCTGCGCAGTACTACTTCTCTTGTCCTGGGTGTAATTCTCAGTATTTGTTCTTATTCTGTATGTATGGACTCTGCATAGTACTACTTCTCTTCTCCTATATGCTGGGTGTAATTCTCGGTATCTGTTCTTGTTCTGTATGCATGTACTCTGCACAGTGCCACTTCTCTTGTCCTGTATGCTGGGTTTAATTCTCAGTATTTGTTCTTATTCTGTATGTATGGACTCTGCACAGTGCCACTTCTCTTGTCCTGTATGCTGGGTGTAATTCTCAGTATTTGTTCTTATTCTGTATGTATGGACTCTGCACAGTGCCACTTTTCTTGTCCTGTATGCTGGGTGTAATTCTCGGTATCCGTTCTTATTCTGTATGTATGGACTCTGCACAGTGCCACTTCTCTTGTCCTGTATGCTGGGTGTAATTCTCAGTATTTGTTCTTATTCTGTATGTAGGGACTCTGCACAGTGCCACTTCTCTTGTCCTGTATGCTGGGTGTAATTCTCAGTATTTGTTCTTATTCTGTATGTATGGTCTCTGCATAGTACTACTTATCTTCTCCTGTATGCTGGGTGTAATTCTCGGTATCTGTTCTTATTCTGTATGTATGGACTCTGCACAGTACTACTTTTCTCATCCTGTATGTTGGGTGTAATTCTCAATATCTGTTCTTATTCTGTATGTATGGACTCTGCACAGTACTACTTCTCTTATCCTGTATGCTGGGTGTAATTCTCGGTATCTGTTCTTGTTCTGTATGTATGTACTCTGCACAGTGCCACTTCTCTTGTCCTGTATGCTGGGTGTAATTCTCAGTATTTGTTCTTATTCTGTATGTATGGACTCTGCACAGTGCCACTTTTCTTCTCCTGTATGCTGGGTGTAATTCTCGGTATCTGTTCTTGTTCTGTATGTATGTACTCTGCACAGTGCCACTTCTCTTGTCCTGTATGCTGGGTTTAATTCTCAGTATTTGTTCTTATTCTGTATGTAGGGACTCTGCACAGTACCACTTATCTTGTCCTGTATGCCGGGTGTAATTCTCAGTATATGTACTTATTCTGTATGTATGGACTCTGCACAGTACTACTTCTCTGGTCTTGTATGCTGGGTGTAATTCTCGGTATCTGTTCTTATGTGGTATGTATGTACTCTGCACAGTGCCACTTCTCTCATCCTGTATGCTGGGTGTAATTCTCAATATTTGTACTTATTCTGTATGAATGGACTCTGCACAGTACTACTTATCTTCTCCTGTATGCTGGGTGTAATTCTCGGTATCTGTTCTTATTCTGTATGTATGGACTCTGCACAGTACTACTTTTCTCATCCTGTATGTTGGGTGTAATTCTCAATATCTGTTCTTATTCTGTATGTATGGACTCTGCACAGTACTACTTCTCTTATCCTGTATGCCGGGTGTAATTCTCAGTATTTGTTCTTATTCTTTATGTATATACTTTGCACAGTACTACTTCTCTTGTCCTGGGTGTAATTCTCAGTATCTGTTCTTACTCTGTATGTATGGACTCTGCGCAGTACTACTTCTCTTGTCCTGGGTGTAATTCTCAGTATCTGTTCTTACTCTGTATGTATGGACTCTGCATAGTACTACTTCTCTTCTCCTATATGCTGGGTGTAATTCTCAGTATTTGTTCTTATTCTGTATGTAGGGACTCTGCACAGTGCCACTTCTCTTGTCCTGTATGCTGGGTGTAATTCTCAGTATTTGTTCTTATTCTGTATGTATGGTCTCTGCATAGTACTTCTTCTCTTCTCCTGTATGCTGGGTGTAATTCTCGGTATCTGTTCTTGTTCTGTATGTATGTACTCTGCACAGTGCCACTTCTCTTGTCCTGTATGCTGGGTTTAATTCTCAGTATTTGTTCTTATTCTGTATGTAGGGTCTCTGCACAGTACCACTTATCTTGTCCTGTATGCCGGGTGTAATTCTCAGTATATGTACTTATTCTGTATGTATGGACTCTGCACAGTACTACTTCTCTGGTCTTGTATGCTGGGTGTAATTCTCGGTATCTGTTCTTATGTGGTATGTATGTACTCTGCACAGTGCCACTTCTCTCATCCTGTATGCTGGGTGTAATTCTCAATATCTGTACTTATTCTGTATGAATGGACTCTGCACAGTACTACTTATCTTCTCCTGTATGCTGGGTGTAATTCTCGGTATCTGTTCTTATTCTGTATGTATGGACTCTGCACAGTACTACTTCTCTTGTCCTGTATGCTGGGTGTAATTCTCGGTATCTGTTCTTGTTCTGTATGCATGTACTCTGCACAGTGCCACTTCTCTTGTCCTGTATGCTGGGTTTAATTCTCAGTATTTGTTCTTATTCTGTATGTATGGACTCTGCACAGTGCCACTTCTCTTGTCCTGTATGCTGGGTGTAATTCTCAGTATTTGTTCTTATTCTGTATGTATGGACTCTGCACAGTGCCACTTCTCTTGTCCTGTATGCTGGGTGTAATTCTCAGTATTTGTTCTTATTCTGTATGTATGGACTCTGCACAGTGCCACTTCTCTTGTCCTGTATGCTGGGTGTAATTCTCAGTAGTTGTTCTTATTCTGTATGTATGGACTCTGCACAGTGCCACTTCTCTTGTCCTGTATGCTGGGTGTAATTCTCAGTATTTGTTCTTATTCTTTATGTATATACTCTGCACAGTACTACTTCTCTTGTCCTGGGTGTAATTCTCAGTATCTGTTCTTACTCTGTATGTATGGACTCTGCGCAGTACTACTTCTCTTGTCCTGGGTGTAATTCTCAGTATTTGTTCTTATTCTGTATGTATGGACTCTGCATAGTACTACTTCTCTTCTCCTATATGCTGGGTGTAATTCTCGGTATCTGTTCTTGTTCTGTATGCATGTACTCTGCACAGTGCCACTTCTCTTGTCCTGTATGCTGGGTTTAATTCTCAGTATTTGTTCTTATTCTGTATGTATGGACTCTGCACAGTGCCACTTCTCTTGTCCTGTATGCTGGGTGTAATTCTCAGTATTTGTTCTTATTCTGTATGTATGGACTCTGCACAGTGCCACTTTTCTTGTCCTGTATGCTGGGTGTAATTCTCGGTATCCGTTCTTATTCTGTATGTATGGACTCTGCACAGTGCCACTTCTCTTGTCCTGTATGCTGGGTGTAATTCTCAGTATTTGTTCTTATTCTGTATGTAGGGACTCTGCACAGTGCCACTTCTCTTGTCCTGTATGCTGGGTGTAATTCTCAGTATTTGTTCTTATTCTGTATGTATGGTCTCTGCATAGTACTACTTATCTTCTCCTGTATGCTGGGTGTAATTCTCGGTATCTGTTCTTATTCTGTATGTATGGACTCTGCACAGTACTACTTTTCTCATCCTGTATGTTGGGTGTAATTCTCAATATCTGTTCTTATTCTGTATGTATGGACTCTGCACAGTACTACTTCTCTTATCCTGTATGCTGGGTGTAATTCTCGGTATCTGTTCTTGTTCTGTATGTATGTACTCTGCACAGTGCCACTTCTCTTGTCCTGTATGCTGGGTGTAATTCTCAGTATTTGTTCTTATTCTGTATGTATGGACTCTGCACAGTGCCACTTTTCTTCTCCTGTATGCTGGGTGTAATTCTCGGTATCTGTTCTTGTTCTGTATGTATGTACTCTGCACAGTGCCACTTCTCTTGTCCTGTATGCTGGGTTTAATTCTCAGTATTTGTTCTTATTCTGTATGTAGGGACTCTGCACAGTACCACTTATCTTGTCCTGTATGCCGGGTGTAATTCTCAGTATATGTACTTATTCTGTATGTATGGACTCTGCACAGTACTACTTCTCTGGTCTTGTATGCTGGGTGTAATTCTCGGTATCTGTTCTTATGTGGTATGTATGGACTCTGCACAGTGCCACTTCTCTCATCCTGTATGCTGGGTGTAATTCTCAATATTTGTACTTATTCTGTATGAATGGACTCTGCACAGTACTACTTATCTTCTCCTGTATGCTGGGTGTAATTCTCGGTATCTGTTCTTATTCTGTATGTATGGACTCTGCACAGTACTACTTTTCTCATCCTGTATGTTGGGTGTAATTCTCAATATCTGTTCTTATTCTGTATGTATGGACTCTGCACAGTACTACTTCTCTTATCCTGTATGCCGGGTGTAATTCTCAGTATTTGTTCTTATTCTTTATGTATATACTTTGCACAGTACTACTTCTCTTGTCCTGGGTGTAATTCTCAGTATCTGTTCTTACTCTGTATGTATGGACTCTGCGCAGTACTACTTCTCTTGTCCTGGGTGTAATTCTCAGTATCTGTTCTTACTCTGTATGTATGGACTCTGCATAGTACTACTTCTCTTCTCCTATATGCTGGGTGTAATTCTCAGTATTTGTTCTTATTCTGTATGTAGGGACTCTGCACAGTGCCACTTCTCTTGTCCTGTATGCTGGGTGTAATTCTCAGTATTTGTTCTTATTCTGTATGTATGGTCTCTGCATAGTACTTCTTCTCTTCTCCTGTATGCTGGGTGTAATTCTCGGTATCTGTTCTTGTTCTGTATGTATGTACTCTGCACAGTGCCACTTCTCTTGTCCTGTATGCTGGGTTTAATTCTCAGTATTTGTTCTTATTCTGTATGTAGGGTCTCTGCACAGTACCACTTATCTTGTCCTGTATGCCGGGTGTAATTCTCAGTATATGTACTTATTCTGTATGTATGGACTCTGCACAGTACTACTTCTCTGGTCTTGTATGCTGGGTGTAATTCTCGGTATCTGTTCTTATGTGGTATGTATGTACTCTGCACAGTGCCACTTCTCTCATCCTGTATGCTGGGTGTAATTCTCAATATCTGTACTTATTCTGTATGAATGGACTCTGCACAGTACTACTTATCTTCTCCTGTATGCTGGGTGTAATTCTCGGTATCTGTTCTTATTCTGTATGTATGGACTCTGCACAGTACTACTTCTCTTATCCTGTATGCCGGGTGTAATTCTCAGTATTTGTTCCTATTCTTTATGTATATACTCTGCACAGTACTACTTCTCTTGTCCTGGGTGTAATTCTCAGTATCTGTTCTTACTCTGTATGTATGGACTCTGCACAGTACCACTTCTTATGTTCCAAGTTGCGGCACAGCACTGGAGCCTGTGAGAGTGACGTGCCGCATGTGCATCCAGGACAACTGAACACTCCCACAATGCAGAGCACAGGACAAAATGGCACAACCTCCTAAAGTTTAGGAAGCTGTGATATATAAATACATTGTGTGTCACCTACCGTACTGGCAGCGCGGCCCTTGAAATCCAGAGGGACAGAGACATCGCTGGGATGATCCTTCTACACAATTTCCTCCATTGAAGCAAATGCCGGCATTGCAGGCGGCTGCAAAAGAGAAGAGCAGAGTTCAGAGCTTTACCATCTCTGTGCACCGAGGTCCCTGCAACCCCCCCCCCCCCCCCCACAACCAGATTGTTACTACTAGAGCCTGCTGGGGATGTGCAGTGCAGGTCACTACTGACTCTGGAAAATCCAAAGGCTGCTTTTTTATGTTGAGCCGCTGTTGCAAACCTGCACAGTACCACTTCTCTTGTCCTGTATGCTGGGTGTAATTCTCAGTATTTTTTCTTATTCTGTATGTATGGACTCTGCATAGTACTACTTCTCTTCTCCTATATGCTGGGTGTAATTCTCGGTATCTGTTCTTGTTCTGTATGTATGTACTCTGCTGGGAGGGGGCAGCAGGGTGAGCTGAGCTGCTGATTCACTACTGGGAGGGGGGAGCAGGGGGAGGCTAAGCTGCTGAGTCACTGCTGGGGGGGGGGGGGGGGGCACAGTGTTAGCTGAGCTGCTGAGTCACTGGTGGGTGAGAAGGGAGCAGGGTGAGCGGAGCTGCCGAGTCACTGCTGGGAGGGGGAGCAAGGTGAGCTGAGCTGCTAAGTCACTGTTGGGTGAGGAGGGAGCAGGGTGTGCGGAGCTGAAGAGTCACTGCTGGGAGGGGGAGCAGGGGGAGGCTAAGCTGCAGAATCACTGCTGGGAGGGGGGAGCAGGGGCAGCTGAGCTTCTGAGTGACTGCTGGGAGGGGGAGCAAGGTGAGCTGAGCTGCTAAGTCACTGTTGGGTGAAGGGGGGAGCAGGATGAGCTGAGCTGCTAAGTCACTGGTGGGTGAGGAGGGAGCAGGGTGTGCGGAGCTGAAGAGTCACTGCTGGGAGGGGGAGCAGGGGGAGGCTAAGCTGCAGAATCACTGCTGGGAGGGGGGAGCAGGGGCAGCTGAGCTTCTGAGTGACTGCTGGGAGGGGGAGCAAGGTGAGCTGAGCTGCTGAGTCACTGTTGGGAGAGGGGAGCAGGGGGAGCTGAGCTGCTGGGAGGGGGAGCGGGGGGCTGAGCTGCTGAGTCACTGCTGGGAGGGGAAGCGGAGCTGCTGAATCACTGTTGGGTGAGAGGGGGAGGGGCAGGGTGAGATGAGCTGCTGAGTCACTGCTGGGTGTTGGGAGGGGGGAGCAGGGGCAGCTGAGTTTCTGAGTCACTGCTGAGAGGGGGAGCAAGGTGAGCTGAGCTGCTGAGTCACTGTTGGAAGGGGGAGCGGAGCTGCTGAGTCGATGTTGGGTGGGGGTGGGGGGTTGAACAGGGTGAGATGAGCTGCTGAGTCTTTGCTGGAAGGAGTTGAACGGTGAGCTGAGCTGTTGCTGTAGTTTAGGGATGAATAACTTTACAGTGCTTGCATCTACCAATGTAAGTGAGGGCTTGCATTACAACTCATTTCCTATATAAGAATGTATAAATTATTAATATTTTACATAAATTCATTCCAGAAAAAAAGATTTTGGCTGCCATTGTGGACCTGATTGTCAATGGGTGTCAGAAAAGTTTCAGAATCTCGTATTGCTCTGAAGCCAAAGCATCAGTGTGACAGCCAGGGAACTAGCATTCTAAAGAGGGGAGGACGGCAATGGCACCCACTATGATTCTCCCGGGACAGAATCCATTGAAGGGATGTGAAGGGTCTAGTTACACCAAGGTGCCATTAGCGTGGTCTTGCACGCAGCATGTGTTAGTGCATTGCGGGTTCATTCAATATAAATAGCTCCCGGTGCACTAAGGTAACGCACCTACATTGTAGCACCACAACGCAGAGGAAAACAATGGTCCCATCCAACTTCCAGCACACTATAGGGTACATCAGGAGAACATTCAATTTAAGTGACTGCTTTAACTCAAGATACGTTACTGTGCGACATAACATGCGTTTAAGAAGTAAATGGGTCCTATGAACATAAGAACTACATGGGCTGCCTTTAGTGACAATGCAAGTTTCCTGTCGCTGTCCGCCTTACAAATCACCGCCCTGGAACCAGCATGCGGGACATAAAAGTCAGAAAAAATGTCAGAACTCCTTATCTGCATACTTGTACCAGGTCAGCAACCCAGAAAGTGCTGAAGCCAAAGGATTAACCTGACAACACATTCCAGCGATCCCCTAAAGCGGTGGTGGTCAGCATTTTTGATAAGGGGGGCCTTAAGTGTAGCCGCTGACAAAACTATCGGCATAACAGAAGAGATGGTCAGAGACTGAGGACATGATACAAGAGATGGTCAGAGACTGCAGACATGATGCAGGAGATGGTCAGAGGCTGTGAACATGATACAAGAGGTGGTCAAAGATTGCGGACTTGCTAGACGAGATGTTGGAGACTGAGGACATGATACAAGAGATGGTCAGAGACTGCAGACATGATACAGGAGATGGTCAGAGGCTGTGAACATGATACAAGAGGTGGTCAAAGACTGCAGACTTGCTAGATAAGATGTTGGAGACTGAGGACATGATACAAGAGATGGTCAGAGACTGCAGATATGATACAGGAGATGGTCAGAGGCTGTGAACATGATACAAGAGGTGGTCAAAGACTGCGGACTTGCTAGACGAGATGTTGGAGACTGAGGACATGATACAAGAGACGGTCAGAGACTGCAGACATGATACAGGAGATGATCAAAGATGGCAGACATGATACAGGAGATGGTCAGAGACTGTGGACATGATACAAGAGAAGGTCAGAGACTGTGGACATGATACAAGAGAAGGTCAGAGACTGTGGACATGATACAAGAGAAGGTCAGAGACTGCAGACATGATACAAGAGGTGGTCAAAGACTGCGGACTTGCTAGACGAGATGTTGGAGACTGAGGACATGATACAAGAGATGGTTAGAGACTGCAGACATGATACAAGAGATGGTTAGAGACTGCAGACATGATACAAGAGATGGTGGTTTGCAGACACAATACAAGAGATGGCCAGAGTCTGCGGACATGATACATGAGATGATCAAAAACTACAGACATCATACATGAGATGGTCAGAGACTGCGGACTTGCTAGACAAGATGTTGGAGACTGAGGACATGATACAAGAGATGGTCAGAGACTGCAGACATGATACAGGAGATGGTCAGAGGCTGTGGACATGATACAAGAGGTGGTCAAAGACTGCGAACTTGCTAGACGAGATGTTGGAGACTGAGGAAATGATACAAGAAATGGTCAGAGACTGCAGATATGATAGAGGAGATGATCAAAGATGGCAGACATGATACAGGAGATGGTCAGAGACTGTGGACATGATACAAGAGAAGGTCAGAGACTGTGGACATGATACAAGAGAAGGTGAGAGACTGTGGACATGATACAAGAGAAGGTCAGAGACTGTGGACATGATACAAGAGAAGGTCAGAGACTGTGGACATGATACAAGAGAAGGTCAGAGACTGCAGACATGATACAAGAGGTGGTCAAAGACTGCGGACTTGCTAGACGAGATGTTGGAGACTGAGGACATGATACAAGAGATGGTTAGAGACTGCAGACATGATTCAAGAGATGGTGGTTTGCAGACACAATACAAGAGATGGCCAGAGTCTGCGGACATGATACATGAGATGATCAAAAACTACAGACATCATACATGAGATGGTCAGAGACTGCGGACATGATACATGAGATAGTCAGAGACTGCATATATGATACAGAAAATGTCAGAGACTGAGGACATGATACAAGAGATGGTCAGAGACTGCAGACATGATACAAGAGGTGGTCAAAGACTGCGTATTTGCTAGACAAGATGTTGGAGACCGGGGACATGAAAGAAGAGATGGTGAGAGACTGAGGACATACTTCTGGAGATGGTCAGACTAATGGCATGATACAAGAGATGGTCAGAGACTGCAGACATGATACAAAAGGTGGTCAGAGACCATAGACGTGCTATACAAGATGTTGGAGACTGGGGACATGCTTCATGGACTGGGAACCCATTACATGAAACTGCTAGAGATCAGTGCTACAACAGGGCAGTAGGGAAACACAGATGAGTGCCTGCAGGGCCAAAAAATGCCAAAGGGCCACATGTGACCCCCCGGGCTGCAGGTTGGACACCGGGGCCCTAGAGAGTTGCTGAGTCCTGGGTTGACCATTCCATACTGGGTCTTGTAGTTCCCCGATCTTTGGGTGATTGCAGGCTCACCATACCTAGGAAAGACCTGAAGCAGAGCGCCCTCCTCCCCCGCCCCCCGCCCGAATCCGCAGCCTCACTCGCAAAGCAATAATGTCTTTTTTTTTTCTGCCTTAATGCCTTAGAGAGAGATTGCTGAATATATTAGTCTGCCTAATCCCTATGACATATCATCTTGCACTGAGACAATGGACGCAGTGTGCTGCTCGCTCCCCAGCGCCGAGGATTACCTGCGCATGGTTTCCATTATTTTATACGTTTTCTGCTAAGCTGGAACACGCTGGCTGCATTTAAGGAAAAAAAAAAAAAAGGCCGGTATTTTGCCGAAACCCGGCCATGTCCTCTCGGCAGATCCCGCTTGTTGTAGGAGAAAAAAAATTGGACTAAAATCTGCAAATTTCTGGGACACGTTACGGCCCAAATGTGTCCACGGCGCCCATTATAAATCCTCGTCGCCGAGCTGCGTATATGCAGCAGCTTGGTACAAAAGGGGGAGGACTCAAAAAGATGATTAAAGACACTTCTAAATGGTAATGTCCAGAAGTTTTAGGCTAGGTTTACACCTATGCGTTTTTTTTGTGCGTTTTGAAGTTTGCAGAAACGCTCTACAGTTCATTTAACATGGTTTCCTATGGGACACGTTTACAGCTTTGCGTTTTTCAGCGGCTGCATTTTTGGAAAGGGTCTGGGGTTCTTTTTTCCTGCAGCAGATTGCGACTTGTGTGTAATAGACGTCAATGCACCCGCACCAAAAATGCAAGTTTTGCATTTTTTTATGTATTTTACATGCTTTTTTTTCTTTTTTTGGGTCGGCGGTGGTGGCAGGAGTCATGGTTGATGATGGATCTGTATCGGGGGTGACATTGTTTTTGTGGGGTTTTTTTCAATAAAGGAATTTTCCAAAATGCCTACTGTCATTTTTTATACTACACTAATAAACTAATAAAAAAATCTTGTCAAAAAATAAATACTGACCCTGACCCAAATACTAACCCTGACCTAAATCAAACCTTGATCTAGATTTTTTTTTAATTATTATTTTTTTTTACACACTTTTTTTTTTCTCTGCAAGGAGAGAGAGAGAGAGATGTTAAGTATCTCTCTGCTCCATTTACACAGAAAGAAGACAGGGGGCGGGGTTCAAAGTGACTGATCACTGTTAAAGCCAATCAGAGGCAGGCGTCGTGATTGACAATGGATTTGCATCGGGGAACATTGTTTTTGTGTTTTTTTTTTTCAATAAAGGAATTGTCAAAAACTGCCTCCTGTCATTTTTTTACAGTACACTAATAAACCAAAAAAAAATCTTGTAAAAGAAAAAAATTGACTCTGACCCAAACACTAACCCTGACATTGACCTAAATCAAACCTTGATCTAGATATTTTTTTTTACAATTATTATTATTATTATTATTTTTTTACACGCTTGTTTTTGTGTTTTTTTTTTCAATAAAAGAATTGTCAAAAACTGCCTCCTACAGTACACTAATAAACCAAAAAAAAATCTTGTAAAAGAAAAAAAAAGAAAAATATTGACTCTGACCCAAACACTAACCCTGAGGCCGCGTACACACGGGCGGACTGTTCGCCCAACTTTGTCCGCTGAACAGTGTTTGGGCGGACAGTCCGCTCGTGTGTGGGCTTTCAGCGGACAGTTTGACGAACAAGGTTTTTCGGAAATTCCGTAAAACTGTCCGCTGAAACCTTGTTTGAGCGAACAGTCCGCCCGTGTGTAGGCTTGTTCGTCAAACTAAGTTCCACGCATGCTCAGAAAGGATTTACACGCCGAAAGTTATAATGCAGTGTATAGGACGTCGTATTTTTCGTCCCGTGGTACGTGCCGTTCACGTCATCGCGCACGGTTTCAGCAAACTGTTCGTTCGTCGTGTGTGGCCATGTCCGTCCATGCTAATTTTGAGCGGACTGTTTGCCGAAACTGTTGGACGGACAAAGTTGGGCGAACAGTCCGCGCGTGTGTACGCGGCCTGACATTGACCTAAATCAAACCTTGATCTAGATTTTTTTTTTTACAATTATTTTTTTTTTCTCTGCAAGTAGAGAGAGATTCTAAGTATCTCTCTCCTCCATTTACAGAGAAATAAGACAGGGGGCGGGGTTCAAAGTGACTGACCACTGCTAGAGCCAATCAGAGGCAGGCGTCGTGATTGACAATGGATCTGCATCGGGGAACATTGTTTTTGTGTTTTTTTTTTTTTTTTTTCAATAAAGGAATTGTCAAAAACTACCTCCTGTCATTTTTTTACACTACATTAACAAACAACAAAAAAATCCTGTAAAAGAAAAAAAAAAAATTGACTCTGACCCAAACACTAACCCTGACATTGACCTAAATCAAACCTTGATCTAGATATTTTTTTTTACAATTATTATTATTTTTATTTTTTTTAAACGTTTTTTTTTTTTCTCTGCAAGGAGAGAGAGATGCTAAGTATCTCGCTCCTCCATTTACAGAGAAAGAAGACAGGGGGCGGGGTTCAAAGTGACTGATCACTTTTAGAGCCAATCAGAGGCAGACGTCGTGATTGACAATGGATCTGCATCGGGGAACATTGTTTTCGTGTTTTTTTAGATTTTTTTTTCAATAAAGGAATTGTCAAAAAAATTGTCAATTCCCGATCGTGTGTACTCGACATAAGCGGTTACGAATTGTTTTACCCTTAGACCCGAAGGGGTTAAAATAACGACCTTCTAGTCGATCAGATCCATATTTTACCTAATAATACTTTTGCTCCTCTGATATCAGCTGTTGACAAAAATCTGAATCGAATGGAAGTCGATGGTGAATATCTGACGCTATTGTATGGAATATACATAATTTCTAACCGTTGCGCCGTGTAACATTTTCTTCTGATAAAACATGTAAAAAAAAAAAAATGTTACTTTTTTCTTCTTCTTCTTTTCTTCCCTTATCGGCAGAAGCGTTCTGCCTCTCGAGATTTCTTCCCGCTACAAACATCTTCATAATGGGATTTTCAGATTGGATACTTCTTAGCCTTCGGCCCGACGCCCCGACTGGCGTTTTCTCTTTAAATGATCTGCAGATTTACTGAGGCGTGGACGGACGCGGCGCGGAAGAATGATGTTGTCCGCTGGGACCTCGGAAGCGGTAAAGTAATATGTCACATCGTTACCTACGCTTGTGTGACACTTCAGTCAATGGATCTTATATAGGAAGAGTTATTTAGAATGGAAATGATTGTTTTAGTGTTTTTTTTTTTTTTTTATGACTTATTAAAGCGGAGCGCTCAGCAACTCCATAAATTCCTGACGTGTCACAATATACGCCAACGCTATTACTTATCAGAAAAACGACACAGTTTATCATTATAAAAAAAGCCGTCCTTGAGCCCCAGTCCAGTGACTTTGCCTAAAAGATGACATCATCAGTCTGCTGCAGGTAGAAGGAAGCATTTCCCCAGTCTCCTTTTTCAGTGATCAGACTGGGGGCTGATCTGTGTCGGACATTTGTTAACACAGCCAACATGGCCTGCATCATAACGACCAATGGCGCTGTGCTTCCCAGCCGCCAGCCTATTAATAACAAACTCAGTAACACCCTGTGTATGCAGGGTAAAACCCCTGGGCCCCAGTGCCGCCCCACCAATGAGTGCCGTCTGAGGTGGTAGGCACACTTTGCCTCATTGCTGGCACACCTCTGCAGACAACGCACTCTCCCTACTTCAGAATTTTGCTCCTGGGTTATCACTAGACATGTGCAGTTCGTTCCGAATCCAAATCATACACATTTTTTGTTATTTGGAAATTCTGATGTATCCAAATATCCGAATTACAATAGTAAGTAATGGGAATAGCACAATAGTAAGTAATGGGAATAGTACAATAGTAAGTAATGGGAATAGTACAATAGTAAGTAATAGGAATAGTACAATAGTAAGTAATAGGAATAGTACAATAGTGAGTAATAGGAATAGTACAATAGTGAGTAATGGGAATAGTACAATAGTGAGTAATGGGAATAGTACAATAGTGAGTAATAGGGAATAGTACAATAGTAAGTAATAGGAATGGTACAATAGTAAGTAATGGGAATAGTACAATAGTAAGTAATAGAAATAGTACAATAGTGAGTAATAGGAATAGTACAATAGTAAGTAAACAAATCCGAAATAACAAACATTTTGGATGAAATTCAAATTGTTTTCTAATAAAATGTGAATATTTTTCAAATTGAATTAAACATTTCTGAAGTGCATAAAATAGAATAGAAAAGAATAGAGTAGAATAGAAAATAAAAGAATATAATATAATAGAGTAAAACAGAACAGAATACAATGAACCCTAAAATAGAGGAGGCAAGGGGGTTGAACCACAGCATGGATCACAGCCCGACACCCATCACGTCCCGACACCTATCCATCACGACCCGACAACCATCACGTCCCAACACCTATCCATCACGACCTGACACCCATCACGTTCCGACACCCATCACGTTCCGACACCCATCACGTTCCGACACCCATCACGTTCCGACACCCATCACGTTCCGACACCCATCACGTTTCGACACCCATCACGTTCCGACACCCATCACGTTCCGACAGGCCCGACACCCATCGTGGCCCGACACCCATCGTGGCCCGACACCCATCGTGGCCCGACACCCATCGTGGCCCGACACCCATCGCGGCCCGACACCCATCGCGGCCCGACACCCATCACGGCCCGACACCCATCACGGCCCGACACCCATCACGGCCCGACACCCATCACGGCCCGACACCCATCACGGCCCGACTCCCATCACGGTCTGACACCCATCACGGCCCCAGACCCAGCACGGCCCAACACCCAGCACGGCCCCACACCCATCACGGCCCCACACCCAGCACGGCCCCACACCCATCACGGCCCCACACCCATCACGGCCCCACACCCATCACGGCCCCACACCCATCACGGCCCCACACCCATCACGGCCCCACACCTATCACGGTCCGACACCCATCACGGTCCGACACCCATCACGGTCCGACACCCATCACAGTCCGTCACCCATCACGGTCTGACACCCATCACGGTCCGACACCCATTATGGTCCGACACCCATCACAGTCCAACACCCATCATGGCCCGTCAACCATCACAGTCCAACACCCATCATGGTCCAAATACCCATGACAGCCCAACACGGCCCGACACCCATCACGGCCTGACACCCATTGTAGCCCGACAACAATCACAGCCCGATAACAATCACAGCCCGATAACAATCACAGCCCGACAATAAACACAGCCCGACAACGATCACAGCCATACAATGATCACAGCCCGACACCATCCCCAGGGGGGACTTTGATGTGAAAGTAATTTCATCAAGGTGGTTGTGTTCATCCAGGCTCAGGTTCCCCATTGATAACTGACATTTACATTTTAGCCTGGGGGGGGGGGGGGATTTTGCACACCTTTAAAAGTTGACATGACAGAAAAAAGGTTGAGAAGTTTGCCCTATTGAATATTCCAGCACCCTGAATATTGCTGCACATTAAACACTGAGATGACTTCAATGTAACTGGAGTCAGGCACAGCGAGAGAGCGAAGACGGGGCCTCGGATCACAGGAGCCAGCGTTTGTTTTATTACGAGCCGCTGCCAGAATTTTTGGCTCCCGCTGTATTTATTCTCGTGCGTTCTTAGCAGTAATCACTTTTCCTTGCACACATCCAATCCAACCAACATAAGCATCAGCTGACATTTATTTTTACTGAAAAAAGAAAAACACGCGGCGGCCAAAGTCTAAAAATTCTTCCGAATAGAACAAGACGACCGATTTGCTGCCAAAAGGAACCAGAATATCGTTTTCCTTCTTGGCACAAGATGGGGGGGGGGGGGGGGTCTAACAAAGTTTGGATGACACGGAGCAGGCCTCCGGTAGCTGGGAAGTCTGAACGGAGTAGCGTGTCGCATCACATCCTTATTACAGGCTTGGAATGACTTCCGCGCTCAGCGCCAACTCAATAAAAGGTTCAGCAGTAAAAAAAATCAAAGTGTACCTGTCACTTGAAGCCGTCATCTGCACACTGCCCAGACCCCTCTGTACACCGAGGAGGTTTTACAGCCCAACTCCACGATAAATTTGTTTCTTTAACCACCTCAGTACCGGCCACTTACACCCACCTTTCTGCCCAGGCCAATTTTCAGCTTTCAGCGCTGTCCCTGTTTAAATGACAATTGTGCGGTCATACTGCACTGTACCCAAAAATAATTTTTATCATGTTGTTCCCACAAATAGAGCTTTCTCTTGGTGGTATTTGATCAGCTCTGCAGTTTTTATTTTTTGCTAAACAAATTTAAAAAAACTAAAATTTTGAAGAAAAAAATAAAGTTTTTCTTTTGTTTCTGTTATAAAATGTTGTAAATAAGTAAGTTTTCTCCTTCGCTGATGGGCACTGATAAGGCGGCACCGACGAGGTAGCACCAATGGACACTGATAGGTGTCACTGATATGCAGCACTGATGGGCATTGCTAGGCGGCACTGATGGGCACTCATGGGTGGCACTGACGAAGGGCACTGATGGGCAGCACTGGTAGGAGGCACTGATGGGCACTGGTAGGTGGCACTGATTGGTGGCACTGATATGCAGCACTGATGGGCACTCATGGGTGGCACTGGTGGCCACTGATAGGCAACACTGATGGGCACCGAAAGGCTGCATTGATGGATACTTATGGGTGGCACTGCTGGGTAATGATACGTGGCACTAATGGGCACTGATAGATAGCACTGCTAGGCATCACTGATGGCACTGGCAAGCATTGGGGATGGGCACTGACTGGCAGCTGCCTGGGCACTGATTGGCATTTCCCTGGTGGTCTAGGGTGGCATACCTGGTGGTCCAGTGTGGTGGCCATCCCTGGTGGTCCTGGGTAGGCATCCGGGGGGGGGGCCGGCTGCGCTGATAAACAATCAGCACCCCCTCTGTCAGGAGAGCAGCTGATCGTCTCTCCTCTACTCGTGTCTGTTACACGCGAGTGAGGAAAAGGCGATCAACGGCTCTCCCTCTTTACATCGTGATCAGTCGTTATTGGACACGGCTGATCACGTGGTAAAGAGCCTCCATGGCTATTTACTGAGATCGGTGTATCGGTGTGTCAGACTGAAACGCCGCACCACTCATCGCCACGAAGCATGCCCCCACGGGTGCGTGACAGCGGTCGTTCTGAGAGGCCATCATATGACGTCCACCCATAACCAGAGCCGCGCCGCCCAGCCTTCATTTGATGGCCGGCAGGCAGGAAGCAGTTAATACCCCCTGGACATGAAAAAAAAACATAAAAAAAAAAAAAAAGCTACACTCATTTCCTATCCGGAGCTGCCCTCCGCAGTACTTCTTTTTCACCACAAGAGGTCCTCAGTTTTTCAGACTGAATGACGGTCGCTGTCACTCAATCAAGATGACTGGAAGCTCTCCTGGTTGGCTAGATTTGGAGAAGTCCCCACTCCTGCTCCTGCTTCTGCTAGAACACTGACCCTCTGCCATCTTGTGCCCTACTGCATGCCAGAGGCCTCCACATGATGCTCCCGGCCGTTGATCTTTACATCCCCATAGGAAGGATGGAAAAGTAGTTTTGCTGCACTTAATGGTGGAATTCAGGAAATGGCATAACAGTCACATCACTAGGACCATACAATCCGGAGTCACTTGACACTACACAATCAAACACAATTAGTGGATGGCTTGCAGCAGTCACATGTGAAAGCATAAGCAGCACCTCAGCAGCCATCTCCCTCCTTCCACCCGTGGTCATTAGTACTCACAGTCACCCGTCCTACTCTTTCATAGGTACAGTAGGGTGAGTGAACATTGTCAGCCATCCTTCACCTCCATAAATACAGTAAGGTCAGTGAACCTTGTCGGTTGTCCTTCTCAAAAGATACAGTAGAGCGAGTGAACCTTCTTACCAATCCAACTCCTCCATAGATACAGTAGAGTGAGTAAACATTGTCATCCCTCTTTCTTCTCTATAGATACAGTAAAGCAAGTAAACATTGTCATCCTTCCTTCTCCTCCATAGATACAGTAGAGTAATTGAATGTTGTCACCCATCTTACTCCTTCATCGATACAGAAGGGTGAGTGAACATGGTCAGCCATCCTTCTCCTCCATAGATACAGTAGGGTAAGTGAACGTTGTTACCCTAGGGCAGGAAGTGTGTCAGGTTCACCAGGTAAAATTCAAGGTAATTATTCAGTAGCAGGTAGAGTCCCCCTCAGTCTACTGACTGATAGGGTAAGATAGAGATTTGTTTCACATCCACATATTAACCCTATGAGGCTGACATCTGAATCTATAGAAAACTACGACCCTAAGCGGTATAAAAGACAGACTTAGAAGGCGGACAAGCCAATACATAATCACATGGCTGAGGGCGATCGTTAATCACCTCATCTTTCCGTACTCCCTGTTAAAGGAAACTACTAAATTGAGGCAATGTGCTCTGAATCGGGAGGCTGAACTTAAAACGCTAAGTGCTTCATACGGCAAGGCAAAATAGCCGCGAGCCTTGCAGACAAAACAACATCCGTCACACCAAGGAGGTTTTTTTGGGTGAATCATATCAAGAAAACTTAAACGCGACGTCCATTTCTTCAGTGCGCTGTCACCTTGATTATAGGGGATGGTGAAAAATGAAGTCCTGTTTAGAATGTAGCTGGAAGAACGTGTGTGTGACCTTGTTCAATTACTTCACTCTGGAATAAAGTGAGAGCCAACTTCACAGAGGAAATACATGTGGCGCTCTCCTCTAGTTAGGCTAAATTGTAGTTAGTGGAGCGACGATCTATTTCTGCCTGCTTGAGTTTCCTAAGCTGGGTGTTTGATTTCCCCTACTTGCTTCTGGGAGAAGCTTCCAGAATATAGAGCTGGGAGGATCACATTTTTTTTGTGAACCAGCCAAACCCTGGATGGGGGTGTTCCAAAAGGTTGCCAGAGAGGTGATTTTTTTTTTTTTTTCCAGTGTGTTCTTCATTTTCTAAGAGGGTTTCAGTTCTTCTGGGGCTGTTGCCTAGGAGGTAGCTAGAGGTGTGCTGAAGAATTGCATTTTGGGCCTCAGCAGGCGCACTGGGGCGGTGGGTGCGCCGGCAGTAAAATGCAGCTAAAAAGCAGCGGCACTTTACCGTCAATTTTGCGGCGCTATTTGGCCGCTAGCGGGGGAACTTTTACCCCCCTTGCTAGCTGCCAAGAAAGGGTTAAAACCACTGCAAAGCTCTGCTGCAGCAGTGCTATGTCAGCGGTATAGCTGCGCTGCCCCATTGATTTCAATGGGCAGGAGCGGTGTATACACCAATCCAGAGACACAGCAGTGGCTCTTTCAGGGCACTTTGCAGGCTCTATTTTTAGCGTCAAGGTAAAAGGGGTCTAAATCTGAAGGAAAAAAATCATCAGAAAATTGTATAGTGTGTATCCAGTCTTAGTCTGTAGGGTTCAATATTGAGTCGGCCCAACCTTTCCAGCTATAACAGCTTCAACTCTTCTGGGAAGGCTGTCCACAAGGTTTAGGAGTGTGTCTATGGGAATGTTTGACCATTCTTCCAGAAGAGCATTTGTGAGGTCAGGCACTGATGTTGGACGAGAAGGTCTGGCTCGCAGTCTCCGCTCTAATTCATCCAAAAGTTGTTTTATGAGGTGGAGGTCAAGACTCCGTGCAGGCCACTCAAGTTCCTCCGCCCAAAAACTCGCTCATCCATGTCTTTATGGACCTTGCTTTGTGCACTTGTCCAAATCATTTGGTGGAGGGGGGGGATTATGGTGTGGGGTTGTTTTTCGGTGGTTGGACTTGGCCCCTTAGTTCCAGTGAAGAGAACTCTTATGCCGCGCACACACGACCATACTTTTAACAGCAAATGTCCGACGGAAAATTTGATCGGGTGTGGGCTCCATCGGACCTTTGCTGTCCAAAAGTCTGACGGACTTTAGAAATAGAACGTTTCAAATTTTTTCGCCTGAACTCCGCCGGACCCAGTTCCTATCGAGAAATCCGTTCGTCTGTATGCTAGTCCGACGGATGAAAACCGACGCTAGGGCAGCTATTGGCTACTGGATATGTGTTGTGATATGGCTGAACCCGAGTGACTCCATCTTTATAAGTTCATATAAGATTAACTCGAGTTAACTTGTTAGTTAGTTTAAACTCTGTATTTACAGATGGTAGCAGTTTCCTATAAAGCATACATATAAGAAAATATAGCTTGCATAAGCAGTTTTATTCCGTACTGTCTAAATAAAGAAATTGTGTCTCAATATGTCTGGGCCACAGGACTCATGACTATGAGTCATGAAAGCAGATGGCATAATTAATGATATGTAATGTACACCTCTGTATTAACCACACCCATGTTCTATGCAATGATTGGCTAATAATAGTGCATATAAGTTGTAGACCCACCCAGAATTAAACCAGATAAGCTCTGAACATCAACTTTGACTTCTTCTTTCCTTGTGTTCAGTAATAAGCTGTCTCATCAGTGCTGCAGTGCTGAGCGGGTTTCGTAAGTGTGGTAATTGCCGTAATTATACCTAGCTGGTCTTTGTCAGGTCTATAGAAATACCATTTTAACCACAACAATATGAACTTCCTTATTCTAATCCGGTCGTACGTCATCACGTTTGAATCCGTCAGACTTTGGTGTGATTGTGTGTGGCCAAGTCCGTTCATTCGGAAAGTCTGTTGGAACTCCGCCGAAAGTCCATCGGGAAGACTGTCGGACCTAGTCCGTCGAAAAGTCCGGTCGTGTGTACACGGCACAAAGGTGTCAGCATACCAAGACATTTTGGACAAGTTCATGCTTCCAAGGAAGGGACATCCCGACGGCGAACAATATATTTTTTAAATGTTTTGTTCTGGTTTGGGTGTTTATTATTAATAACAATAATGTATTTAATATCTTGTTAAAGCGGAGTTCTGCTTAAAATTTTTTTTAAAGTCAGCAGCTACAAATACTGCGCAAATGTCTACTGTGAATGCGCAAGCCGCAATGTGACTGGCCGGGCAATCATCTAGGACCTGTGACGTGTCCCAGATGATTGCCGAAAGGGAGACGGGAGAGGTGATCTCCCTTCCGGTGCTGCGGTACGCCGGGAAGTGGGAGCTGGGACCCTCTAAAAAGACCCCTCCAAAAAAAATGACATGCCAAATGTGGCATGTCAGGGGGTCACCTCCCTTAAAGCGGAAGTTCCATTTTTGGCTGGGTCTCCGCTTTAAGCTGTTCAGTCCAGATCCTCTCTGCTTTTGCCTTGGTCAACACATCCAGAGACTCTCTCCGGTGTACCTGTTGAAGACTCGCTTGGCTGACGTCCCACTATGCTGATTCTCATGTTTCCTGATTTCCTGGCCTGTCTTGAAGTACGCTGATCTCTGGCTCCCTGGCTTGTCTGACTATCTGTTCCGTTTTTTTCTCCTGTGTACCTGTTGGACGTTCCTTCTGGTTCCTGACCCTGCTTGATGTTCCACTACGCTGATTCTCTGGATTTTCTGATTTCCTGGCCTGTCCTGAAGTATGCTGATCTCTGGCTCCCTGACGTCCTGGCTTGTCTGATTATCTGTTTCAGTTTACCAAACTCTGTGTCAGGGCTGGCTTAGCCCTTCCTCCTCTGGGCTGGCCGCTCAGCTGTCGGCTAATTACCAGCTCTCTTCTCTTTCCACAGTTACCAGCTGTTCCCGATGATGCTCGTCTGACCTGCCTATTTAAAGCCTTCCAGCTCACTCTTTCCTTTTCCTTTGCGTTGGTCACATCACTAGGAACCATCTCCTGCTGTTTGTTTCAAGACTGGCTTGCTGACATCCCTCCTGGCTTCTATCCTGCTTGCAGTTGCTCTCCTTGGATCCCTGATGTCTGGACTGGCTGATTACCCGATCTGGTTTATGAACTTTGGACTGGCTGACTACCTGATCTGGCTACTGGACTCTGGCTATGCTTGACTACGCTTTTTTCTATTTACCTTTTTATTTTTATTAATAAACAAGTGTGATTTGATTGTACTTCTGGCTCTGTTTCTTGGTTCCTGACACTCTGGCTATGATTTGACTACGTTGCTCTGTTTACCTTATACTATTATTATTATTATTATTAAACAAGTGTGATATTAACTGCACTTCTGTCTCGGTCTGATTCATGGTTTGGTATTAAGTATTATTCCTTTCATTTATTTATGATTTTTAGTTATTTGTGCATTTATTTTACACTCATTTATTCATATATTATTACTATTTTTTTATTTTATTTGTTTCATTTGAGCAGAAAAATCGCACAAAAATACACGACAAAAATCGCAAATACGTCAGGCGATTTGGAGTGGAGATGTGAACCCCTGCCATGGAAAACAAATTGATTTTTTTTCTCCTCCAGCATTTTGGAGCTTCAGGCTACAAATGCGAACGACTGCATTTCTGTATTTGGGTTGGTGGTCGGGGAGGGAGGTAAAAATGCAGCTCAAACACCTGCTATTATTGCCCCCCTTTACAGACGATCATGGCCAACAACATGAAATAAAATATACAATGTAACAACGAACACGCTGAAGCTTCAACATAAAAGAATAAAAACCAGCCACCCGCCTATAGAATGATCTGGTGAGTCTCAGGTGTCGTCTTTCCTCCACATTCTGTTTGTGTGTCTGATGGGTGTTTGAAAAGAAAATGACAAGGTAACAAGGGATTAAACACTACCATCCTCCATCCCCCCACACCATCCCCCCCCCCCCCCCCTCTGTGCCATTTAATGGTTTTCTGGCCACCCCTTAAATTACAAGGACAACTTTTGGTCAGAATTGATCTTATGCTGTAATTTAGAAAACTGCCTTCTAAAGACTAAAAATCAAAAAACAAAACAAAAAAAAAAAACCTTGCGAGATCAGAAAGCGCACCTTGCTTTGTTCTCCAGTAAAAGTCATCACTCCTTCCTTTTAACCTTCATTATCTGTGAAATGGGTCCCTCACTTATTTTTTTTTTTCCAAAGGAAACCAAAGTCTAGATAGGCAATATAGATTTATAATGTTTTTGATCTTTTGTTATGTAGAGATTTTTTATTTATTTTTTTAGTCAAATTATTGTTGAATTTTTTTAATCAGATAGTTAGATATAAAATATTGCATATTTAAATGTTAAAAATATGTTTTCAGCCAGCATGTTGGGATTTTTTTTAAATTATATTTACCTATTTAATTTTAGCTGCTCTAATTTAAATAAAAAAATAAATAAATAAAAAAATAAAAGCCTGCAGAGGTCAGTGGCTCAAGCTGAAATGTACACATTTTTTTCAAAGGGAACTATAGTCTGGATCTTTGTTCTGTAGAAACAAAAAAAAAAAACTCCGTAAAATTATTGTTCCATTTTTTTTTTTATAATTAGCTAGATATTAATTTATTGCATATATAAATGTTATATTTATGTTTTTAGCCATGTTGGACCTTTTTTTTTCTTTTTTTATCACATTTACCTGCTCCATTTTTTTTTAAAAAACTTCTGTTTACAGAGGGAAGTAGCTCAAGCTGAAATATACACATATTCAATATAGAGGTCTACTGTTTTTGCACAGATCTGTGTTATGTAGAGAAAAAAAAAATCTAATTATTATTCAAATCTGTAATCAGCTAGGTATTACATTTTGCATATATAAATGTTATATGTATGTTTTCAGCCAGGATTTTTTTAATCATATGTACCAGGTAAATTTTAGCTGCTTTAAAAAAAAAAAAAAAAAAACCCTGCTGTTTACAGGAGGTCAGTAGCTCAAGCTGAAATATACACATATTTTTTGAAAGGGAACTATAGTCTAGATAAGCAATATAGACGTATAGTGTTTTTGATTAGATATTTGTTTAAACAATAAATCTGTAAAACTATTGTTCAGTTTTTTTAATTAGATAGATATGAATTATTGTATATATAAATGTTATATATATATATATATATATATATATATATAAATTTCAGCTTGAGCTGTTGCCCTCTGTAAACAGCGGGCTTTTCTTTTTTAAAATAGAGCAGGTAAAATTAACTAGGTAAATATGATAAAAAAAAGTCCGACATGCTGGCTGAAAACATAAATATAAAATATGTAGGTTATCAGCTAGCATGTTGTATTTTTTACATTTTTTAAATTATATTTACCTGGTTAATTTTAGCTACTCTATTTAAAAAAAAAATGACAGCTGTTTATAGAGGTCAGTAGCTCAAGCTGAATATACACATATTTTTTCAAACTTAACTAAAGTCTAGATATGCAATATAGTACAATGTTTTTCATTTTTGCTATGTAAAAAATATAATATATATATATATTTATATATTTATTGTTCAATATTTTAATCAGCTAGATAGCTAGAGATGAACTTTTGCATATATGAATGTTATATTTATGTGTTCAGCAACATGTTGGAATTTTTATCATATTTTCCTGGTTCCTACTCTATTAAAAAAACAAAACCTGTTGTTTACAGAGATCAGTAGCTCAAGCGGAAATATACACATATTCAATATAGAGGTCTAGTGTTTTTGCATAGATCTGTGTTATGTAGAGAAAAAAAAATACATTTGTAAAATTATTGTTCAAATATGTAAACAGATAAATATAAAATGTTGCATATATAAATGCTATATGTATGTTTTCAGCCAGAATGCCAGGATTCTTTAATCATATGTACCTGGTAATTTTTAGCTGCTTTATAAAAAAAAACTGCTGTTTACAGAGGTCAGTAGCTCAAGCTGAAATATACACATTTTTTCAAAGGGACCTATAGTCTAGATAAGCAATATAGATGTATATTGTTTTTGAATTGATCTTTGTTCTGTAGAAACAAAATAAATGTGTAAAATGATTGTTCATTTTTTTTTAATTAGCTAGATATGAATTATTGCATATATGTTATATTTATGTTTTCAGCCAGCATGTCAGACTTTATTTTATCATATTTACCTAGTTCATTTTACCTGCTCTATTTAAAAAAAAAAAGCCCGCTGTTTACAGAGGGCAATAGCTCAAGCTGAAATATACACTTATTTTTTTCAAATAGAACTATAGTCTAGACCAGTGATGGCGAAGCTTGGCACCCCAGATGTTTTGGAACTACATTTCCCATGATGCTCCACTACACTGCAGAGTGCATGAGCATCATGGGAAATGTAGTTCCAAAACATCTGTGGTGCCAAGGTTCGCCATCACTGGTCTAGACAGACGATATAGATGTTGTCAGCCAGCATGTCAGGATTTTTTAAATCATATTTTCCTGGTTAGTATTAGCTGCTCTATTTTAAAAAAAAAACAAAAAAAAACTGCTGTTTTCAACCAGCATGCCTAGATTTCCTTTAATCATATTTACCTAGTTAATTCTAGCCGCTCTGTTTAGAAAAAAGCCTGCTGTTTACAGAGGTCAGTAGCTCAATCTGAAATATACAGACATTTTTTTCAAAGGAAACCATAATCTAGATGTTGTTTTTGCATAGATCTTTGTTATGTAAAGAAAAAAAAAAAGTTAAATTATTGTTCAAATGTTTAATCAGTTATTAATTATGTTATACATGTCTTTATTTGATTTGCTTCATGTCCTTGAACCATACAATGTGCCTTTTCATGCTCATGTTGAGCATTTTATTGATTGCCAATCAATACTCCTTCTTGTCAATAAAAACTGTTTATAAACATAATAGCTAGATGTGAAACATTGCATGAGAAAAATTTTAGATGTGTTTTTAGCCAGCATGTAAGGTTTTTTTTTTTAAATCATATTTATCTGGTTAATTTTAGTTGCTCTGTTAAAAGGAAAAAAAAAAGAAAAAAAAAAGAAAGAAAGAAAAAAAGCTGTTTACAGAGTTCATATAAAACATTGCATATAAAAAATGTTAGATTCATGTTTTTAGACAGCATACAAGGATTTTTTTTTATCTGGTTAATTTGAGCTGCTTTGTTAAAAAAAAAAAAAAAAAAAAAAAAATGAAAAGCAGTTTACAGAGTTCATACAAAACATTGCATATAAAAAAATGTTAGATTCATGTTTTTAGACAGCATACAAGGATTTTTTTATCATATTTATCTGGTTAATTTTAGCTGCTCTGTAAAAAATAAAAAATAAAATTAAAAAAGGTGTCTACAGAGTTCAGTAGCTCAAGCTGAAGCTGAAATATACACACATGGCTAAAATAATCAGCAGGGTGACCTATTTATTTCAGGTACTTATATAGTGCTGACAATTTACATATATATTGTACATTCACATCAGTCCCTGCCATTGCAATCTAAGGTCCCTTTCTCTCATTCAATTATACACCTACTAGGGCCAATTTAGAGAGGAGCCAATTGACCTACCAGCATGTCTTTGGTGTGTGGGGATCATACAAACTCCATGCAGGTAGCGTCGCGGTTGGGATTCAAACCAATGACCCCAATGCTGCCAGGCAGAGGAGCTAACCACTTAGCAACAGTGCCCCCTACCTGTGTTGGTTAAAGCCATATAAAGTTTCAATGAGAGAGTGAAAGTCTGAAAGCATACAGCTACTGCCATGTAGCCCGAAATGCTTTGTGATAGCTACGCTATGGGTACAGCTTATATTAAGTGTTTATTTTTTAAACAAATAATCTATATGGATAGTAACTAAAAGGTATAACATTTCAGTAAACATAGAATGTATATAGGGGAGCTGTTTTACAAAAAAAAAAAAAAATTATATATATATATATATATATATATATTTGCATCTCTGTCCATCCAGTTCTCCAGTTGTCTGACAGGGCAGGAGGCCTGAATTTCCTCTGCTGCAGTTAAAGAGGGATTCCGCCCCAAAAAAAAAATATTAAAAGCCAGCAGCTATAAATACTACAGCTGCTGACTTTTAATAAATGGACACTCACCTGTCCCGGGTTCCAGCGATGCCGGCAGCCGAGGCCGATCGACCGCTCGGGCCTCGGCTGCTGCCGACACCATTCGAGGTGAGGGAATCAGGAAGTAAAGCGAATCGGCTTCACTTCCCGGTTCCCTACTGCGCATGCGCGAGCCGCGCCGCGCAATAGAAAATCTCCGCGCTGTCACTGGGACCCGTGTGTGTCCCAGCAGACAGCGCGGCAGGGCAGGAAATGGCGTAGACTCCCGTGGGAGTCTATGCCCGGAAGTGGGGGAAAATACCTGTCTTTGACAGGTATCTCCACCCCCCTGAAAGGTGTCAATTGTGACACCGGAGGGGGGGAGGGGGTTCCGATCAGTGGAGGTTCCACTTTAGGGTGGAATCCCGCTTTAAGTAACACTTTAGAGATTTTGTCCCACCCCCAGCCTGTGACTGGACAGTGAAGGGAGAAGCAGCAGATGGATGAGCTCATCTTTCTGTCACTCTGTTATCTTCTCCTATCAGCCTTGTGGTGCTTCTCCTTCTCCTGGTCTGCTGTATAGGTACTTAAAGCGGGAGTCCGCCGGGAGTTCCGCCGTTTTTTTTTTTTAAAAGCCAGCAGCTACAAATACAGCAGCTGCTGACTTTTAAAATAAGGACACTTACCCGCCCAGCGCGCCCGCGACGTCGGCACCCGAAGCCGATCTCTCGATCGTCTCTCGGGTGCTGCCGCCGCCATCTTTTGTATGGGAATCAGGAAGTGGAGCCTTTCGGCTTCATTTCCCGGTTCCCTACTGCACATGCGTGAGTAGCGCTGCGCAATAAGGATGGACCCGCTGCCTCTGGGATCTGTGTGTTTCCCAGCAGGCAGCGGGGGACTTTCGGAAAGGGGCTTAGATCTACGCCCCTTTCCGCAGAGAGCTATCCCGGAAGTGGGTGCAGATACCTGTACTGTACAGGTACCTGCACCCCCCTCCCCCCTGAAAGGTGCCAATTGTGGCGCCGGAGGGGGGGGGTTCCAATGAGCGGAAGGTCCACTTTAGGGTGGAGCTCCGCTTTAAACAAAAATACATTTATTGATGTATGAATGCATACAGAGCCCGGAGTTCAGTCTCAAAACTTAAAAGAAACATACACTTTCTGGTAAAAACCCATTTGGATGGCTTTGCATGTGGTGAATAGGGATGAGCTTCGTGTTCGACTCGAACATCGGCTGTTTCCGAACGTTATGGGCCGTTCGCACCAAATTCGTGTGGCGCTCACGGCCCACAATGCACTGCGATGGCGCAGTGCATTGCTGGCTCATGATTGGCCAAGCATGCACTGTGACCCCGCATGCTTGGCCAATCACAGCGCCGGCAGCGAGGAGAGCCATGATTGGCCACAGGCAGGATGCCTGTGGCCAATCATAGCTCAGGCTGTGTAGTACACGCCCCACACTATATAAGGCCGCCAGCGCGGCGGCCTAGTGTAGTGTGTTGGCATCTGTAGCAGTTAGTGGGTGTTCTGTGTACCTTCAACACAGTATACACCGATCGTTATCGGACGATTTTTCGTTCTTGCTCTTCTGTAGTGGTTGTTGTCTGCGTGCCCTGACCGCAGTATACACCGCTATATTCACCTATATATCTAGCGATATATCTATCTTTTATAATAGAGCTGTCAGTCAGTGTTAGGAGATTGTGCCTGCTGTCTGCGTGCTCTGAAAAAGACGGACGGCACAACAAATTATACAGGGGTGATAACCCTTCCCTATGTTTTCCAAAAAGCTTAAAAATACTTTTTTTGACTGGAGCTACACTTTAAAAATGTACCAGTTGAAAATTACAAACAGATTCAACTTCACACAACAAACCTACACAGTCCCTGTCTTGTTTGCACCGCCTGTATACTGCTGTTCTGAGTATATAGGGCCTGGGGGCCACACGTATTTCCTTTTTTTAATATGGGTACGGGGTTCCCCTTAATATGCGTACAAGACCCAAAGGGGCTGGTAATGGGCAGGGAGGGCTACCCATGCCATGTTTCTCAATGATTTTCAACCATATTGCAGGAACCAGATATAACATTAAAACCGCAAGCAGCTTTAAATGACGTTATTTCCGTTAAATGTCATTTTGTGCAGGGACTGTTCTAAACACGGGAAACACGTGGCACTTCACAGGCATCCTACAGACACCCCCCAGGCACCATATTTAAAGGAATATTTCATTTTTTTTTTTTTCCATTTTAATCGTCATTAAAATCAGTGCTCCCGCCAAAACGGCCATTTTTTTAAGGTTTTTTTGCAGTGACCCATGTCCCCTGGGGCAGGAGCCAGGTCCCCAAACCCTTTTTAGGACAGTATCTTGCATATCAGCTGTTAAAATGAACACTTTTAATTTCGAACGTTCGAGTCCCATAGACTTCAATGGGGTTCTAAAGTTCGTACGAATTTGGGGTCCGTTCGAAAGTTCTGGTGCGAACCGAACCGGGGGGTGTTCGGCTCATCCCTAGTGGTGAATAGAGATGAGCTCCATAGTTAACCACTTCCATACCAGGCCTATTCTGGCACTTCTCTCCTACATGTAAAAATCATATTTTTTTGCCTCGAAAATTACTCAGAACCCCAATAATAAAATGGCGGTCATTGCAACTTTTTTATCTTGCACGGTATTTGCGCAATAATTTTTCAAACACCTTTTTTTGGGGGGAAAAAAATCGGTTTCATGAATTAAAAAAATTAAAAAAACAGTATTTTTTTTTACATAATGTGAAAGATGATGTTACACCGAGTAAATAGATACCCAACATGTCATGCTTTAAAATTGCGCACACTCATGGAATGGCGCCAAACGTCGGTACTTAAAAATCTCCATAGGCGACGATTTGAACATTTTTACAGGTTACCAGTTTAGAGCTACAGAGGAAGTCTAATGCCGCGTACACACGAGCGGACTGTATGGCGTACTTAGTCTGGCGTACTTTCCGCCAGACTGTCCGTCGGACTTTCCGAACGGGCTGCTTGTCCACACACGGCACTTTTTGAGCGGACTAATACGGCGTACTAAGTCCGCCGTACTATCCGCCCTACTTTTGAAATGAACAGACTCGCCCACACACGCGGAGGAAAGTCCGCTCATTTCGAGCGCGTCTCCAGGTAGGCGGGACCCGCGAAGGAGACGTCGCTGGCCCCGTCGCCTGGTATGGACTTAAAGGGGAACCCCAACGCCGAAAAAAATCGGCATGGGGGTCCCCCCCAAGTCCACAGCAGACCCTTGTCCGAGCACGCTACCCGGCCGGCCAGGAAAGGGGGGCGAGCGAGCGCCCCCCCCTTCTGAGCCGTACCAGGCAGCGTGCCCTCAACATGGGGGGGTGCCTTGGGGAAGGGGGGGGCCGCGCGGCCGCCCCACCCCAAAGCACCTTGTCCCCATGTTGATGAGGACAAGGGCCTCTTCCCGACAACCCTGGCCATTGGTTGTCGGGGTCTGCGGGCGGGGGGCTTATCGGAATCCGGGAGCCCCCTTTAATAAGGGGGCCCCCGGATACCGGCCCCCCACCCTATGTGAATGAGTATGGGGTGCAATGTACCCCTACCCATTCACCTGTAAAAAAAAAGTACAAAAAAAAACACAACACACGAGATAAAATACTTTATTGCACAGCTCCGGGGGGTCTTCCGTCTTCGGGGGTCTTCTCGCCGGACTCCTCCGCTATCTTCTTGTAGCTCTTTTGCTAGCGGAGGAGTCCGGCTTTCTTCCTCGCTGCCGGCCTCTTCTCCCGACTTCGGGGGTCTTCTCGCCGGACTCCTCCGCTATCTTCTTGTAGCTCTTTTGCTAGCGGAGGAGTCCGGCTTTCTTCCTCGCCGCCGGCCTCTTCTCCCGACTTCGGGGGTCTTCTCGCGGACTCCTCTGCTATCTTCTTGTAGCTCTTTTGCTAGCGGAGGAGTCTGGCTTTCTTCCTCGCCGCAGGCCTCTTCTCCCGACTTCGGGGGTCTTGTCCCCCTCTTCGGTTCTTCTGCCGGGCCACCGCGCCTTCTTATAGCTCTTTTACAGGCGGTGGCCCGGTCTTCTGTCGCCGCCGCCTTCCGTTCTTCTTCTTCTTCTTCTTCTTCTCCAGGAGATGTTGACTCGACGTTCTCTCCGGCCACAATGCCAGGGACACGCTGCGCGGCCACTTATATAGGGACAAGGGGCGGTGTCACATGGCTTTATGTCACATGGGTTGGTCACATGGGTTGATGTCACATGGGGACTGTGACATCGTAAGGGGGCGGGGTCACCATGTGACACCAACCCATGTGACATAAAGCCATATGACACCGCCCCTTGTCCCTATATAAGTGGCAGCGCAGCGCGTCCCTGGCATTGTGGCCGGAGAGAACGTCGAGTCAACATCTCCTGGAGAAGAAGAAGAAGAAGAAGAACGGAAGGCGGCGGCGGCGGCGACAGAAGACCGGGCCACCGCCTGTAAAAGAGCTATAAGAAGGCACGGTGGCCCGGCAGAAGAACCGAAGAGGGGGACAAGACCCCCGAAGTCGGGAGAAGAGGCCTGCGGCGAGGAAGAAAGCTGGACTCCTCCGCTAGCAAAAGAGCTACAAGAAGATAGCGGAGGAGTCCGGCGAGAAGACCCCCGAAGTCGGGAGAAGAGGCCGGCGGCGAGGAAGAAAGCCAGACTCCTCCGCTAGCAAAAGAGCTACAAGAAGATAGCGGAGGAGTCCGGCGAGAAGACCCCCGAAGTCGGGAGAAGAGGCCGGCGGCGAGGAAGAAAGCCGGACTCCTCCACTAGCAAAAGAGCTACAAGAAGATAGCGGAGGAGTCCGGCGAGAAGACCCCCGAAGACCCCCGGAGCTGTGCAATAAAGTATTTTATCTCGTGTGTTGTGTTTTTTTTTTGTACTTTTTTTTTTACAGGTGAATGGGTAGGGGTACATTGTACCACATACCCATTCATATAGGGTGGGGGGCCGGTATCCGGGGGCCCCCTTATTAAAGGGAGCTCCTGGATTCCGATAAGCCCCCCGCCCGCAGACCCCGACAACCAACGGCCAGGGTTGTCGGGAAGAGGCCCTTGTCCTCATCAACATGGGGACAAGGTGCTTTGGGGTGGGGGGGCCGCGCGGCCTCCCCCTTCCCCAAGGCACCCCCCCATGTTGAGGGCACGCGGCCTGGTACAGCTCAGGAGGGGGGGGGCGCTCGCTCGCCCCCCTTTCCTGGCCGGCCGGGTAGCGTGCTCGGACAAGGGTCTGCTGTGGACTTGGGGGGGACCCCCACGCCGTTTTTTTTCGGCGTTGGGGTTCCCCTTTAAGTCCATACCAGGCGGCGGGGCCAGCGAAGTCTCCTTCGTGGGCCCCGCCTACCTGGAGACCCGCTCGAAATGAGCGGACTTTTCTCCGAGCGGGAAAAGTCCGCTCATTTCAAAAGTACGGCGGACTGGCATAGACACGGCCGGATTGTCCGCCGAAATGCGAGTACGACGGACAGAATTTCGAAAAATCCGAAATTCTTAGTACGCCGGACTGCACGCTAAAAAAAAGTCAGTTGAAGCCCACACACGAGCGGACTGTCCGCTGAAATGTGTTTCGACGGACTAAGTACGCCATACAGTCCGCCCGCGTGTACGCGGCATAAGACTAGAATTGTTGCATGCGCTCTAACGCACACAGCGATACCTCACATGTGTGGTTTGAACGGCGTTTACATATGTGGGCGGGGCTTACATGTGCGCTAGCTTCTGACCGCGAGCTACCGGGGCGTTTTAATTTTTTTTAAACATTTTTTTGCACTTTAAAAAAAAAATGATTTACTTATTTTTTTCCTGATCACTTTTATTCCTATTACAAGGAATGTAAACATCCCTTGTAATAGGAATGGTGTGTGACAGGTCCTCTTTATGGAGAGACGTGTTATCAATAAGACCCCCACATCTCTCCTCCAGGCTGGAAAGCATGAGATCGGGAAAAAAAATTCACCGATCTCATGCTGACGGATGATGGCGGGGGGGGGGGGGGGGGGGGCTTTCCCTCCCATCGCCTATAAGAATGATCAAGCGGCGGAACTGCCGCTATGATCCTTATTATTGTGCACAGGATTTCTGGTTTGAAAGAATGATATCTGAATGATGCCTGTAGCTGCAGGCATCATTCAGATATCCCCACTCAATGTCAAGGACGTTAGGCTTTGACTCCCAGACAACTGACCACAGACCATGCCAGATATGTAGAACCTACCAGGGCCGGGACAAGGAGTGGGAAAAAGGGACGGCTGCCCTGGGCGCAACGTGTATTGTAGGGGTGGGGGGGGGGCCACAAGTTCCTTCTACTATAATGCTGACAGGAGTAGCGATCGCAGCATCACTACTTCTGTCAGCCCGGCACTGGAAGCAGCAAGGAGAGGAGGAGAGAGGTGCAGGCTGTGCTTTCTCTTTCCCCCTCCTTCACATAAGTTCACACATCATGGGGAGTGGGGGGGGGGTGCTAATTGGCATCTTTGCCCTTGGCACTGAATGATCTTGTCCCGAAACTGGAACATACTATCCTCTACTGCAAGTGTCAACACAGCATTGAAACCCGGTACATAGCCCTGAAGTCAGTAAAGCTGAGGTTTCTCCCACATTTGTTGTGCGACGCATTCCGTTAAAATAAACCCATTGACTTCCATTCAATTAGTTTAATTCATTTCCCTTCCGCTCCACGACATTCCACCCAATCCCCATCAATGTACCTCCGCACGGCTGAATTTTTATATCTCATTTCATTTTTTTTTTTTTCTTTAATTTACTTTCTTACTAATCTAGAGAGTGATCGAAATTCATATAACATATCAAATCAATTTTCTTTTATATTCTCTCTTTCGCTGTCTCCACAAAGCGATAACAAGCAAGAGGCGCTTTGAGGGCTGCCGAGCGACGCTGCAGGTAGCGAGGTTTCCTTGGGGGACAGTATCTAGTTAAATCCAATTGTCACGGTTAGTTTCTAGCCTGAAAATACACATCAAAACACCAACAGATTGGAAAAACAAGAAAAAATTCTGTTGGCCGCTGTGATTGCCGGGTGTTCTTGGTAAAGGAAAAGGCTTTGTAGGCTCATTACCCATAATCCTTGGCCTGGTCTCCCAAAAGTCGTTTTACTGTTGGTGAACATCTTAGTCCTCTTTCCTGATGATGTTATGTCCCAGGATGTGTGCTGGGAACCACCCAATAATGCTGTGTCCCAGGATGAGTCCTGGGAACCACCCGATGATGCTGTGTCCCAGGATGAGTCCTGGGAACTACCCGATGATGCTGTGTCCCAGGATGAGTCCTGGGAACCACCCGATGATGCTGTGTCCCAGGATGTGTCCTGGGAACCACCCGATGATGCTGTGTCCCAGGATGTTACCTGGCAACCACCCGATAATGCTATGTCCCAGGATGTTACCTGGGAACCACTCGATGATGCTGTGTCCCAGGATGTGTCCTGGGAACTACCCGATGATGCTGTGTCCCAGGATGTTACCTGGCAACCACCCGATGATGCTATGTCCCAGGATGTTACCTGGGAACCACCCGATGATGCTGTGTCCCAGGATGTGTCCTGGGAACCACCCTATGCTGCTGTGTCCCAGGATGTGTCCTGGGAACCACTCGATGATGCTGTGTCCCAGGATGGTACCTGGGAACCACCCAATGATGCTGTGTCCCCGGATGCGTCCTGGGAACCACCTGATGTTGCTGTGTCCCAGGATGTGTCCTGGGAACCACCCAATGATGCTGTGTCCCAGGATGTTACCTGGCAACCACCCGATAATGCTATGTCCCAGGATGTTACCTGGGAACCACTCGATGATGCTGTGTCCCAGGATGTGTCCTGGGAACCACCCGATGATGCTGTGTCCCAGGATGTTACCTGGCAACCACCCGATGATGCTATGTCCCAGGATGTTACCTGGGAACCACCCGATGATGCTGTGTCCCAGGATGTGTAATGGGAACCACCCTATGCTGCTGTGTCCCAGGATGTGTCCTGGGAACCACTCGATGATGCTGTGTCCCAGGATGGTACCTGGGAACCACCCAATGATGCTGTGTCCCCGGATGCGTCCTGGGAACCACCTGATGTTGCTGTGTCCCAGGATGTGTCCTGGGAACCACCCAATGATGCTGTGTCCCAGGATGAGTCCTGGGAACCACCCGATGATGCTGTGTCCCAGGATGTGTCCTGGGAACCACCCAATGATGCTATGTCCTAGGATGTTACCTGGGAACCACTCGATGATGCTGTGTCCCAGGATGAGTCCTGGGAACCACCCGATGATGCTGTGTCCCAGGATGTGTCCTGGGAACCACTCGATGATGCTGTGTCCCAGGATGTGTCCTGGCAACCACCCGATGATGCTGTGTCCCAGGATGTGTCCTGGGAACCCCCCGATGATGCTGTGTCCTGGGACTCGTTTTCCTGTGAGATCCCAGTCATTGGTGAATCTCCTCCTTTCTGTTCTGCTCTGGAGGCAGGATCATGTTTACATGGTGCCAACTGTCCTGCCTATTTTCCAGGATGGTCCCATATCTCAGTCCTCTGTCTCAATGGCACTGTGTCCCAGGCTGTGTCCTGGGAATACCCAAGGATGTCGTTTCCCGGAATGTGTCCTGAGAATTGATTTTCCTGCAAGATCCCAGTTATTGGTGAACATCCTCCTCCCTGTTCTGCACTGGAGGTGGGATCTTGGTTACATAAATGTCAACTGTCCTGGATCTTCCAGGATGGTCCCGCATCTCAGCCCTCTGTCTCAATGATGCGGTGTCCCAAGCTGAGTACTGAGAACAACCAATAAAATGTTTTCGGGAATGTGTCCTGGGAATCGTTTTCCTGTAAGATCCCAGTCACTGGTGAACATCCTCCTCCCTGTTCTGCTCTGGAGGTGGGATCTTGTTTACATGGATGCCAACTGTGTCAACTGTCCCAGATTTGCCAGGATGGTCCCAGTTCTTAGTCCTCTGTCCCGATGATGCTGTCATCCTGTCAAAAACCATGAAATTAGGCCGAGACAGAAGTACAGTTAAATCACACTTGTTTAATAATAAAAGTAAAAAGAACAAACGTAGTCAAAACATAGCCAAAGTTCAGTAACCGGAATGGGTAGTCAGCCAAGCCAGAAGTCAGGGATCAAAGTAGTGGAACAGCAAGCAGGATCTGGAGCCAGAAGGGATGCCAGCAAAGCCAGTCTTTAAACAGGAATGCAGGAGATGTTTCTTGTGATGTTGACCAAGGCGAAGTCAGAGCTCCTCTAGACTGGATGGCTTAAGTAGGCAGGACTGACGAGCAGGATATCAACAACAGCTGAGTAACTGTGAAGAGATAGGAGCTGGCAATTAGCTGACAGCTGAGCGGCCAGCTCAGAGACGGAAGGGCTGAGCCCAGCCCTGACACGCCCGATGATTTTGTGCCCCAGGATGTGTCCTGGGAATCATTTTTCTGTAAGTTCCCAGTAATTGGTGAATATCCTCCTCCCTGTGCTGCTCTGGAGGTGGGATCTTGTTTACATAGACGCCAACTGTCTTGAATTTACCGGGGCAGTCACGCATCTCAGTCCTCTGTCCCAATGATGTTGTATCCTGGGAACACTGCTTCACCATTATTCAGGTTGCTAAACATCTATAGGGTATTAACTGAGAGGATTGTGGCTGTAAGTGTTGTTTGACATGTCCACCTTCTGAATGATCCCTCCAAACGGCGCCGACTCTTCGGGTTATCTCGAGCATGGAGCAACTACCTGGAAAGTGGGCATATTCTTGGCAGAGCTGTCCAGAAGTTGGACGTGTCAGCTGTGGGCCATGAGCAGGTTTGACTGGGATACTGTATGTTGGCAAGTACAGTATTTGTTTAGAGCAGCATTTCTCAACCAGGGTGCAAGGTGCTGAGGCACCCTAGTGTGTCATCTCAGTTCGTCAGGGGTGCTGTGCCGTGTATTTTCACAGGTCATCACTATGAAAATGGATGGTGCTTATCCAGGGCAGGTGGAATGCAGGGTAGCCCCAGCATTTATAAGGGGATGGAATTCCTCCTCCGGCAGTGAACTAAGGACTTGTAAGGTCTTGGCAGGTCCACTTGTTTTTCTTTAAAAGAAAAAACAGTATTGCATTAAAATTGATATTTATTTTGTGAAATGATTGCAATGTCAATTTTTTGCCAGCTCCGAAGGATTTTCTTTATAGACCGAAATCCAAAATAATGAGACAGAATTTAATAGACCTTCCGTTTATGTGAGATGTCTATGACTGAGCAGAGTTCCAGACCTCTGGAGCAGAGAGGATCAAACTTGAAGGTGCAAGTAGTAATTTGTCACGTTCTTTGGATTTTTTTTATGGACAACTTGTTACTGGTTTGCATATATTGAGACATTCCACAAATAGTGGCACTGGGAGTTTACATATTGTATAGGTTTATGTATTATCGGCACATTACTGAGTACTGAAGGGTAGGTTAGTCCAAGGGGTGGGCAGAAGAGATGGCTGCCTTAGATACTTTAGAGGGACGGGGGCGCAAAAAAGGCAGGGCTTGCAACCTATGCTTTTGAAGTAGTGGGGGGGCCACACTTTGGCCTTTTCACCATGGGTATTAAAGGACCCTGTCCTGACACTGCTGAGGGGTATATTAAAGTGAAGGCAGACCCTAAGTGGACAACATTTAGTTGTCCAAGGTGGACCCTAAGTGGACAACATTTAGTTTGTTAAAGCCGTGTGTATGATAAGATTTGTTATATGGTATCACTCAACTGGCAAGTGGTTAGAACTTTCACCTAGCAGCACTAGTGTCGCCGGTTCAAATCCCAACCATGACACTCCCTGCCTGGAGTTTGCATGTTCTCTCTGTGCCTGCGTGGGTTTCCTCCAGGTACTCCAGTTTCCTACCGCATTCCAAAGACATCCTAGTAGGTTAATTAAGTCCTGTCTAAATTGGCCCTAGTATATGTCAGTTAGGGTCCTCAGATTGTAAGCTACTTGACAACAGGGACTGAATGCACAATATATATATATATATATATGTGTAAAGCGCTGCATAATTTGGCGCCACTATATAAGTCCCTGTAATAAATAATAAATAAACATTCCCACCCTAGTTATGTTTGAGCAATATATCTTGCAATAGTTATACGGCAACACCCAACTGCATCTACTCCTACCTTAGTCATGTTAGATCAATGTACAACATCTTGTATTGATTATATAGCATCACCCAACTGGATCTACTCCTACCCTAGGTACTGTATATTTGAGCAATGTACCTTGCAATGATTATATGGCATCACCCAACTGACTCTACTCTTATCCTAGTCATGTTTGAGCTATGTATCTTGTATTGGTTATATGACATCACCCAACTGGATCTACTCCTACCCTAGTCAAGTTTGAGCTATGTATCTTGTATTGGTTATATGACATCACCCAACTGGATCTACTCCTACCCTAGTCATGTTTGAGCTATGCATCTTGTATTGGTAATATAGCATCACCCAACTGGATCTACTCCTCCCCTAGTCATGTTTGAGCTATGCATCTTGTGTTGGTTATACGGCATCACCCAACTGGATCTACTCCTACCCTAGTCATGTTTGAGCTATGTATCTTGTGTTGGTTATATGGCATTACCCCACTGGATCTATTTCTACCCTAGTCATGTTTGAGCTATGCATCTTGTATTGGTTATATAGCATCACTCAACTGGATCTACTCCTACCCTAGTCATGTTTGAGCTATGTATCTTGTATTGGTTATACAGCATCACCCATCTGGATCTACTCCTACCCTAGTCATGTTTGAGCTATGTATCTTGTATTGGTTATACGGCATCACTCAACTGGATCTACTTCTACCCTAGTAATGTTCGAGCTATGTATCTTGTGTTGGTTATATGGCATCTCCCCACTGGATCTATCTCTACCCTAGTCATGTTTGAGCTATGTATCTTGTGTTGGTTATATGGCATCACCCCACTGGGTCTATTTCTACCCTAGTCATGTTTGAGCTATGCATCTTGTATTGGTTATATAGCATCACTCAACTGGATCTACTCCTATGCTAGTCATGTTTGAGCTATGTATCTTGTATTGGTTATACGGCATCACCCAACTGGATCTACTCCTACCCTAGTCATGTTTGAGCTATGTATCTTGTATTGGTTATACGGCATCACTCAACTGGATCTACTTCTACCCTAGTCATGTTCGAGCTATGTATCTTGTGTTGGTTATATGGCATCACCCCACTGGATCTATCTCTACCCTAGTCATGTTTGAGCTATGCATCTTGTATTGGTTATATAGCATCACTCAACTGGATCTACTCCTACCCTAGTCATGTTTGAGCTATGTATCTTGTATTGGTTATATGGCATCACCCAACCGGATGTACTCCTACCCTAGTCATGTTTGAGCTATGTATCTTGTATTGGTTATACGGCATCACCCAACTGGATCTACTCCTACCCTAGTCATGTTTGAGCTATGTATCTTGTATTGGTTATACAGCATCACCCAACTGGATCTACTCCTACCCTAGTCATGTTTGAGGTATGTATCTTGTATTGGTTAAATGGCATCACCCAACTGGATCTATTTCTACCCTAGTTATATGTTGGACCAATGTATGTTGTATTGGTTATACAGCATCATCCAAATAGATCTGATGAAATATTACACATATTTATTTTTGGATGGCGAGGCTTTTTTTTCCTAGTAGGAATTTTGCAGCCCATACTACTCATTTTATCATGGTCCGCCTGAAGGAAACAAGCCTGCACATGCCTCCAAATTCTAGAGCTTCCATGATGACACTGAGAGCACCATTCATTTCAGGAATGCCGGCAGTCAGGGGCTTTGAACTTTGCGAAATTAAACACCTCCAGTAACAACGCTTGCAGAAGAATAAAGACGCTCTCCACTTGTCCTTATCGTTTTCTGTTCTGCTCTGATTGAAGCTGTAAAATGAAATTCCATTCCCCGAAATGCGCTGTAACAGCTAGACAAGAACATTAAAATGGAGCCAGAAACATACTTGTGAACCTGTGTCACAGCCTAGAGGAACGATACCCCATGACTCGTGTTTGATCTCCTCCGTTTCTCTCCTACCTCTTCTCCGAGGTGCGAAAAACATTGTCTCAAGCTGTTCTCCAAAGTGCTTCTTCTACCTCCTATTTTAGAAGCTAGAGAGGAAAATGGATAACAGGCGTGCGTTACCCCAGCAAGACAACAGCTTTATGGCTCTGGCTGATGAACATTAGACGCAGCAGGTTCTCAATCCACCTTGGGTTACAGCTCACAATGGCATCACTGCATTGCAGGAGCCAGCGAGAGGCACAACGCAGGAGAAAGAGCATTGTCACAGCTTGGGGACCTGGAACGCTATCAGGGCTCCTCTGTGACCAGCTGGAATGTTATTGGGAGAAAATAGAGGGGAAAAGGACAAGAGAGAGAAGAGGGAAGAGACAAAGTAAGAAAAAGAGAGAGATAATGAATAAATAGAGAGGAGAAAGAGAAGAGATCAGAGGGGGATTGAAAGAAGAGAGAGAGAATGAATAGAGAGGAGAAGAGATCAGATGGGGGATTGAAAGAAGAGAGAGAGAGAATGAATAAATAGAGAGAAGGAGAAGAGATCAGAGGGAGATTGAAAGAGGGAGGGAGAATGAGAGAAGGAGAAGAGATCAGAGGGGGCATTGAAAGAAGAGAGAGAAAGAGAGAGAAGGAGGGAGGTATCAAAAAAGAAAAGGGGAAAGTAAAAGAGAAAGGAATAGGGGACGAGGGAAGAAGTAGTCACAAGAACAGAGATAGGAAAGGAGGATGAAAGAAAGAAGTACAGAGGCGCGTGAGAGCAGGAAAGACTAGGGATGCAATGGGGATGAGAATGGAAGAGACACAGGAAGATAGAGGGAGAGAGAGGGGGAAGATAGAGGGAGAGAGAGGGGGAAGATAGAGGGAGAGAGAGGGGGAAGATAGAGGGAGAGAGAGGGGGAAGATAGAGGGAGAGAGAGGGGGAAGATAGAGGGAGAGAGAGGGGGAAAGATAGAGGGAGAGAGAGGGGGAAGAAAAGGACAAGAGGGTAGATGAAGGAAGAGAGCGACACGGGAGTGGTGGCAGAGACAGGGGGAAGAGTGAGGAAGAGAGAGAGAGATAGATGTAGACAGTGTGGAAAAGCAGGCGAGATAAAAAGAAAGAAAAATGAAAAGAGCGAGAGAGTGAGAGAGAGAAATAGAGAGAGAGATAGAGAGAGAGAGACAGAGACAGAGAGAGAAAGAGAGAGAGACAGAGAGAGAAAGAAAGATAGAGAAAGAGAGAGAGAGACAGAGAGAGATAGAGAGAAAGAGAGACAGAGAGAGAGAGAGAGAGAGACAGAGAGAGAGAGAGACAGAGAGAGAAAGATATAGAGACGAAGACAGAGAGAGAGAGAGAGAAATAGAAAGAAAGAAACACAGACAGAGACCGGGAAAGAGATAGAGACAGGAAGAGAGACAGAGAAAGAAAGAGAGAAAGAGCTAGAAAGACAGGGAGAGTGAGAAAGAGGTAGAGAGACACACAGATAAAGAAAGAGAGAGAAAGTGGCAGAGAAATAGGGAGACAAAGAAAGAAAGAGAGAAAGACAGTCACAGAGAGAGAGAGAGAAAGAAAGAAATAGTGAGAGAGAAAGAAAGCAGTAGAGAGAGACACACACAGATAAAGAAAGAGAGAGAGAAAGTGGCAGAGAAAGACAGAGGCAGAGAGAGAGAGAAACAGACAGAAGGAAGTGAGGAAGGAAGACATAAAAATGGAGAGGAAAGGGAACACAGAAAAAGATAAAGGAAGTGGGAAGAAGAAAAAGGAGGACAGAAGGGGGGAGGTATGGCAGGAGGGAGAGAGAAAAAGAGAATCGAGGGTAAGGGGTGGAGAAAAGAGACAAATCGGGGAGAAGGGGAGAGGAAGTTATAGAGTCAGAGAGGAAGACCAGAGGGAAGGAGATGGAATGATCAAGGAAGAGAAGGACAAGGGTAGAGATAACGTGATAAAGAAAAGGGGGAGGGGGGCAAGAGAGAAGGGAAAGAAGGAGAAGAGAGGGAGATGAGATAGAGGTACAGAAAGAAAGGGTGAGATTGAACAAAGAAGGAGGGAGAGGGGGAAATATCTAAAAAGAAGGAGATTTTTTTTTTCTTATGCAGTTTGAGATGTGAGATTCTTTACATTGTGAACACCACACTGTACAATTACCATGTATGACTATTCTATACAGACATAAAACTCAATAAGCTTTGTTTCTTATAAAACAAAACCAAAAAAAAAAAAAAAAAAAGAGGAGAGAGGAAGAGAAAGCGGAAAAAGGGAAGAGGGGAAATTGAAAAAACAGAGAGAGGAGTGGGGAGAGAGGATGAGAGAGAAAAGGATGAGGTAAGAGAGCAAAAGAAGAGGAAAAGGGGATAGAGGGAGGAAAGGGGGAGTGTCAGCCACAGAGGAAGATGGAAAAGGAGAGGAGGAAAGAAGAACGGAGAGATAAAGAGAGAGGGGATGGGGGAAAGAGTAAGAGAGAGAAGGAAAGGGAGAAAGGAAGGAAGACATAGAGAGGAAATGAGAACAGAAAGGAGAAAAGGGGACAAGACACGGGTGAAAGAGAGAGGGGGAGACAAAGGGGGAAGAAGGTGAGGGAGAGAGGAAGAGAAATAGAAGGAAGTACAGGGGGTGATAAAGGAAGGTATGGGAAGGGGTAGAGACAGATAGACAGAGCATTTTTGACGCATTCCAGTAGTGCGTTCCTTACAGAAAAACAAAATCTACTTTTGTCGTACTGGAACACACTACAATAGTGTGAACTTTGCTATTGGAATCCATGTGGTGTGAACCGGCCCTGAATAAAGAAGGAGAGGGAGAGAGAAAGAGGGAGATATCAAAAGAGAGAAGGGAAGAGGAGAAAAAGAAAGCGGAAAGGGGGAAGACGAGGGAATGAAGTAAAAGTGGAGTAATGGGAGAGGATGGTGGAGAGGAGGATGAGGGGAGAGAGCAAGAGAGAGGGAAGAAGAGCAAAAGGGAGGAAGGCGAAGGGAGTGACAGAGACAAAGGGGAGATAGAGAAAGAGAGAGGAGGAAAGAAGACAGTGTGGAATAGGTGGAGAGATAGAAAGGAGAAGAGCAGGAGAGGGATGGAAAGGGATAGAGAAAGAAAGACAGAGAAATGGAGAGGGAAAGAAAAGGAAAAGGAAGGAGGAGGAAGAAGAAAGGACAGAGAGGAAGAAAGAGGACATGGACATGGGGGGGGGGGGCATAGAGGGAGAGAAGAAAAGATGGGGGATATAGTAAGAGAGAGGGGAAGAGAAGAAGAGAGGAAGATGAATAGAGGGAAGGAGAGGGGTGATAGAGGAAGATAATGAAAGGGGTAGAGACAGAGTGATTAGGAGAGAGAAGAAGGGAAAGAGAGGAGAAGGAGATAAGATAACATAGAAAGAAGAAAGAGGGAGAGAAAAGATATCAAAAAAGAGGGGGGGGAAGAAAAAAAGAGGAGGGAATAGAGAAAAAGAAAGAGGAGTGTGGAGAGAGGAAGAGAAGATGAAGGAGAGAAGGATGGGGAGAGTGTGCAAGAGAGAGAAAGGGGGCTAAAGGGAGGAAAGTGGGGAAGGAGGTGACAGAGACACAGGAGAAGATAGCGGAAAAGAGGGAGAGCGAGTGAAGGAAAGGAGACAGTGTGGAAAAGGGGGGGGGGGATAAAGAGAGGGGAATAGGGAAAGAGCAAGAGAGATGAAAAGGGATAGTGGAAGAAAGACAGAGAAACAGAGAGTGAAAGGAGGAGAGAGAAAGACAAAGAAATGGGGATGAGGAAGAAAGGAGGACAGAAAGAAAAGAGGGGAGAGGGTAAGGCAGAGGGAGAAAGAAGTGGAGAGAGAAAGAGTAAGAGAAGGAGAGAGGAAGAAGAATAGAGGGAAGGTGAGGGGTGATAGAGGAAGATAAAGAAAAGGGTATAGACAGAGTGATTAGGAAAGATAAGAGGGGAAAGAGAGGGAGAAATTGAATGAATAAGGAGGGAGAGAGAAAAGGAAATATCAAAAAAAGAGAAGGAGGAGAGGGAAAGTAAGAAGAAAAGAAGAAGAGGAGGGGATGGAGAAAAAGAGAGAGAGGAGTGCGGAGAGAGGATGAAGGAGAGAAGGATGGGGAGAGTGTGCAGGGGAGAGGAAGAGGAAAGGGGGCTAAAGGGAGGAAAGTGGGGAAGGAAGTGGCACAGACACAGAAGTTAGGCCGCTTACACACGGGCGGATTGTCTGCCCAACTAAGTTTGTCAGACAATCCGACAGACAGTCCGTTCAACTTTTGAATGAACGGACTTGACCACACACGATGAACAGACAGTCCGCTGAAAGCTTGCGCGATGACGTGTACGGCACGTACGACGGGTCTAGAAAAACGACGTCCAATACACTGCAATGCAACCTTTGGCGTGTAAATCCTTTCTGAGCATGCGCCATACTTAGTCCATCCAACTTGCCTACACACGAGCGGACTGTCCGCTGAAACCAAGTTTGGACGGACAAAATTACGGAAATTCCGAAAGACTTAGTCCATCATAATGTCCGCTGAAAAAGTCCGCTGAAGCCCACACACGGGCGGATTGTCCGCTGAAACACGGTTCAGCGGACTAAGTTGGACAGACAGTCCGCCCGTGTGTACGCGGCCATAGAGGAAGAGTGGGAGAGAAAGAGAAGGAAAGGAGACAGTGTGAAAAAGGGAAAGAGATAAAGAGAGGGGAAGAGGGGGAGAGAGAGAGAGATGGAAAGGGATAGAGGAAGGAAGGCAGAGAAATAGAGAGGGAAAGGAGGAAAGAGAAAAAGACAAAGGAAGGTGGATGAGGAAAAAAGAATGACAGAAGAAGACAGTGGGCAAAACACAAGGAGGAAGAGAAGAAAATAGAGAAAGGAGGAGAGGAAGAAGAGTAGAGGGAAGGAGAGGGGTGATAGAGGAAGATAAGCACAGGGAAAGTGACAGAGTGATCAGGAAAGAGAAGTAGGGAAAGTGCAAGAGACAGAGCAAGAGAAGGGAAGGAGAGGAGAAGGAGATAAGCGAGAAAGAGAGGCAGAGATTAAATTAAGGAGGGAGGAAGACGGGGAGAAATAGGGAGCTATGGAAAAAGAGAAGGGAGAGAAAGAAAAAGATGAAAAAGGAGGGATTGGAGAAAAACAGAGAGTGTGGAGAGAGGATGAAGGAGAGAAGGATGGGAAGAGAGAGGAAGAGGAAAGGGGGCTAAAGGGAGGAGAGGGGGTGGAAAAAGTGGCAGAGTGACACAGGGGAAGGTAGAGGAAGAAAGGGAGAGAGAGAGAAGGAAAGGAGACCGTGTGGAAAAGGGGAAGAGATAAGCAGAGGAGAAGAGGGAAAGAGCAAGAGAGAGACAAAGAAATGAAGACAGAGAAATGGAGAGGAAAAGGAGGAAGGGGTTGAAGAAAAAAAAGGAGGACAGAGGAAGAAAAAGGGGCAAGACACGGGGAGAGGAAAGAAGGGAAAGAGAAAAAGAGAGAGAAGAGGTGAAGAGAGAGGAAAAGAGAGGAGAAGGGGAGGGGAGAGAAGAGAAAAGAGAGAGAAGAAGAAGTAGGAAGGGAAGACGGAGGGGTGACAGAGGAAGACAAGGACGGGGCAGACACAGAGTAGAGATGACAGACGGGATCAGGGGATTTGCCCGCACATATAAACAAACAAATCCTGTCTCAGACTGTGGAAGGTAAATATTGCTCGCTGTCACCATTAAATAGGACTCAGGGGGGATTCCAGCATTTCTATCAGCTCTTCCTTCTGAAGTATAAAATCGCAGGGGGGTTTGAAGATGCTTGTACAGAAGAGCTCTGGGGCCAACTAAGAAAAAATGAATTCTACAATAATCTCTCGGCATATTTTGATGAAATCTCAGAGCAGTGTATTATTCCTACATGATGTATGAGCAGCATTGCAGCTTAGTATTGTCACTATCATGCATGTATGCGGGCTGATAATGACAACCGGCGTGTCCTTGGAAGCTGAAGAAGACAGTTAGTAAGCCACATGGAATGTGTATGCTAGAGAACTGCACACTCCATGCTGCTGCTATAGAAGTACAAGCCTGAGAGTCCGATGGAAATCATGACCCAACAATGTCACGGTTAAGGATAACTAAATACAAGAAAAAAAAATTGTTTTGCAGTCCTTAGATGTGGTGGCTGCATTCATTTTCTTTTTTTCTAGTTAAAGTGGTTCTAAAGGCTCAAGGTTTTTTACCTTCATACATTCTATACATTGGTTGGCACTGATGTGGTGGCACTGGTGGGCAATGGTGAGGTGGCACTGTTGGGCACTGATAAGGTGGCACTGGTGGGCACTGATGTGGTGGCACTGGTGGACACTGATGAGGTGGCACTGGTGGACACTGATGAGGTGGCACAGGTGGGCACTGATGAGGTGGCACTGACAGGCGCTAATAGGTGGCACCGATAGGTGGCAGTGATGGGCACTGATCGGCACTGGTAGGTGACACTGATAGGTGGCAATGATGAGGCACTGGTGGGCATTGATAGGTGGCACTCTTGGGCATTGATAGGTGGCACTGATTGCTGGCACTTATGCATTGGTGGGCACTGATTTGTAGAACTGTAGGCACTGGCAGGCGGTACTGGTGGGCACAGATGAGGTGGCTTCGCCTCATCCTTTTCGGGACCGATGTCTCTTGCACAGAAGCCGGTGATCGGCTTTTTTTTCATTGGCTGACAGTTGATCTGCTTCCTGATTGGCCCGACAGGAGATTAAGGGAGACAGTAGTGAATATTCATTCGCTATTGTCAAACAACTGGGTGGGCTCACCCTTTTTTTGAAGCCAATTAGATCCTCAGACTCTAATCATGTGCTTCTAAAAAAAAAAAAAAAAACACCCCATTGGAATCCATGCATCCGGCGCCCTGCATCTAGATAAGGGGGCTGGGCGCATGGATTAGGGGAGCGGCGCCCCTGCGCCCCGTATGGATGGGCCGTTACTGCTTATAAACGAGCTACATAGTTTGTCTGGTTGAAAAAAGTCCATCCTTTACTCTATCCATATTGTTTTGGTAGTAGTTTATTTGTTTATTTATTACAGGTACTTATACAGCACCATCAATGTACACAGCGCTTTACATACTGTATATATTGTACATTCACATCATTCCCTGCCCTACAGGAGCTTACAATCTAAGGTCCCCAACTCACATTTATACATACATATATTAGGGCCAATTGTGAGAGGAGCCAATTAACTTACCAGAGTGTGGGAGGAAACCTGAGTACCCGGAGTTCTACTTTAACCCTCCCCCTTTAGAACTATCCATCATTTAACTAATTCTGGTGGCATCCAAGGATTCCTCTCACTTTGAAGGGATTTCCTCTCACTTCCTGTTGTGGCTATCGGACAGGAAGTGAAGGGAAATCTCCCCAATGGCAACCCAGATGACCAAAAAAAAAACCCTATCCAAAATGAAAAATTTGGTTTTAGTTCTATTTTATTAATCAGTAGGTTTGTGGTAACATCAATGTAGCCCAAATCACTCAGCTCATCCCTAATTGTGGCATGGTGCAAACCCCAAGATTGATCATATGAGACTAATCTGGGTATTAAAACGCAAACAGCGGAAGGTACAACCCAAGTGCAGCATTAAACCGTTTATTATATGAAACTAATTGGCAACTCACATGAAGTAAGCTTTTGAAGGCATGCAGAGCATAGGAATTCAGGAGATTCAGGGAACCCTGCAACAGAAGCATTAAGTTCAGGGACTTGCAGCACTGCCGCCGGCGTGGTAGGCAATTGAAGCTTAGATCACTTCCGGGTCAAGAGGAGACTGCAGAGGAACCCAATGGATGATGTCAGATGTCAGAGATGTCCCAGGGCATGAATACACATTTCAAGGCATCCATGCCTCTTTGTCAAGCCTCTCTCTGCTATAAGGAGGTTACCCATACACTTACGCCATAAAGACATTTCTTTTTATGCTTATATGTGGAGGCTGATCTGGGTGCTGATTGATTTCTTACTGTATGTACGAACTCCCAAAGAAATCAAATGATCAAAAGGTGAAGATTTAAATGTTACAAATTGTGCCTATATCCCCAGCTTGTCCCCTAAAATGTAAATATCAAACCAGACTATTAATGCACCTGCATCCCAATTAGTGATTGCAGGCATGGTTTTTGATGAGGATCTGTTCACCAACAGTTTAAAAAAAGACTAAACCAAACTGGAGGAACACCCAAGCAGGGACTGTGCAGCACTGCCATTGGCTGGGTAGGCATGTGAAGCTCAAAGCTTGCCCCTGTCATAAGATGGATAGGCATAGGAAGCTCAGAGCACTTCCTGGTTGGGAGGACACTCCAGAGGTACCCAATGGATGATGGCAGACACCGGAGGACATCTTGGGGCATGTTTTAAATGTTTTAAGGCATTCCTGCCTCTTTGTCAAGCCTTGCTCTATTATAAGGAGTTATCAATACACTACTTGCACCATCAAGACATTGCTTTTTAGGCTAATCTGGGTGCAGATTGATTTCTCATGTACTAAGTCCCATGTTAAATGTTACACATTGCTACAAAGTTTGCCTATATCCCCAGCCTGTCCACAAAAATTAAAATTAGGAACCAGCCTATTAACACAGCGCCATCCCAATTAGCGATTCCAGACATGAATTTTAATGAGGATCTGTTCACGAGCAGTTTAAAAAAGAAACCAAACCAAACTGGAGGGACACCCAAGCATCGTCAAGACAGCCGCCAAGGAGGTGTAATGAGCAAAAGCATTTTTCTTACTCTTTAATTAGTCTTCAAACAAGTCTTAAATGAACCAGCCCATGGTACAGACCTGTTATCTAGCGGAAGACGTTTTAAATAATTGGCGTCTGACTTCCCTTCTCCTTGAAATAATACATTCTTTGAACCAAAGAACAACATACCGAAACGAAACCGGTGCTAAATATTTCAGCGCTTTTCTAAAGGAGTTTCGAGACAAGTTGGAAAGTTTGGTAATTAAAAAGTAAAACTCCCCCCCCCCCAAAAAAAAATAATAAATTGTCTGAGCCACAAGAACATATGACGGCTTATTTAATAAAGCAAAAAGAGACATGTAATGAGCTACATCTCCTAGCAACCAATCAGAATGAATCTCTTTGTTGTTGACTTTTTCAAACCGGTAAAATAAGAAATACATATTAGACGTCCATGCGTGAAAGAATATACCTTATGCACGAAAACATAATTCAGCTTAGTTCTCAGTGATATTAAGGAAAAAAATGATATCACAGATATAATTTCTAAATAGATTTATAATTTAATGTTATTAAAAATGACATTTCAGTCTGTAGCCAGCTAGGATCTGTCACAATTGTCACAAATCCAACAGTGAATGTATGGAATGACCCCTAGCTCACCGCCCTAGAAGTTTGTGGACATCCCTCCAAATTTTTAAGTTGTGACTATACACTATCTGGCCAAAAGATTATGTTTATGTACTGTATTTCCAGGGAATGGTATTAATACTACAGCATACAATTGTGTGCTTCCAACCTTCTGGTTACAGTTTGTTGGAGACCCTTTTCTGTTCCACCATGACTGTACCCCCATGCACAAAGCTAACTCCACAAACACATGGTTTGACCATTTTGGTGTAAAGGAACTCAAATGTCCTGCACAGAGCCCTGACCTCAAACCTACTGAACACCTTTGGGATTAATTGGAATGAGCCAGGTCTTCTCATTCATCATTTCCATAAAGACAATCTTTGCCCAGTTTGGTGTGAAGGAACTGAAGTGGACCATGGAGCGGTGGCCTTACTTCTATTGAACAGTTTTGGGATGAATTGGAACTAGTCAGGTCTTCTCATCCAGCATTTCCATAAAGACGTGCTTTGACCAGTTTGGTGTGAAAGAACTCAAGTGTCCTGCACAGAGCCGCTCCTCAAACTGTACTGAACACCTTTAAGATGAATTGGAATGAGCCAGATCTTATCATCCAGCATTTCTATAAAGACATGGTTTGACCAGTTTGGTGTGAAGGAACTCTAGTGGATCATGGAGCGCTGACCTTAACCCTGCTGAACAGCTTGTGTGATGAACTGGAAAAAGGCAGGTCTTTTCATCCAGTATCTCCATAAAGACATGATTTGAATAGTTTGGTGTGAAAGAACTCAAGTGGTAGGTATGAAGCCCTGACCTTAATCCTACTGCACACTTTTGGGATGAATTAGAACAAGGCAGGTCTTCCCATCCAGCATCTCCATAAAGACATGATTTGACCAGTTTGGTGTGAAGGAACTCAAGTGGTAGGTATGAAGCCATGACCTTAACCTTACTGTACACCTTCGGGTCTTCCCATCCAGCATCTCCATAAAGACATGATTTGACCAGCAGCGGACAGGATACAAGAGATGGTCAAAGACTGTGAACATGCTATAGGAGTTGTTGAAGGCTTGGGACATGCCTCAAGAGACAAGCATAGACTTGAGACATACACTGTCTTTACACGCACATGAACTTTAATGGCATCCCAGTCTTAGTCCGTAGCGTTGAGTTGGTCCACCCTTTGCAGATATAACAGCTTCAACTCTTCTGGGAAGGACGTCCACAAGGTTTAGGAGTGTGTCTATGGGAATGTTTGACCATTCTTCCAGAAGAGAATTTGTGAGGTCAACCTCTTATGTGGGTGAGAAGGCCTGGCTCGCAGTGTCAGCTCTAATTCATCCCAAAGGTGTTCTATCAGGTTGAGGTCAGGACCAGTCAAGTTCCTCCACCCTAAACTCGCTCAGCCATGTCTTTATGGACCTTGCTTTGTGCACTGGTCCAAATCATTTGGTGAAGGAGGGATTATGGTGTGGGGTTGTTTTTCAGAGGTAGGGCTTGGCCCCTTAGTTCCAGTGAAGGACAATTTCATGCTCCCAACTTTATGTGAACAGTATTGGGGCTGGCCCCTTCCTGTTCCAACATGACTGCGCACCAGTGCACAAAGCAAGGTCCATAAAAACATGGATGAGTGAGTTTGGGGTGGAGGAACTTGATTGAACTGCACAGAGTCCCGTCTTCAACCCGATAGAACACCTTTGGGATAAATTTGAGCGGAGACTGCCAGCCAGGCCAGCCAGGCCTTTGCGTCCAACATCATCACAAATGCGTTTCTATAAGAATGGTCAAACATTCCCATAGACACACTCCTAAACCTTGCTGACGGCCTTCCCAGAAGAGTTGAATCTGTTATAGCTACAAAGGGTGGGCCAACTCAACATTAAACCCTATGGACTAAGACTGGGATGACCTTAAAAAAATTTTTTAACCCATACTCATTGACCTAAAGTATAAGCTGATCTAATGTATACAAAACTCTTTTTAATTCTTGGATATAGTGGGAAAGGGTAGGAGCACCATTCTCAACTAGGATTTTGTGAAAGCCTAGGGTTCCTTCAGGGGTCCTAGGGGTTATTTGAACAACCAGCAAAGGGGAGAATTCTTCCCATTGACCACCAGTGTAAGGGAGCCCTTCTCTCACTGACCATCAATGTAAGGTGGACCTTCTCCCACTGACCATCAATGTAAGGTGGACCTTCTCCCACTGACCACCAATCCTTAGGAACCCTTCTCCGCTGACCATCAATGTAGAGGACACTTCACTGACCACCAATGTAAGGGGACACTTCTCTTGCCATTAAAGTAAGGGGCCTCTACACTATTCACCAATGTAAGAGGACACTTCACTGACCAACAGTGTAAGGGGACACTTTATAGACCACCAATGAAAGGGGATATTTTACTGACCACCAATATAAGGAGGGCACTATACTACCACCAAAGCAAGGGGACAATTTGATGACTGCCAATGTAAGTGCGCTCTACACTAATCACCAATTGAAGTGGATGCTTCACTGATCACAAATGTAATGGGACATGTCACTTATCAACCAAGGCAAGGAGGCTCTACACTGACTACCAATGTATGGGCAGCACAGTAGGGTCGTTGGTCCTAACCATGGCACTACCTGCCTGGAATTTACATGTTCTACCTGTGCGTGCGTGGGTTTCTTCCCACACTCCAAAGACATGCTGGTAGGTTAATTGGCTCCTGGCTAACAATTGGCCCTAGTATATGTATGTATGGGACCTTAGATTGAAAGCTCCTTGAGGCCAGGGAGTCATGTGAATGTATACTATATATGTAAAAGGCTGTGTAAATTGACGGAGCAATATAAGTACCTGTAATAAATAGGGGACACTACAATGACCACCAATGTAAGGGGACATTACACTAATCACCCTTGTAAGGTGACACTTTACCCACCACCAATGTAAGGGAACTTTTTTTGACCACCAAGGTGTGGGGCTCTACACTAACCACTAACGTAAGGGCACACGTCCCTGTTCACCAAAGTAAGGGCACAAGTCACTGTCCACCAAAGTAAGGGCACAAGTCACTGTCCACCAAAGTAAGGGCACAGGTCACTGTCCACCAAAGTAAGGGCACAGGTCACTGTCCACCAAAGTAAGGGCCCACGTCACTGTCCACCAAAGTAAGGGCCCACGTCACTGTCCACCAAAGTAAGGGCCCACGTCACTGTCCACCAAAGTAAGGGCACAAGTCACTGTCCACCAAAGTAAAGGCACAAGTCACTGTCCACCAAAGTAAGGGAACGAGCCACTGTCCGCCAATGTAATGGGGACATTTTTGCACTGACCACCAAAGAAACAATACAATTTCCTAGATTTCTTTTCTGACAAAAGTTTTTAATTAATTTTAACATTACTACTGAAAATAATTTTGTCATAGAGAGTGGTTGTCAAATACGCTAAGACACATTTCTTATTCTTTTACTAATTGCAATATGTCAGCCTACTGTTCACGCTAATCTACCCTGAGCTGTAGATATAGTAATTATTAGCAGGGGTTCACTGAGACCTGAGATTTAGTACAAGGTTTCTTTCATGTGAAACAGTTAGAAAAAGATTGGGTTAAAGCCTCTGGGCTTTTTTTTTTTTTTTTTTTTTTTTTGCGGTTTACGTTGAATATAAATCAACTTACTTCCTTTCCCAATGACAAGTGTTACAGGGACAGGAAGATGAAGCTACAGACAGCGATACAAACCTTCAAGGAGGTGGAAACCTTCACTGTATCCTAGAAATGTCAGGAATTTTTCTTTATCAACCTCGGGCTCCCAGCTTTTCAAGCACTACAACTCCCAGTATTCCCGTACAATTCCCAAAGGCTCTTCAGCTGCCAATGTACTATGGGTCCACCTAGCATCCCCTGCCAGGCCCAACACCCACAGGGTGAAAAGTTAGCCAAGCTGTGAATAGATGTACTTACAGTGACGGCAACCTTCCTCCCCGTTCAGCTGGGACCACCCAGGACAGCATTTATTCACAGTCTGATACTCCCGACTGTACACCTGGCGGTAGGTCGTGTAGTACGCCGTTCTGCAAGACAAAGTCAATCAGTAAATATAATGATAGAATATAAAAATGAAATAGAAAATGAAAATGAGTCTAACCTAAAAAAAAAAAAAAAAAAAAGTTTAAAGTTTACAAAGTTTTACATTTTTTTTTTTTTTTATTATATTAGAAACTAAAACACAATTTTGAATATTTTTAAATCCTAAATCCAGGCTATTTTCTTTGTTTTGGATAGCGTGATGAAGAAGCTGTTGGGTTTTTATGTCTGTGTTCTTACTGGGGAGATTTCCCCCCTTCCATGTTCTTTGTCACCGGGGCAAAAAAAAAAGTGTAAAAAAAAATATTTTTTTATTGTTTGGCATGCATTAGATAAATGAAATGTCACTGCTTTTTCAAACGTATACACTTTATGGGCAAATGTTTAAAAAATGTGGCCATCACACCTACCAAAGGTGTGAGAAACCATGAAATCAGGCAGAGACAGAAGTACAGTTAAATCACACTTGTTTAATAATAAAAGTAAAAAAGAACAAACGTAGTCAAAACATAGCCAAAGTTCAGTAACCGGAATGGATAGTCAGCCAAGCCAGAAGTCAGGGATCAATGTAGTGGAACAGCAAGCAGGATCTGGAGCCAGAAGAGATGTCAGCAAAGCAAGCCTTGAAAAGGATCGCAGGAGATCGTTTCTGTGATGTTGACCAAGGCGAAGGCAGAGTTCCTCAGGACCGGACGGCTTAAGTTGGCAGGACTGATGAGCAGGATATCATCAACAGCTGAGTAACTGTGGAGAGATAGGAGCTGGCAATTAGCCGACAGCTGAGTGGCCAGCTCAGAGAAGGAAGGGCTGAGCCCAGCCCTGACAAAGGGGCACTGTTAACCCCTTCAGGTCTGGAAGATTTAAACCCCTCCCCCCCCGACCAGGCCATTTTTTGCGGTACAGCATTGTATTACGTTAACTGACAACTGCGCGGTCGTGCGACGCTGTACCCAAATAAAATGTAGGTCCTTTTTATCCGACAAATAGAGATTTCTTTTGGTGGTGTACAAAAATTCTCTTGGCTGAATGGGTGCAAATTCCCAATAGGGGTTGAGCCAAACCCAAGTATGTTTGACTCATCCCTTCTGACTACACTTGAACCAATATGACTTCTAAGCTTAGCGAGAACTGTGCAAACCATAGCAGAACCTTCTCTGTATCTTTATACTTTCATCATAAACCACAAGAACAAAGGTTATTCCTCATTTTAGGAAAGTAGGCAGAGCCTTGCAAACTAGAGCGTCCCACAGAGTCATGACCTCAACCTTACTGAAAGCCATTGGGATGAATTGGAATGTTGGTTGCCAGCCAGGTCTGCTCATCCAACATTAGTCCCTGACCTCAGCTGAATGGGCACACAAACACAATCCAAAATCTTGTGGAAAGATTTCTAAGATGAGTGGAGGCTGTTACAGCTACAAAGGCTCAACCAACTCCAAGTAAATGCCTATGGTTTTAAAAACGGGATGTCCAACAAGCTCTAATTGGTGTGATGCTTAGGTGTAAACAAAAATAAGTCACTAAGGTGTCAAAGTGGAACTACTCCATCATAGGACAAGACTTGTGGTAGTGATCCATTCCAGTAACCGGTCAACTTGGGGTATGCAGTCCTTGACTGGGGAAATCCCTATAGCAACGGTAGGCAACCTTTTGGAAGTTGAGATCTACCTGGAGAAAGAGGGGTGGGGGGGCACTGGAGACTAAAAACAAAACAAAAAACCTTCAAGCTCCCAATAAAAAGATGTAGCTGTGGTGTTCTGTACCCCCTTCCCCAATACAGTGTCCTCTGTGCCATTCACATCACCCCCCCACCCCCACTGTAGTGTCCTATGCCCGCCATAGCAGTGTTCTCTGCCACCCTCCACCACAGTAGTGTCCCCCTACCAAAGAAGGGTCCTCTGCCCCTCCTTCACATCACCTCCCTGGTGTAGTGTCCTCTTCTCCTCCACAAAGTGTCCTCTGCCTCTCCATCCCCAAAGAAGTGTCCTCTGTCCACCCCCCTAGCAACCAATCACTGAGGCAACTCCCGCCCCCGCCCTCCATCCAGCACTATGCTGCCTCTCTCTCTCCGCTTTTCAGTGAACAAGAGTGGTGGAGGCTGGGGCGGAGGCAGAGCTGTGGTCACGATCCACCTGTCGGCTCCCTGCAGTCAACCAGTCAATCGCGATCACCGGCTTACCGACCCAAGCGCTAAAGTGAATGATAGGTTTTTGTAAACAAAGTTTTGCCCACATATATAGACCTCCCCCCCAACACAAAAAGCCTTGATACACTGTCTCCGAGACAGGTCTTCCCATCCGACATCAGTACCTGATCTCACAAATATTCTTTTTGGCTGAATGGGCACAAAATATCATGAAAAGCCTTCCCAGAAGAGTGGAGGCTACAGTAGATGCAAAGGGAGGCTAATCCCTAATGGGCACAGATTCCCATAGACACACTCCAAAATCTTGTGGAAAGCCTTCCCAGAAGAGTGACGGCTGTTACAGCCATATAGGGGGCCAACTCAATTCCATGGTTTTAGACTGGGAAGTCCAACAAACTCATATACACTATAAGGCGTGAAAGTCAGGTGTCCATGATCCTTTGACCATGTAGTGCAGGGGTCTCCAAACGTTCTAAGCAAAGGGCCAATTTACTGTCCTTCAGGCTTTAGGGGGGCTGAACTGTAGCTACTGGGTATAGAAAATCCCCTGAAATCAGTACCCCTTCGTGTGGTTTAATATGAAAAATAGTGATGGTGTCGGTAGGGGGAATGGTTCCCCATCATTGCTTTAATATGAGAAATAGTGATGGTGTCGGTAGGGGGGAATGGTTCCCCATCATTGGTTTTAATATGAATGGTGTCGGTAGGGGGAATGGTTCCCCATCATTGGTTTTAATATGAGAAATAGTGATGGTGTCGGTAGGGGGAATGGTTCCCCATCATGGGTTTTAATATGAGAAATAGTGATGGTGTCGGTAGGGGGAATGGTTCCCCATCATTGGTTTTAATATGAGAAATAGTGATGGTGTCGGTAGGGGGAATGGTTCCCCATCATTGGTTTTAATATGAGAAATAGTGATGGCGTCGGTAGGGGGAATGGTTCCCCATCATTGGTTTTCATATGATAAATAGTGATGGCGTCGGTAGGGGGAATGGTTCCCCGTCATTGGCTTTAATATGAGAAATAGTGATGGCGTCGGTAGGGGGAATGGTTCCCCATCATTGGTTTTCATATGAGAAATAGTGATGGCGTCGGTAGGGGGAATGGTTCCCCGTCATTGGCTTTAATATGAGAAATAGTGATGGCGTCGGTAGGGGGAATGGTTCCCCATCATTGGTTTTAATATGAGAAATAGTGATGGCGTCAGTAGGGGGAATGGTTCCCCATCATTGGTTTTATTATGAGAAATAGTGATGGTGTCGGTAGGGGGAATGGTTCCCCATCATTGGTTTCAGTTGGTGGAATAGTTCCCCAAGGGCAGTGTTTCTCAATTCCAGTCCTCATGGCCCACTAACAGGTCATGTTTTCAGGCTTTCCATTATTTTGCACAGGTGATTTGATCAGTTTCACTGCCTTAGTAATTACCCCAGCTGTTTCATCTGAGGGAAATCCTGAAAACATGACCTGTTAGTGGGCCATGAGGACTGGAATTGAGAAACACTGCCCAAGGGCCAGATAAAGGCAATCAAAGGGCTACATCTGGGCAGAATAGTTCCCCGAGGGCCAGAAAAGGCAATCAATGGGCCACATCTGGCTCCTGGGCCGCAGTTTGGAGACCACTGATGTGGTGTATCTTATGACCATCATCGGCCTTACTATCTGAGGTCACAAGGAGTGGTCTGTGTCCAGACTTAGCTGAGATTGGATAGGCCCATGTCTGTCTGTCTGAAGTAGTCTGTATTGTTTCCGCCTCACCACCTATTTTCAGCTTTATAAGTCGCCACGTGATATTCCACAGTGCGGAATAAGAGACCTTTGTGTTTGTCCTGCGTTGCATTCTGAGATGCTTGTTAATAATCAGCTTTGCATTATTGTTTTTACAGTTTTTGACATCTCCAGTTTAATGTCTGGGGTCAAGTGTACATGTTTTACCAGGTACATCAGCAGCACCACAGAGACGCTTTTCACACTGTCAGATGCTGTCAGCGGACGGCAGCGGCGAGATATGGAGAGGCTAAACAAAAGCCTTGTTGCTAAGAGGCTGGTATTTGAGCACATTGCCACCTGCCCTTTCCTGGTTGACGGCCCTGACTGGGATATCAAAACACAGAAAGGGCGCAACACCCTCTCCAGCTATCAGCTGATACCGGTTAGAGCAGATTAGGACCTCTCCTAATGCTGGCACATCAGTGTGTTGGATTATGTCTCACCAAATAAGAAAAGAAAAAAAAGTCCCCTGCATGCACCTATGTGAAAAAATCAATACGCAATTACAAAAACAATAGTGCTGCTGCTGAAATCTATGAGTGTGCCACCCACTCTAATATGCTAAAATACACACAACCCAAAATAATCCAGTGCCACACTTGTGTTTCACTGTGTATATACTAATAAATTATTATTATCATACAGGATTTATATAGCGCCAACAGTTTGCTCAGCGCTTTACAACATGAGGGCAGACATTAAAGTTACAATACAAATCAATACAGGAGGGATCAGAGAGCCCCCCTACTCATTGGAGCTTACACTCTAGGAGGGAGAGTCCAAAAAGGCTACAAAAAGGTAATAACGGTGGGAGATGATCTGATGGAGAAAGTAAAGGTGCAGTTGTTAGGTGTGGGTGGGATAAGACTTCTCTGAAGAGAAAGGTTTTCAGGGATTGTCTAAAATCAAGCAGAGTGGGAAATAGTCGGACAGCTTGGGGTAGGGAGTTCCATAAGAAAGGAGAAGCTTGGGAAAAGTCCTGGAGACGAGCATGGGAGGAGGTGACGAGGGAACTAGAGAGCAGGAGGTCTTTGTAGGAACTAAGGGAACGAGTAGGTTGGTATTTTGAGACTAGGTTAGTGATGTAGCTGGGGGCCGAGTTGTGGATGGCTTTGTAAGTTATTGTTAGTATTTTAAATATGAAGTCGTTGGGTGAGTGGAAATTGCAGTGGTCGAAACGGGAGATGATGACCAGGGAGTGAACTAGGAGCTTTGTGGTGTCATTGGTTAGAAGGGGTAGTATTTTGGAGATGTTACAGAGGTTGAGGCGGCAAGATTTGGAAAGTGTTTGGACGTGGGGCCGAAAGGAGAGTTCAGAGTCCAGGGTTACACCTAGAACCTTGGCATGCAGGGACAGGCTGATATTATACTATTGATCTTGAGAGTGAAATCAGGGGAAGGGGCACGTGGAGGAGGAAAGTTCATAAGCACAGATTTGGATAGATTGAGTTTGAGGAAGTGGTGTGACATCCAGACTGATATGTCTGTTAGTAAAGGAATGATATGCGAGGAGAGTAAGGAGTAAGCTGAGGGGTAGACAGATAGATCTGGGTGTCATGATATTGGAAGTCATAGGAGGCTATTACCTGACCCAGGGAGGATGGAGAATAAGAAAGGTCCAAGAACAGAACCTTGGGGGACTTCCGACAGAGAAATGGAGAGTAGAGGAGGAAGTAGAGTTGTAAGTGACACTGAAGGTGCCGTTGGATAAATAGTATGAGAAGCAGCAAAGAGTACAGTCAGAGACCAAAGGCGTGGAGATTTTTTAGGAGCAGGGGGTGGTCTACTGTGTCGAAGGTAGCAGAGAGGACTAGGAGTTCAGAATAGTGTTCATTGAATTTAGCCATTAGCAGATCGTTTGTGAGTCTTAGCAGAGCAGTTTCCACGGAGTGTTGAAGGCGGAATTTAGACTGAATGGGGATCAAGAAGGCTATTCTTGGTGAGGTGGTCGTTCAGTCTGTTGTAGACCAGATCTTCTAGGGGTTTGGATAATAAATATAAATATTCAAAAATTCAAATTTCATAAAAAAAATTAAAAAAAAAAATTTCCCTTTACACACACAGATCCCGGTGCTCGCTCGTTCACAAGCGATCGCAGGTGCCCGGCGGCAGGGCAGGACTTATGCCCCGTACACACGAGAGGGATTAAGTCTGACAGACCTCCAAAGGAGTTCCGACGGAGTTCCGACGGAGTTCTGGCGGACTTTTCGACCGAACGGACTTGACCACACACCATCACACCAAACTCCGACGGAGTCGAATGTGATGACGTACGACTGGATTCGACGTAGGAAGTTCATAGACAGTAGCCAATAGCTGCCCTAGCGTCGGTTTTAGTCCGTCGGAGTAGCACACACACGAGCGAATTTTTCGAAGGGGACCGGGTCCGGCGGAGTTCCGTCTGGAAAATTTGAAGCATGCTTCATTTCTAAAGTCCGTCAGACTTTTGCGAAGCTAAAGTCCGTTGCAGCCCACACACGATCGGATAGTCTGACGGACTCGGTCTGACGGACTTTGGATGTTGAAAAGTCCGCTCGTGTGTACGGGGCTTTAGGGTTGTGGGGGCCCCTGGGCTTGAGTCACTTTCGGGCCCTACCTTCTTTACATTACCATATTTATCTGCATATACATGCACCCCACGTTTAGGAGGGAAGTTTAAGGAAAAAAACGTACATTTAAACGCCCATCAATGCAGCCTTATCAGTGTCCATCTACAGTCTTGCCCATCCATCTGCAGCCTTGTCATTTGCAGCCTTGCCCATCCATCTGCATCCTTGCCCCAGTGTCATTTGCAGCCTTGTCATTGCAGTCTTGCCCCAGTGTCATTTGCAGCCTTGTCATTGCAGTCTTGAAGTTTAAAAATGGCGCCGCCAAGATACAGAATCCTGTGTATCTCGGCAGTTCTCGGCGGCTCTTGGGTCTTCTCGCAGTCCCGAGCGGAGCTGAGAGTAGCCGAGTGTACTCGGCTCAACTCACAGTCATGCCCAGTCCCTGTGTTATGTCCATCATAGGGCAGGACTGGGCGTGACTGTGAGCGGAGCCGAGCACACTCGGCTATGTATCTCGGCAGGGCCCGCGGGGCCCCCTATTGGGCGAGGCCCATGGGCTTGAGCACAGTCAAGCCCAATGGTAAGTCTGGACCTGCCCGGCGGCCAACGCGCCCTAGTGGTCAAAAGGCAAACTGAAGTACAGTTACGTAGTTTCAGCCAGGGGAGCCAACCTTCCACAGTACAACTGCAGCCGCTGGTCGGGAAGGGGTTAAATGATAGAGACAGAATATCAACCAAAAGTCCAGAAAAAACACACGATACAAATGTTATCAATTAAGTTGCAGTTCAGTGACTAAAATAAGTATTTGATCACCAAGCAAAACATTATTATTATTATTATTATAATACAGGATTTATATAGTGCCAACAGTTTACGCAGCGCTTTACAAGGGAGACAATACAGTTAAATACAAGAAAATACAAGAGAATTAAGAGGGTCCTGCTCAGAAGAGCTTACAATCTAAACCATGACTTAGTACTTGGTGGAGGAACCCTTGTTGGCAAGCACAGAAGCAAGATGTTTCTTCTAGTTGGTGATCAGGTTTGCGCGCATCTCAGGAGGGATTCTGGTCCTCTCTTCTTTCAAGATCTTCTCTAAATCCTTAAGGTTTCCTGGCTGCCGCTTGGCAACTCGAAGTTTCAGCTCCCGCCGTACATTTTCTATAGGATTAAAGTCTGGAGACTGTCTATGCCACTCCATGACCTTCTTTTTGAGCCACTCCTTTGTTGCCTTGGCGGTAGGTTTTGGGTCATTGTCATGCTGGAAGACCCATGACCCATCTTCAGTGTTCTGGATGAGGGATGAAGGTTCTCATCCAAGATTTTTCAATACGTGGCCCCGTCCATTGGCCCCTCAATGCGGCAAAGTTGGCCTTTACCTTTAGCAGAGAAACAGCCCCAAAGCATATTGTTTCCACCTCCGTGCTTGACTGTAGGGACGGTGTTCTTAGGGTCATAGTCAGCATTTTTCCTTGTAAGTGGGTAAACGTACAAAATCTGCAAGGGATCAAATAATTTTTTTCCCTACTGTATATGCCCTATACCTAAAGTCCCTGGGTATAATGCAAAATTGGGCTTAAAGCGGGAGTCTGCCGTTTTTTTTTTAAAGCCAGCAGCTACAAATACTGCAGCTGCTGACTTTTAAAATAAGGACACTTACCCGCCCAGCGCGCCCGCGATGTCGGCACCCGAAGCTGATCTCTCGATCGTCTCTCAGGTGCTGCCGCCGTCCATCTTGGGTATGGGAATCAGGAAGTGAAGCCTTTCGGCTTCATTTCTCGGTTCCCTACTGCGCATGCGCGAGTCGCGCTGCGCAATAAGGATGGTCCCCGCTGTCTCTGGGATCCGTGTGTTTCCCAGCAGGCAGCGGGGGGACTTTCGGAAAGGGGTGTACCTTCTGCAGAATCTACGCCGGAAGTGGGTGCAGATACCTGTACTGTACAGGTACCTGCACCCCCCTCCCCCCTGAAAGGTGCCAATTGTGGCGCCGGACGGGGGGAGGGTTCCAATGAGCGGAAGGTCCACTTTAGGGTGGAGCTCCGCTTTAACTTTTTGATTAACGTAGAAATTTCACATGTTGGTAGAATAACTCTTCTTTGATGGATTCCAAGCAGAAGCAATTTGCCCTCATTGAGTTTCTGATGAAGGAGGGGCGCAGTCTGTCTGACATCCATAGAACACTACAGAATGTTTACGAAGAGGACGCCATTGATAAGAGCAATGACATTGGTGACTCTGGTCAATGGTGTCACCTCGGTAAACATTCCGTAGCCTTCTGTGGATGTCGGCCCACCGGCACCCCTCCTTCATCAATAACTCATAACATTGATTCTGCATGGAATCCATTATTTACCTGCAATGACAAAGAAGAAGAGTTACTGTAGAGCACATGTGTCAAACACAAGGCCCGCAGGCTCCAAGACGCTCAGGGAAGAAAAGAAAAAAAAAAATCAATTATTCTTTATGGAGATGGTTCACATCTGCACTCCAAGTCGCCTGAAGCTCAAAATAGTTTTGGAGCTACTTCTGTAGCTTGACTCGGCCAGATTTCTGTGTTTTTGAAGCGTTTTCTTCTCCATGGAGATGCATTGAAACGTGTTTTTTGAGCGTTTTGTTCTGCTCAAATGCAATAATAAAAACTAAAAAATAATTGTAAATGAATAAATAAATATTAACTAAAATACATACATTATAATAATCATACAATAAATAAACGCATACATATATACATAAATGATAAACCCTAACTAAAAATAAATACATAAAATAAAATAAATAAACCCCTAACCAAAAAATAAATACACAAAATAAAATAAACCCCTAACCAAAAAATAAATACACAAAATAAAATAAACCCTTAACCAAAAAATAAATAAACAAAATAAAATAAATAAACCCCTAACCCAAACCAAAAATAAATACACAAAATAAAATAAACTCCTAACCCTAATCAAAAATAAATACACAAAATAAAATAAATAAACCCCCAACAGTAACCAAAAAATAAAGACACAAAATAAAATAAATAAACCCCTAACCCTAACCAAAAATAAATACACAAAATAAAACAAATAAACCCCTAACCCTAACCAAAAAAATAAATACACAAAATAAAATAAATAAACCCCCAACCAAAAATAAATACACAAAATAAAATAAATAAACCCCTAACCAAAAAATAAATAAACACAATAAAATAAATAAACCCCTAACCCTAACCAAAAAATAAATACACAAAATAAAATAAACAAACCCCTAACAGTAACCAAAAATAAATACACAAAATAAAATAAACAAACCCATAACCAAAAATAAAGAAATATATCGACAATAATAAAGAAATAAAATAAAGAAATAAATATAATACCCTAAACCCAACAACTCACCCTAACCCCTAACCTATAACCCTATCCTCTAACCCGACTCTAACCCTAACAAAAAATAAAAACAAAAAATTCTAAATAAACAAAATGCAATAATAAAAAATAATTGTAAATGAATAAATAAATATTAACTAAAATACATACATTATAATAATCATACAATAAACACATACATATATACATAAATGATAAACCCTAACCAAAAATAAATACATAAAATAAAATAAATAAACCCCTAACCCTAACCAAAAAATAAATACACAAAATAAAATAAATAAACCCCTAACCAAAAATAAATACACAAAATAAAATAAATAAACCCCTAACCAAAAAATAAATACACACAATAAAATAAATAAACCCCTAACAGTAACCAAAAATAAATACACAAAATAAAATAAACAAACCCCTAACCAAAAATAAATGCATAAAATAAAATAAACCCTTAACCCTAACCAAAAATAAAGAAATATATATCGATAATAATAAAGAAATAAAATAAAGAAATAAATATAATACCCTAAACCCAACAACTCACCCTAACCTTTAACCTATAACCCTATTCTCTAACCTGACTCTAACCCTAACAAAAAATAAAAACCAAAAATTCTAAATAAACAAAAGTAAATAAACTGAATGAACAAATTGATGAAACAGATAGAATTTTTTTTTTCTATCTGCTATTAAAAAAAAAAAAATCAAGTGCTCAAAAACACTTTAAAAATGCTGTACATTTACCACACTTTGTATTTAAGAAATGTAGCACCAGTGATATTTATATTTGTGTTGTAAATGATGGGATCTCGCCCCTTGCGAGTGTTCAATCAAAAAATGTATATTTGAAAAAAAAAAAACGCTGTACAAAAACAGGCAAAAACGCTCAAAAACGTGCATAAAAAGGGGGGATGTTTTTCAGGGGGTGTGTCTAGTTTATTTAGCATTTTTATTTTCAAGCAAATTTTGCCTAAATCTACAGAATCCCTTCATTCCTGACTAATCATGAGCGGCTCATGAAGCGGCGATAGGAGTGGCTGTCAGCAAACACAAGTAGACGGGGGAGAGCAAACACAATGTTGGAGGAGTGGAGCGTGCGGCCGGAATCATTGGCGTCCTCAACACAACACAAAACAACTATTTTCATCAGCTAAAAGTCGCCTCCGGATTGTTCTATCAGACTGCGATATTGTAAAATCTATAATCAGATATTGCTGGAATCAGGATAATGACACGCTGCACGTTCCCGGGAAGGACTCAGCAATGGCGACACTTTATTGTTGGATGAAATGGGATTCGACCCAGCCAACCAGAACGCTTATCTTCTCTAAAACCCGTCATTGTGTTCCTGCTACTCTACATTGCAAAAATAAAAACCGAACAATTGTGCTTTTTTTTATTTTTTTTGGAGGGCTGTTTTTGCAAAAAAATATTGAATACTGATAACTGCGTGCAAATAATGCTGAAGCTTATTCTGCTTGCTTTTTTACTTTCCCTCGCTCCTCTCTCCCCTCATCTGCATGCTAACGGCGTTTCTTATTAAAAAGTTTATGTTTCCATTATATACCTCATTGTTTAGATCTGGTGATGTCATCACTAGGACTCTGCGCTTCTCTATGGAGCGCTGCTGTTAGAAAATCACAGGGCCCAGCACACATAGCTGCCAACTGTCCTGGAATTTCGAAGGACTGTTCCGGATTTCGAAGGACTGTTCCGGATTTCAAAGGACTGTTCCGGATTTCAAAGGACTGTTCCGGATTTCAAAGGACTGTTCCGGATTTCAAAGGACTGTTCCGGATTTCAAAGGACTGTTCCGGATTTCAAAGGACTGTTCCGGATTTCAAAGGACTGTTCCGGATTTCAAAGGACTGTTCCGGATTTCAAAGGACTGTTCCGGATTTCAAAGGACTGTCCCGGATTTCAAAGGACTGTCCCGGATTTCGAAGGACTGTCCCGCATTTCGAAGGACTGTCCCGGATTTCGAAGGACTGTCCCGGATTTCAAAGGACTGTCCCGGATTTCAAAGGACTGTCCCGGATTTCAAAGGACTGTCCCGGATTTCAAAGGACTGTCCCGGATTTCGAGGGACTATCCCTGATTTGGAACAAAGTCCCTCTGTCCCTCTTTCCTCCTCATTTGTCCCTCATTTTGGTCTGATCTATACAGTTGTATATTAAATACACTATTTATCTTGTTTCCCAGTGCTAAACCTTTCATACAAATTCTTAATTTCTGCACTTGTAAATTCCTAAGAGCCAGTATAAAGGAATATTAATGGTAAAAAAAAAAAAAACACTTGTGGCTTTAACTAATCATTTTTTGTATAACTCTCCTTTTAGGGTGTGTGTCAGGGGGTGTGTCCTATGTCGACATACTTTAACTAATAGGTGTCCCTCGTTCCCAATGTAAAACGTTGAGAGGTATGCCCATGCAGCCTACCTGACAGGGCCCTCCCCCTCCCAATTTTTTTTGTTTGCATTCTTTGTTTGGGGGGCCTTTAGTGAAATATCGGGGGTCGAAACAAACCCCTGATGTCTCAAGTTTGAGACAAATAAAGGGACTGAGGACAGAGATTCCTCAGTCCTTTTCTCTGTGGCCTCAGCCTGACAGTGAATGAATGAAGCATAGTCACTGTATTCATTCAGGAAGGGCTGGTAAGCACGACATATTTATCGCACCCATCCCATCTCCATCTTGAAACATTCCCCTGTGTGCCCTCAGCAGCTGCTGCCGGGAGAGGAGGGGTGGGAAGATGGCAATGCTGTCGGGGAGGGGGGCACACAGGAAGGCCTGGAGCGCAAGGGGGTGGGGACTCAAATACCAATTCCCCCCTGCAGTGCAGCCGGAGGACGAAAAAGGAAAAGAAGCCGGCAGAGCGTCGGGGGGGGGGGGGGGGCACAAGAGGTGGCAATAAGGCAATACTGCCATCGTCCCTGCAGTTGCCCAGGCCCCCCTTTGAACTGAAGGAGCCTGGGACTGGTACAGAAGGGCAGGCTGTACTGCCTTATCAGCAGCCTTGTCTCTATGATGGCTGGTGAGAGGGGTCGGAAAGGTGGTGCGACAGCATCCTGCTGGAACCTTACACCAGCCATCATCTGCTGGCATTGCATAGAGAAACACAAGAGTCTTCAATCCTAATGCATTATTTCTATCTAGGCACCGGATTGGCTCTTAGGGATGGATTTTCAATGATTAATGGTGAAACTTTCCTGAAAAAGTATACTGTTCCTGTATATTGTGACATGTCATGAATTTATTTGTAACGTTACTGACAGGTGAACTTCAAGACCCGATAAAGATGCTTCATTGCCACTCTGGGAATTGTTACGTAGAAAGCGTTGGGAACAATTAGTTGTCTATTTCAGAATACAGAGCCGTGGATTTAGCTGCTGCTGAAATGAGACGTTTAAAGTGGTGCCAAGCGCTCGGAATTGCACCATAGAACTCCGCCCCCTCGCACAGGAACACTCAGCGACTGCCCTGGTATTATTCTTTACCCGGCCTATATATTAATCCTGATAATTACCAAAAAAATTGCAGTTCAAAGGGCGGATGGTAGACGTTGAGAACTGTTGAAGGGAATTGTTCTAAGGCATTCCTGAGCCTTTTCAACCACAAATAGAGACCTGGCCTTAAATGTTATTCTGTCTTCTCAGAGTACTTGGGCTCAAATGTACAGGTAATAGAATAGGAATCTGACCCACGGACACCTTTCCAGGGATCCCACACCACGCCTTCATCCATTGGAGCCATCACCAGCATACCCAACCCATCTCCAGTGATACCCCACCGCTCCTTCCTCCACTGGAGCCAGCAACTAAATGCCCATCCCACTGATACCCATCCCTCCAGTAATCCCCCACCACTCCTGCCTTCAACTGGAGGCAACACCCAAATACCCATCCCACTGATACTCACCTTTCCAGTGATACCCCACAACTTTTTCCTCCATTGGAGCCATCACCAGCATACCCTATTCACTGATACTCATCTCTCCAGGAATCCCCCACTGCTCATTTCTCCATTAGAGCCAACATCTAAATACCTGATCTACTGATATTCATCTCTCCCGTGATCCCCCAGGACCCAAAACCTAAATCCTCAATCCACTGATACTGACATCTCCAGTGATCCCCCGCTGTTCCTTCTTCCATTGGAGCCATCACCAGCATATCCTATCCACTGATACTCATCTCTCCAGGATTCCCCCACCACTCCTTCCTTCAACTGCAGCCAAAACCTAAATACCCAACCTACTGATACTCATCTCTCCAGGATTCCCCCACCACTCCTTCCTTCAAATGCAGCCAAAACCTAAATACCCAACCTACTGATACTCATCTCTCCAGGAGTCCCCCACCACTCCTCCCTCCACTGAAGCCAGTGCCTAAATACCCAACCCACTGATACTCCTCTCTCCAGTAATCACCCACCATTCCTGCCTTCAACTGGAGCGAACGTCCAAATACCCAACCCACAGATACTCACTTCTTCAGTGATACCCCACCACTTTTTCCTCCATTGGAGCCATCACCAGCATACCCTTTTCACTGATACTCATCTCTCCAGGAATCCCCTACTGCTCATTTCTCCATTGGAGCCATCACCAGCATACCCTATCCACTGATACTCATCTCTCCAGGATTCCCCCACCACTCCTTCCTTCAACTGCAGCCAACACCTAAATACCCAACCTACTGATACTCATATCTCCAGGAATCCCCCAACACTCCTTCCTCCACTGGAGCCAGTGACTAAATACCCAACCCACTGATTCTCATCTCTCCAGTAATCCCCCACCACGCCTGCCTTCAACTGAAGCCAATGCCCAAATACCCATCCCACTGATACTCACTTCTTCAGTGATACCCCACTGTTCCTTCTTCCATTGGAGCCATCACCAGCATACCCTATCCACTGATACTCGTCTCTCCAGGATTCCCCCACCACTCCTTCCTTCAATTGCAGCCAACACCTAAATACCCAATCCACTGGTACTCATCTCTCCAGGAATCCCCCACCACTCCTTCCTCCACTAGAGCCAGGGCCTAAATACCCAACCCACTGATACTCCTCTATCCAGGAATCCCCCACCACTCCTCCCCCTATTGGAGCCAACACTTAAATACCAAACTAACTGATACTCATGTGTCCCACGATCCCCCACCGCTCCAAAATACCTTTCTCACCTCTTCAGTGATCCCTCACCATTCCTTCCTCTGTTGAAGCCAACTCCAAAATCCCCAGACACTCACCAATCTACTGATCCCTACTACTCCTTCCCCCATCTGAGGCAGCACCAAAGTAACCGACCCACTGGTACTCACCTCTCTATGAGTCCCTTGCCCCTATTTCTCTGTCGCAGCTGGCACCAAAACAACAAATCCATTCATGAGCACGTCTCCATTGTTCCTTCATCAATGCCGGAACCAAAATACCCCACGCACTGATACTTAATCCAGTGATCCCCACCGCTCCTTCCTTTATTGAAGCTGGTTTGGAAATGCCCAGTCCCCAGATACTCACCTCCCTACTGATTACCACCACGTATTCCTCCATCTGAGCTAGCATCAAAATACCCAATCGACCTGGTACTAACACACAGCAAAACCCATCTCCACCATCAGGAGCTTTGGTGAACACCGGTAATACTTAGACCCCACACCTCAGATGAGCCCGGATCATCTGCCAGGGGGACCCGCCTTGTGTACTTATCCAGATGCTATAGCTACTGGTCTCCAAGCCTGGCCCCTGACCCGACAACAGACAGTACTAGTTTCAAGCTTCTTAATCTATGAGTCTCGCTACGCTCCCTTGGCATCTGCTGGGACAGATGGGGAAGCCACCTGGGTCTGTTTGGCTGAGGAGCCCACAGCTGGCCCATCCAAATCAGCACGTCATTGCGTAAATATATCATACAAAAAATGGACTGGTAAGTGTCTGCGTATGGCGAGTTTCTTATCGCCTCATTTTCGCTTTATGAAACAACGTTTTTTTAGGAAATTAGGAGAGCAGAACATTCTCATTATTGTACAATTTTCTCTCTCATCATGCACAAAAAAAACAGTTAAACCTTTTCAATCTTCGAGCTTTTATAGTCATAAGCGTCTCCTAAATGAGCCGCCGCCATCTCTAAGCGCGCTCATCTGTCTTTCCCGATGCTAAGAGCAATATGGAGAGACTAAGCGGCAAAGTCACACCACAGCTTGTTACTACGGCAGGAGTGTCATTGAAAATCCCTGCATGAAAAATTCCCGACTCAGCTACGGGGTTGGCCATGGGTCAACTGCAAACGCTCCGATTATTTTTTGTTTTTGGAAGTCCTTTATATTTATAGATTTTTTTTTTTATGGAAAAGAGCTAACATTTTTGTCTGGGAGGAACTGACAATCATAGAAAATAAACATATTAGGCCAATTACTGTGATTTGTGACAGCAAAAATGTTTTATGTTAATTTCCTATGATCGTCGGCTCCATCTAATGGTCATATAGTGGTATGCTCAAGAAATACTTCAATCAGGAATATTCTGCATTATGGCTACAGATGGAGCTGATGATCATAGGAAATAAACATATTAGACACATTACAGGAAATATTCGTGACAGCCAACAGCAATTTCTTTTTTCTTTAAAGAGGGAGTCCGCGTTTTTTTTTTTTTTTTTTTTTAAAAGCCAGCAGCTACAAATACTGCAGCTGCTGACTTTTAAAATAGTGACACTTACCCGCCCAGCGCACCCGCGATGTCGTCACCCGAAGCCGATCTCTCGATCGTCTCTCGGGTGCTGCCGCCGCCATCTTGGGTATGGGAATCAGGAAGTGGAGCCTTGCGGCTTCATTTCCCGGTTCCCTAATGCGCATGCGCGAGTCACGCTGCGCAATAAGGATGGACCCGCTGCCTCTGGGATCTTTGCGTTTCCCAGCAGGCAGCGGGGGACTTTCAGAAAGGGGCGTAATCTACGCCCCTTTCCGCAGAGAGCCATCCCGGAAGTGGGTGCAGATACCTGTACTGTACAGGTACCTGCACCCCCCTCCCCCCTGAAAGGTGCCAATTGTGGCGCCGGAGGGGGGGAGGAATCCAATGAGCAGAAGGTCCACTTTAGGGTGGAGCTCCGCTTTAACCACTTAAAGTGGAGGGCCACCCTAAAAAACAAAAACATTTTAAAAATTAGAAAAAAATCTAAAAAAAAAAAAAAAATGAAAAAAATTATTTTTTTTTACTTACCAGAAATGCCTGTTGCTAGGCACTTTATGCTAATCTTCCTCTTCCTCCTCCGCGGAGATCTTCTGTCTTCTGTCTTCGTCGCGGCGTCTTCTGGGTAATGAGTCGCGCTGTGTTCTGGGAACTGTGTGTTCCAGAACACAGCGCGTCCCATTCGGAAAGCGCTGCGGGACTCGCGCATGCGCAGTAGCTGCGGGACTCGCGCATGCGCAGTAGGAAACGGGCAGTGAAGCCATAAGGCTCCACTGCCTGTTTCCCTTACAGGGAATGGCGGCGCCGGGACCCGAGAGCCGAGGGACGGGTCGGCCTCGGGCGGCCGACATCGCGGGCGCCCTGGACAGGTGAGTGTGTTTATTAAGTCAGCAACTGCAGTGTTTGCAGCTGCTGACTTTTTTTTTTTATTATTATTTTAACCGGCCCTCCTCTTTAAGGATCAGCCGCCGTCGTTGTATGTCTCTACTTTGACGTTAAATACCGCTGTTATGGCAGCAGCTAGCTGCTATAGCCCCCATATTTTTTAAAACAGCGGACGGTCCTCTTTAAGATAAAAGTGGTCCCAGCAGCAGATCCACCGTGAGATCACTTTTATCAGGAGCGGGAGAGGGGCCCATCCCTCCTGACATGCTCCGGTCGTCTCTGCCACTTACCGGACCCAACGGTAGCGGCGAAAACTATAGTGAAAACTACCGCGTCCGCTCTCCTCACTGCCTGGATCCCGAGTGAGGGAAAGATGGCCCCCTGCTCAGCTCCATAGCATTGGAGCCACCCAATGCTCTTAAAGGGGGAAAAAAAAAAAATTAATTTATTTTTTTAATTGCATTTTAGTGTAAATATGAGATCTAAGGTTTTTTTTTTTTTTTTTTACCCCAGATCTCACATTTAAGAGGTCCTGTCATGTTTTTTTTTCTATTACAAGGGATGTTTACATTACTTGTAATAGGAATAAAAGTGACACCATTTTTATTATTATTATTATTTATTTTAGTTTTTTTTTTTTCACACTGTCCTTTAAAAAAAAAAAAAAAAATAATAATAATAAAAAAAAAAACATGTAAAGCACCCCGATTCGATGAGCTTGCTCACAGAAGCGAACACATATGTAAGCCGAGCCCGCATATGAAAACGGTGTTGAAACCACAAATGTGAGGTATCGCCGCGATCGATAGAGCGAGAGCAATAATTCCAGCACTAGACCTCCTCTGTAACTCTAAAAATTTAACCTGTAGGAATTCTTAAACGTCGTCTATGGAGATTTTTAGTGGTAGAAGTTTGTCGCCATTCCACGAGCGTGACGTGTTGGGTATCAGTTTACTCGACGTAACATTATCTATCACAATATAAAAAAAAAGAAAGAATTGGGCTAACTTTACTGTTGTCTTATTTTTCAAATAAGTCTTATAAGTCCAAAAAAGTGTATTTTTTTTTTTTCAAAAAAATTGCGATTGAAAGACTGCCGTGTGAATACGGTGTGACAAAGTATTGCAACGACCGCCTTTTTATTCTCTAGGGTGTATGAAATTTTTTATATATATATAGATGATGTAATGATATAATGTTTGGGGGTTCTAAGTAATTTTAGAGCAAAGATGATTTTAACTTGTAAACAACAAATATCAAAAAGAGTCTCGGTCCTTTAGTGGTTTAATAGACCCCAAAATGACTATTGAGTGCTATTCCTTTGCAGCGAGTCTGAAAAGATGTTTGTGATCAAATCTCTCTATAGGACTTTTTTTTTTTTTTCTTTTATAGCAATGGGAGAGCAAGGTGGAATAAAAACAGGCATTCTGTAAAAAGGAAATAATACTGGAGTGGAGATAGAACCATCACTGAATATTGTTAAACCTCCACGCACACAGCTGTCCATGTGTTTTCCATAAAGTAAAACAAACTATCTTGACACGTCATATAATATAGCGAAGGGTTTTCAGAGGGCGATCGACATATAAAGCCGGCTGATGTTTAACATTGTTTGTGTTAGGAAAGCAAACATAAAATTAGGGATTGCTTAATATTTTACATTCTTTAATAATGGAATGTGCGAATGGTGCTTTGCCGTGGTCAGCCTCCCCGGGGTCAGAGCACCTGCTCTAATCATTCTTCACCTCCCGCACGTTCCTGGGTAGGCCTTTTTGTAGAGCGTACGGTAAGGATGAATAGGGCTTGAAAATCAGATCTTCAAGGCAAAACTTTTTAGTTTTGGGTTGTTTATGGAAGGACTTGAACCCCTGTCAAGTTTTTATTTAAGTAGAAAGAAAGGTGTTCAGCAATTAATCTCTTAACCACTTCAATCCTGGGCACTAAATAAATTTAGGCCAAAATGTATTCAGATAAATTTCATTGGTAAAAATAACCAAAATCAGTGTATATTTATTAGTCTGTGACAAAGGTATAGAGTCTACTAACTATGGTATATATATATATTTGTATTTTTTTTTTTTCCATACAATTGATCAATCCTGATATACTAACAATCTCATTTCTTAAAGCGGAGTTCCACCCAAAAGTGTAACTTCAGCTTATTTGTTTCCCCCCATCCGGTGCCCCATTTGGCACCTTTTAAGGGGGAGGGGGAACGGGTACCTGTTTTTGACAGGTACCCTTCCCCACTTCTGGGAGACGGTGCCACTGCGCCATCCCTCAGAAAGTTTGTCCCCCCTCTTCCTTCCTTCGTCACGCCAATTAAAAAGCGTAGCAGGGAACCAGCTGTGAAGACAAAAGGCTTTACTGCCAGTTTCCCTAACCAGGAATGGCGGCGGCAGCACCTAACAGCCGACCCGCAAATCGGCTGGGGTTCTTGCATCCCGTTCTCCCTGGACAGGTAAGTGACCTAATATTAAAAGTCAGCAACTACAGGAATTGTAGCTGCTGAATTTTAATTTTTGGAGGGGGGGGGGGGGGGACACCGCTTTAAGGCCCTAAAATGCCATTATAGTTTAAATACCCCCCAAATTACCCCTTTTTGTACAGTAGACCATTCAAGGTATTAAGTAAGCGGCACTGTGAGGTTTTTTTTCTTGAAGTTGTAATTTGTTTGTCTCAATTTTTTGGAGAATGAAAATATTAAATAACATTTGTTCCCCCTGTGTCAGTGGGAGGAATAGGTGGGCCCCATCATTGGTATTAATGGGAGGAATGGTGCGCCATCACTGGTATCAATGGGAGGAATGGTGCGCCGTCATTGGTATCAATGGGAGGAATGGTGTGCCGTCATTGGTATCAATGGGAGGAATGGTGTGCCGTCATTGGTATCAATGGGAAGAATGGTGTGCCGTCATTGGTATCAATGGGAAGAATGGTGTGCCGTCATTGGTATCAATGGGAAGAATGGTGTGCCGTCATTGGTATCAATGGGAGGAATGGTGTGCCGTCATTGGTATCAATGGGAGGAATGGTGTGCCGTCATTGGTATCAATAGGAGGAATGGTGTGCCGTCATTGGTATCAATGGGATGAATGGTGTGCCGTCATTGGTATCAATGGGATGAATGGTGTGCCGTCATTGGTATCAATGGGAGGAATGGTGTGCCGTCATTGGTATCAATGGGAGGAATGGTGCGCCATCATTGGTATACATGGGAGGAATGGTGCGCCATCATTGGTATACATGGGAGGAATGGTGCGCCATCATTGGTATACATGGGAGGAATGGTGCGCCATCATTGGTATCAATGGGAGGAATGGTGCGCCATCATTGGTATCAATGGGAGGAATGGTGCGCCATCATTGGTAACAATGGGAGGAATGGTGCGCCATCATTGGTATCAATGGGAGGAATGGTGCGCCATCATTGGTATCAATTGGAGGAATGGTGCGCCATCATTGGTATTAATGGGAGGAATGGTGCGCCATCATTGGTATCAATGAGAAGAATAGTGTCCCACCGTTGGTGTCAGTAACTATGCACTATGTTGCTGTCAGTGCAGGTAATAATGCCCAAGGGCATTAAAAAAAAGCAGGCAAAGGGTTGCATCTGGCCCCCGGGCCACAGTTTGGAGACCACTGATGTAGACTGCAGTTTTTGGAAGCTTCTGTGTCTTCTTAATTGTTAATCTTTGCAGTGTATTTGGGTGGATCAGTGCTTTCATTACTAGCACTGGGTCTACACTCAGACAGTAAATAGCAAACATGGGGGCTACAAGGAAACCAGATTTTCCTGCAATTGCCTGGAGGAGAATGAAACAGCTGTACTTTTTAAAGAGAACATTTTTAACGATAACTCATATTTCCTGGAAAGTCCCAATTATGGAGCATTCCCTAAACATGATACAGCACCTACCTCCGCTCATATCCGACGCACCACATCTGTCCAGCGCATCCTTGCTTCCAGACCTTGACCATTCGGCTGTAGGCTTCCACCACCGGCTGTTTGTGGGTCACTATGGTCATCTCCCTCTCTGGGCACACGTTGGGCCTAGAAGAAAGAAAAAAAAAGTGTTGAAAAGTTGAGTTGGCTGCCAAGAGTACATTCTTAATTAATAATGAATTTCATTATGAAAGAAGGTTTTTGTTCTTAAACTTGTATTTCAGAATTTATTCTGTGCTAAAATAATGCAAACCCAAAAAAAAAAAACAGAGACTAATAGCTTTGCCTTCAAAGACCTATTAACTTAGTTTGTACTTTGCCTGAAGTTCTCCTTTCTTGTCCAAAAAGCGATACTTTGATCATAGGCTGAGCCTGATGAAATAAGTCAACCATTGGCTTTTTATATCTATTGGGGTCCCCAGTGGGGAGGTCTTCCACCACAGACAGCAAAGATCTTCTTCATCTACCTTGGAAAGCTGGGTTTTCCATTCACCTTAGTATGTTGGGTGTTCTTGCTCACTTTGGTATTTTTGATGCTCCCACTCATAAGTGTGTAAGAGGGGCTTGAGAATGGCTAGAAATCAGTGCTGAAGGCCCCTTTCACACAGGGTAGACTGCGTCTGCGATCTGCTTGTTCGGTATGGGATCTCAGCTGAGAAGGCTGAAGACAGGTCCTAGTCCAGTAAGCTCATGCAGAGCAGACACAGATACAGACCGCTCTCCTAAATGGGTGCCCAGATGTAAACTAGCAAAAGACTTCTGCAACCAACCTTAGCCCCCACCTCCATAAGGGCCTGAAAGTCTACAGCCGGCTCTTCTGGGTGCAGGGTCTCCCCCCCCCCTCCCCCCCGGGCCTCCAGCCCTGTCCAGGACCTCCACTTGCTAGCTACATCTGCCTGATTGAGGGGTCTCTGGCTCCCATGACCCAACTGCACTAGGGCTCCTCCAAACCAAGCCTATATCTGGGCCCTAACTCACCCATGACATTACTACAAGAGGGCTCTAACTAAAAGGGGCCTTTATGGACCTTGATTTGTGCACTGGTCCAAATCATTTGGTGGAGGGGGGATTATGGTGTGGGGGGTTGTTTTTCAGGAGTTGAGCTTTTCCCCTCAGTTCCAGTAAAGGGAATTCTTAAGGCGTCAGCATACCAAGACATTTTGGACAATTTCATGCTCCCAACTTTGTGGGAACAGTGTGGGGGTGGCCCCTTCCTGTTCCAACATGACTGCACAACAGTACATAAAGCAAGGTCAATAAAGACATTTATGAACGAGTTTCGGGTGGAGGAAATTGAATGGCCTGAACTGAGTCCTGACCTCAACCCGATAGAACACCATTGGCATGAGTTAGAGCAGAGACTGCGAGCCAGGCCTTCTCGTCCAACATTAGTGCCTGACCTCACAAATGCGCTTCTGGAAGAATGGTCAAACATTCCCATAACCACACTCCTAAACCTTGTGGACAGCCTTCCCAGAAGAGTTGAAGCTCTTATAGCCGCAAAGGGTGGGCCAACTCAATATTGAACCCTACGGACTAAGACTGGGATGCCATTAAAGTTCCTGTGTGTGTAAAGGCAGACGTCCCAATACCTTTGACAATATAGTATATATACAGTATGAGATTTAAGTGATTGCACTTAAATCTACGTTAATCCTTAGTATCACCCTATTCTTTTTCTTACATATCTCTGTTAAATTTACTTAACCGCTATTGTAATTTCAGGTAGTTTGGCTCTTCAAAATCGACTAAAAATGTTAATATCGGTCAAGGGTAGACTGACCCTTTATGATCTTTTAAACCAAAGCCCTTTGTGGAACTTCCTCACGATAAAAACATTTTTTGCTTCATTATCAAGGCTGAACTTAAAGTGGGTGTGGACGGAGTTATAAATCAGAACATTTGTTTCCTGCAGAAACTGCGCCGTGGGCCAGGCTCGGGCCTGAAAATTACTCTTTGGAAGATGAACTTTGGCATAAATCACAGAGAAGAAATATGGCCGCACATTTATCTTGTACAAGGTATGAACCAGAAAATATGAATTTATGGCGATGATCAAAAGCTGGTTAATTGCCTTTCTCTGGACGGAGTTCTGAAAATATTTTATCCATCGAGCCGATACACTTTAGTCAATCATGAAAGTTTTGCATTTTTAAGTGACTCAAGGGATGTTTGTTCTAGTTTTAGTTTTCAACCAACGTATATATACAGTAGTTGAGCTCCTGCATTGAATGACAATGCAGCATGAAAGGACCGGGTAGCGAGTAATTCAGAACTCCAAAGGAATCTTGCTGAGACCCAATGATTTGGGTACTGGATATGAAGACTAGACCTGGAGTCAGGAAAAATTCACCGGCAGTGCCAGCAGTGCCAGGCAAGGTAATCTAGAGCCCAGGGCTAATAAGGCAAACTGTGCACCCCCCCCCCCCCCCGATGTATTCTGTGTCAGCAAAAATCTCCCCACAAAAACACTAAGCCCTAATCTGCATGCTTACCCCCTAAGAATAAATCCCCCCCCCCCCCCGCTGAAACCCTTCTCAGCACAAATCTTTGACCCCCCCATCCCCCCAAGCTCAAATGCCCACTGCCCCAAAAAAAAAAAAAAAAAAAAAATCACACCTCCTAGCACAAATCCTTCACCTCTAAAATGCCCCCTCCTAGTAATAATCTTCGCCTTCAGATCCCCGCTCCGAAGACAAATTCCACCCAAATTACCCCTCCTAGCACAAATATTCTTTCCCCCATCCCCCTTCCCAACACAAATATCCCCAAACTTACTCTTCTAGAACAATACTTATCCCCCGATGCCCCCCTCCCCCAAATTCCCCCAACACAAATACTCTCCCCCCCAATATCCTTGTAGTGCCCCCCCACACCTTACATGATACCACAGTGCCCAGGGAAGCCGCCCCTCCTGCTCAGTCCTTGTCCCGGCCCTGGGTGCCAGGTGGGTCCTTGCAAGACCAGAACTTTCTCCAAACCTTTCTAAAGGTTTGTCAGGTTTTACCTAAAGGCCATTAAAGTGCGGTACCCATTAGGCTTGTGCAATTAGTTTCATAACGAATCTAAATCTGGCCGAATTTTGCATCTTTCGGACAGTCGCATGCATCCGAATAAAAAGATAACGAATTTCAACTAATGCGAAAGAAATTATAGCAGATATAACGAATGAATTAGACATGATTCGGTAATTCGTTAAAGATCTAATGAAACAAAAGGTCAACTCAAAGTAAATCTTAGCCCCCGTACACACGGTCGGACATTCTGACAACCAAATCCGTTGGATTTTGTCCGAAAATGTTGCATACACACGGTTGGACAAAGTTGTCGTAAAATCCGATTGTACATAACGTGATGACGTTATTTCGTTACGACGGGACTACATTCAGGCTAGTAGCCAATAGCTTTGGTCTAGGAATTTGATCTGAGCATGCGTGGCACTTTGTCCGTCGGAGTAGGCTACACATGATCGGAGTATGTCCGATCGTAGCATTTTGTCGGAAAATTTTACCGGCAAGTTGGAAAAGTTGATCCGTCGGATATTCCGACGGAAACAGTCTGATAGGACACATTCCATCGGAATCTCCGACCGTGTGTACAAGGGCTTACAGTCCAATCAGCTGATTCATTTTGTGCTGGAGGTTGGATTACTGGCAAAGTGAATTCCTGAGAACCGAGTGAGAAGGGTGTTATATTGTGTTTGAGCCGAGGAGAAGAGACGTTGTGATTGTGTGTGTTACAAGATTCAATAAACGACTTTCCAAACTATGAATCATTATCACGAATATTATATATATATATATATATATATATATATATATATATATATATATATATATATATATATATACATACATACATATTGAATTTCAGTGATTCGGACGAAATTATAGCGCATATAAGGAATAAATTCGACATGATTCGAGATCCAGTATAACGAATATCTCACTCTAGAACACTCTACAGAAATAACTAATTATCTGAAAACGTATTAATGTAACATAACGAATATAACAGAACGAAATGATGTATTTTACGAATGACAACGAACCGAAACTAAACAAAATTTTCCATTGTGCGCAAGTCTAGCACCCATATAAAGTTAAGCATGTCACTACATAAGTTGCACAATAGTCACAAACCAGAGCATATATAGGATCAGTGGCAGAACTACCAGGGTCAAAGGTCGCAATTACAATGTAACCCATGCTCCAGGGGGGACTTTGTGGGCTCCCTGTCACTGGGAGGGATCCATGAACAGAAGGAGGTGATGTGTGCAGCCAGAGGCAATTACAAGAACCGATGCCCTGAATGGCTTTCCATGCAGCAGCTAAAAGCTGCTTCTCCTCCTCCTCCTCCTCTCCCTTCCTCGCCTTTTAGCTGCTACATGGAGCCATTCAGGGCATCGGCTCTTGTAATTGCCCCTCACCGCACCGATCCTTGCCCCCTCACATTGGCTCAGCCTATGCTACTGAAGGTTGTTGGAGTCACTGTAAGGCTGTATGTGTGTGCCCATCATCCATCATGTTCTCCCGCATCTCCAAAGTCGCCTCAACTGGGGACTGCCCATCAGTGCTCAGGTGTCTGTCCAGGGCAGTGTTCAGGGGTGGAGGGTATACTGCCCTCCAGAGGGCTGCCTGTATGCTGCATTCACATACTTATATAGTAGTCTCAGGACAGGATATGGCTGGTCAGTGACTGGCCATGGGAGCCACAGGTTGCTGCATTCCATGCACGTGCAAAACCAAGGGTCCCATTTATTATAATCATTACATAAAGAATCTAAAGGATGCTTTGATGAATGGGAACACCATACTAAACTTTAGATGGCTGCCCCAGGACCAGATGAAAGGGCTCCGGGACCAACGGTAAAGGCTTTCGGCACCAGTGGGTCAGTGGGGCCCTTCACGTTTTTTTGCACCGGGTCCATGAAGGTTCTAGTTACATCTCTGAATAGGGTTGTTGGTAGGTATGGGTTTACTGTATGTGCATTTGTTTGAAGGACTCTTGCTCAGTATTAGCTTGGCCAGAGTCATCTCCTTGTCACTTACAGCAATTTTGAATTTGCCTATCTGTAGTTAACATGGCACCCTCATTTAGATGGGATTTCTTTCTTCTTGGGAAGCCCTATGGACTAATAAACTGATATCTTTTTCAGAGCCGCTAGCCTGTCTAACCACCTGATGCCAATGCTTTGTAGTACTAGTCGAAGTTAAAGGGAGCTTACATTTTGCTTCCCCTCTGCAAAATAGTGGCCAGGGCCTGGGGAAATATGGGGACTGAGACAACATCTAACTTTCGAAAAGGTATTGGTGTGCCCAGGCTCTGTTATCTATATGTGAATGAATGAATGAATAACTTGTATAGCACTACATATGCAAACTAAATCGCCTCGGGCATTTTTGCTGCCAGTGTCTGCCTGGGTTTTCGGAAGAGATGGGTCTTGAGCTTCTTCCTGAAGGCCAGATAGTTTTCCTCCGAGTGGATGTCCGCAGGTAGAGCATGCCCTCATCCGCTCACTTAAATTACATATAACACTCAAATGTAGCCATGGACTTTTTTTGAGGGGCATATAAATAAAAAGCACTACATACATGTATATATAAACATAACTTTTTTTTATACATCCAGTAAAGAAAAAAAAATGAAGACTAATGCTTCTAGCATGTGTTTACTGTAAGGGTTTACACATCGCTTACATCCAAATAATCCACATATAGACTCAACGCATTTCGAATGATCTTCCTCAGGGGAACATGTGAATAGCATTAGTATACTGAAACCTAATCTTTAAGAACAAGAGAATATATTGTCTGCTGGAGTCAACACAGTGTGAAACATCTTATTCCGAAAGGGGGTAATGTGAGAAAGGGCGACACAGGACCACACTAATTCATAAAGAATCCAAAAGTTTGTAAGGGGCACCATACAATGCTCAAAGCCCCATATTCTATATATTTTCAAGAGGAAAACATTTTCCCATTATAAGAATCCTTAACTGACCATATGGCATCACCCATGGCCAAGGAACGGGGAAAGGAAAAGACTTCTCCAAGTTATTTCAATCATAAAGATCTCAGAATCATCAAAGTATGATGCCCTGTACACACGGTCGGACAGTCCAGCCACAAAATCCGTCTGATTTTTTCCAACGGGTTTTTGGCCGAAACTGGTGTTGCATACACACGGTCGGACAAAGTTGTCGGAAAATCCGATCGTTTGGAACGAGGTGCCGTTCATTGCATACGACGGGACTAGGTAGAGGCTAGTAACCAATAGCTTTGGTCTCGTGATTTAATCTGAGCATGCGTGACACTTTGTCCTTCAGAATTCTCTACAAACGATTGGAAAAAGTCAGATCGGATTTTTTTGACGGAAAATTTTAGATCCTGCTCTCAAATTTTTTCCATCGGAATTTCTGACGGAAAAGGTCCTATAGAGCCCACACACGATCAGATTTTCTGACGATGTAATCCAATCAGACCTTTTCAGTCAGAATTTCCAACCGTGTGTACAGGGCATAACTGGATTTAAACAGAGCCAAGCAGTAAACTAACCTGCCAGTATAATGGGAAAGTGTTCTCCTCTTGAAAATATATACAATATGAAATCAAGAAATAAGAAAGTATACAACCAAATATGTGATAATAAACGTGTACAGTTGCTGGTCTTCATTGAAATGTGTTCCCACATCCAAAGAATTAATAACTAATAGTGCAGCACAACCAAAAACCTTAAATATCTTAAAATTGCGCAATATATACCAGTGATTTATAATTAAAAATCCTTATGAAATTAAATAATATACAATAAACAATAATGATAAATGTAATTATTTAACCACTTGCCGACCGCCTCACGCCGATGTACGTCGGCAGAATGGCACAGGCAGGCATAATCACATACATGTACGTGATTTGCCTCCCGCGGGTCGGGGGCCCGATCGGGCCCCCGCCCGGTGCCTGCGGCGGTCGGTTTTCGTTCGGGAGCGATCCCGGACGAGGGGACGGCCATTCATTCATGGCCACCCCCTCGCGATCGCTCCCGACGAATGGAAATCCCCGGTGACATCACTTCCTCTCCTGTAATGTAAACACAGGAGAGGAAGTGATGTATTCTCTCCTCCGTGTCGGTATTTTTCGTTCCGACACGGAGGAGAGCGGATCAGTGAGTTGCACCAACACATCCCACACACAGTAGAACATGCCAGGCACACTCACACCCCCCCTTTACCCCCCGATCACCCCCCCAATTACCCCTGCCCCCCAGTCACAGTGACACCAATGTCATTTTTTTTTTTTTTTTTTTTTTTTTTTGCATTGGTGTCATTTGTGACTGTAATAACTGTTAGGGCAGTTAGGGTTAGCCCCCTTTAGTTCTAATGTACCCCCCTAACCCCCCCAATAAAGGTTTAACCCCGTGATCACCCCCCGTCGCCAGTGTCACTAAGGCTGGGTTCACATTGCAGCGGTTTATGAGAACGAATGTGATTCGCACCGCACTGCAGTGCAAATCACATCCGATCTCTGTGCGATTCGAGTTCAGCCATTCGCCGCACCCGCCGCACCCGCCGCAAATTCGCACGGGACCCTTTTTTTGGCCCGCAGCAGAATCGGATCGCATGGGTGTTCACACCATGCGATCCGAGTTTGCAGATCGCACTGCGATATGCGAACTGATCTGGGGGTGTCAGTAACATTTCACTGACACTCCCAGCAGTTCGCATAGGGCAGTGTGAACTGCCGCCGGGAGGCATGCGATGCGGGAACCCGCCGCGGATTCGCGGCGTTTCCGCATCGCTCCAGTGTGAACCCAGCCTAATAAGCGATCATTTTTCTGATCGCCGTATTAGTGTCACAGGTGACGCTAGTTAGGCAGGTAGGTATTTAGGTTCGCCGCAGCTTTTTATAGCGCTAGGGACCCCCATATACTACCGCATAAAGCCCCCTGATTGCCCCCTAGTTAACCCTTTCACCAGTGATCACCATATAACTGTTACAGGTGACGCTGGTTGGTTAGTTATTTTTTTATAGTTTCAGGGCACCCGCCATTTATTACCTAATAAAGGTTTAACCCCCTGATCACCCGGCAGGTGTCATTTGTGACTAATAACTGTTAGGGCAGTTAGGGTTAGCCCCCTTTAGTTCTAAGGTACCCCCCTAACCCCCCCAATAAAGGTTTAACCCCGTGATCACCCCCCGTCGCCAGTGTCACTAAGGCTGGGTTCACATTGCAGCGGTTTATGAGAACGGATGTGATTCGCACCGCACTGCAGTGCAAATCACATCCGATCTCTGTGCGATTCGAGTTCAGCTATACAGATAGTATGGCTGAATTCGTGTCGCACCCGCCGCACCCGCCGCAAACTCGCACGGGACCCTTTTTTTGGTCCGCAGCAGAATCGGATCGCATGGGTGTTCACACCATGCGATCCAAGTTTGCAGATCGCACTGCGATATGCGAACTGATCTGGGGGTGTCATTAACATTTCACTGACACTCCCAGCAGTTCGCATAGGGCAGTGTGAACTGCCGCCGGGAGGCATGCGATGCGGGAACCCGCCGCGCATTCGTGGCGTTCCCGCATCGCTCCAGTGTGAACCCAGCCTAATAAGCGATCGTTTTTCTGATCGCTGTATTAGTGTCACAGGTGACGCTAGTTAGGCAGGTAGGTATTTAGGTTCGCCGCAGCTTTTTATAGCGCCAGGGACCCCCATATACTACCGCATAAAGCCCCCTGATTGCCCCCTAGTTAACCCTTTCACCAGTGATCACCATATAACTGTTACAGGTGACGCTGGTTGGTTAGTTATTTTTTTATAGTTTCAGGGCACCCGCCATTTATTACCTAGTCTCACTAGTGTACCCCTAAATTTAGGGGTGTCTACTTTCTAAAATGGGGTCATTTGGGGGGGGGGGGTTTGTGCCATCTTGGCATTTTATGGCCTTCAAAACTGTAACGCCCTTAGAAAGCCTGAAGGCGGTGCTTGGTTTTTGGGGCCCCGTACGCGGCTAGGCTCCCAAAAAGTCCCACATATGTGGTATCCCCGTACTCAGGAGAAGCAGCAGAATTTATTTTGGGGTGTCATTTCACATATGCCCATGGCATGCGTGAGCAATATATCATTTAGTGACAACTTTGTGAAAAAAAAAAAAAGTTTGTAATTTTCCCGCAACTTGTGGCAAAATATAAAATATTCCATGGACTCAACATGCCTCTCAGCAAATAGCTTGGGGTGTCTACTTTCTAAAATGGGGTCATTTGTGGGGGTTTTGTGCCATCTTGGCATTTTATGGCCTTCAAAACTGTAATAGGTAGTGAGAAGTGAACTCAAAAAATTACGCCCTTAGAAAGCCTGAAGGCGGTGCTTGGTTTTCGGGGCCCCGTACGCGGCTAGGCTCCCAAAAAGTCCCACATATGTGGTATCCCCGTACTCAGGAGAAGCAGCAGAATTTATTTTGGGGTGTCATTTCACATATGCCCATGGCATGCATGAGCAATATATCATTTAGTGACAACTTTGTGAAAAAAAAAAAAAAAAAAAAAAAAGTTTGTAATTTTCCCGCAACTTGTGGCAAAATATAAAATATTCCATGGACTCAACATGCCTCTCAGCAAATAGCTTGGGGTGTCTACTTTCTAAAATGGGGTCATTTGTGGGGGTTTTGTGCCATCTTGGCATTTTATGGCCTTCAAAACTGTAATAGGTAGTGAGAAGTGAACTCAAAAAATTACGCCCTTAGAAAGCCTGAAGGCGGTGCTTGGTTTTCGGGGCCCCGTACGCGGCTAGGCTCCCAAAAAGTCCCACATATGTGGTATCCCCGTACTCAGGAGAAGCAGCAGAATTTATTTTGGGGTGTCATTTCACATATGCCCATGGCATGCATGAGCAATATATCATTTAGTGACAACTTTGTGAAAAAAAAAAAAAAAAAAAAAAGTTTGTAATTTTCCCGCAACTTGTGGCAAAATATAAAATATTCCATGGACTCAACATGCCTCTCAGCAAATAGCTTGGGGTGTCTACTTTCTAAAATGGGGTCATTTGTGGGGGTTTTGTGCCATCTTGGCATTTTATGGCCTTCAAAACTGTAATAGGTAGTGAGGCGTGAAATCAAAAATTTACGCCCTTAGAAAGCCTGAAGGCGGTGCTTGGTTTTCGGGGCCCTGTACGCGGCTAGGCTCCCAAAAAGTCCCACATATGTGGTATCCCCGTACTCAGGAGAAGCAGCAGAATTTATTTTGGGGTGTCATTTCACATACGCCCATAGCATGTGTGAGCAATATATCATTTAGTGACAACTTTGTGTAAAAAAAAAAAAAAAAATTTTTTTTTTGTCATTATTCAATCGCTTGAGGCAAAAAAATAAAATATTCAATGGGCTCAACATGCCTCTTATCAATTTCCTTAGGGGGTCTACTTTCCAAAATGGGGTCATTTGGGGGGGTTTTGTACTGCCCTGTCATTTTAGCACCTCAAGAAATGAGATAGGCAGTCGTAAACTAAAAGCTGCGTAAATTCCAGAAAACGTACCTTAGTTTGTAGATGTGACAACTTTTGCGCAAACCAATAAATATACAATTATTGACTTTTTTTTTACCAAAGACATGTGGCTGAATACATTTTGGCCTAAATGTATGACTAAAATTGAGTTTATTGGATTTTTCTAATAACAAAAAGTAGAAAATATCATTTTTTTTCAAAATTTGCGGTCTTTTTACGTTTATATCGCAAAAAATAAAAATCGCAGAGGCAATCAAATACCATCAAAAGAAAGCTCTATTTGTGGGAAGAAAAGGACGCAAATTTTGTTTGGGTACAACATTGCATGACCGCGCAATTACCAGTTAAAGCAGCGCAGTGCCAAATTGTAAAAAGACCTCTGGTCATTTACCAGCAAAATGGTCCGGTCTGAAAGTGGTTAAACAAACAACTCTACCGAAAACCCTCACAATATTGTGGGGGCTGGAACAGGTGGTGGAACACAGATTTTTGGCTTATGACATTGGATTGAAGTACACATGTTTTTACGAAACTTTTTGAGTGTGGTGGATACACACAAATAGTGGACCTTAATTTTGCATTCACTATTTATTGATATGTTTCAACACTGATTTCAATCACAACATTGTGGGGTGAGCATAGCCCTGTTCTGGTGACAGCTCAACATTTTGGAGTTGTTCCTCACATTTTGTCCTGGTGACCAAGGTCCTGTTTTGGCGACAGCTCAAAATGTTGAGATGTTCCTCACTTTTTGTCCTGGTGACCAAGGTCCTGTTTTGGCGACAGCTCAAAATGTTGAGATGTTCCTCACTTTTTGTCCTGGTGACCAAGGTCCTGTTCTGGTGACAGCTCAAAACGTTGAGATGTTCCTCACTTTTTGTCCTGGTGACCAAGGTCCTGTTCTGGTGACAGCTCAAAACGTTGAGATGTTCCTCACTTTTTGTCCTGGTGACCAAGGTCCTGTTCTGGTGACAGCTCAAAATGTTGAGATGTTAATTTTTGTCCTGGTGAAAGCTCAGAATGTTGAGATGTTCCTCACTTTTTGTCCTGGTGACCAAGGTCCTGTTCTGGTGAAAGCTCAAAATGTTGAGATGTTACTCACTTTTTATCCTGGTGACCAAGGTCCTGTTCTGGTGACAGCTCAGAATGTTGAGATATTCCTCATTTTTTGTCCTGGTGACCAAGGTCCTGTTATGGTGACAGCTCAGAATGTTGAGATGTTCCTCACTTTTTGTCCTGGTGACCAAGGTCCTGTTATGGTGACAGCTCAAAATGTTGAGATGTTCCTCACTTTTTGTCCTGGTGACCAAGGTCGTGTTCTGGTGACAGCTCAAAATGTTGAGATGTTCCTCACTTTTTGTCCTGGTGACCAAGGTCGTGTTCTGGTGACAGCTTAAAATATTGAGATGTTCCTTACTTTTTGTCCTGGTGACCAAGGTCCTGTTCTGGTGACAGCTCAGAATGTTAAGATGTTCCTCACTTTTTGTCCTGGTGACCAAGCTTTTGTTCTGGCAACAGCTCAAAATGTTGAGATGTTCCTCACTTTTTGTCCTGGTGACCAAGGTCCTGTTCTGGTGACAGCTCAAAATGTTGAGATGTTAATTTTTGTCCTGGTGACAGCTCAGAATGTTGAGATGTTCCTCACTTTTTGTCCTGGTGACCAAGGTCCTGTTCTGGTGACAGCTCAGAATGTTAAGATGTTCCTCACTTTTTGTCCTGGTGACCAAGCTTTTGTTCTGGCGACAGCTCAAAATGTTGAGATGTTCCTCACTTTTTGTCCTGGTGACCAAGGTCCTGTTCTGGTGACAGCTCAAAATGTTGAGATGTTAATTTTTGTCCTGGTGACAGCTCAGAATGTTGAGATATTCCTCACTTTTTGTCCTGGTGACCAAGGTCCTGTTCTGGCGACAGATCAAAATATTGAGATGTTCCTCACTTTTTGTCTTGGTGACAAAGGTTCTGTTCTGGCGACAGCTCAAAATGTTGAGATGTTCCTCACTTTTTGTGCTGGTATCCAAGGTCCTGTTCTGGTGACAGCTCAAAATGTTGAGTTGTTCCTCACTTTTTGTCTTGGTGACAAAGGTCGTGTTCTGGTGACAGCTTAAAATATGGGGATGTTCCTCACTTTTTGTCCTGGTGACAGCCCAAAATGTAGAAATTTTACCTTTTGTCCTTGTGACCAAGGTTGTGTTCTGGTGACAGCTCAGTGTTGAGATGTTCCTCCCTTTTTGTCCTGGAGACCAAGGTCCTGTTCTGGTGACAGCTCAAAATGTTGAGACATTCCTCACTTTTTGTCTTGGTAACCAAGGTCCTGTTCTGGCGACAGCTCAAAATGTTAAGATGTTCCTCACTTTTTTGTCTTGGTGACCAAGGTTCTGTTCTGGTGACCAAGGTTCTGTTCTGGCGACAGCTCAAAATGTTGAGACGTTCCTCACTTTTTGTCCTGGTAACCAAGGTGCTGTTCTGGTGACCAAGGTCCTGTTCTGGTGACAGCTCAAAATGTTGAGATGTTACTTTTTGTCCTGGTGACCAAGGTCCTGTTCTGGTGACAGCTAAAAATGTTGAGTCGCTCCTCACTTTTGGTCCTGGTGACCAAGGTCCTGTTATGGTGACAGTTCAAAATGTTGAGAAGTTCCTCACTTTTTGTCTTGGTGACAAAGGTTCTGTTCTGGTGACAGCTCAAAATGTTGAGTCGCTCCTCACTTTTGGTCCTGGTGACCAAGATGCTGTTATGGTGACAGCTCAAAATGTTGAGATGTTACTCCCTTTTTGTCCTGTAACCATGGTCATCAGGACAAATAGGAGCGAATCTCCCTAGCGGGGACACAGAGAGCAATTAATGAAACCTTCGAGATGTTCAAACCCTTTCTATCTTCTGTCCAAAACCCCAAAAAAAAGTCCAAGGGCAGACCAAATGTGAGGCAATAGACAACAATTTCACTTTGGAGAAATAAAAGATGGTGGTAAAACTTGATAGCTTGACTTGAGCCGCTCAAACTCCTAGACACAGGGGGGTCCCCCACAGACAGGCGACCACCCGAAAGGAGAAGCCCATTAATTATAAAAAATAAAAAAAAACAAAGCACTAAGCAATCCTCCTAAAAGTCCATAATCCTTTACTGTTGCTAGCAATGTGACAACAGAAATAATAGGGTAGACAACACATTGTGGGAGCCGAGAGGAATCCCGAAGTGCTTTAAAAACAATTTAAAAGTAAAAACTTTTTTTTCCCGGCTCTGTTCATACTCAGATTATGCAAGCAAAGCCCTAGCACCTTTACAAAAATATCACCACCTAGGCTCTGCTATTTTTTTTTTCTATAGCGGGGATTTATTGCAAATAGTTGAGATAATTCAGCTATTCTTTGGGAAATTGCCAGGGATCGTTAATGCCTCCTCCACTGCATGTACCAAAGATTAAGATCTCTTCTAGCGCCAACGTGAAAATAAATTGTACATGGCCTCCTCCTGTACAGCACGCAAGGGTGAAATGCCACTGATAGCGAAGGACTAATACACCCATTAATCACAGAGGCTCCTACATAACTTGTACAGGCCCTAAACTTGGGCTGCTTAAATGTATCGTCTCCATCATGTAGAAACAGCTTCAGCCGAAGCATACTAATCCAAGATTTGGAACCAAGATTCTGCTTTTTTCGAGGAGCAACAAAGAATAGAGTTTACCCTTTACGGAAATGTGGACCTATGAAGACCAAATCTTCTTTTCCAGCTCTCTCTCTTTCTAATCTGCTGTTTTCATGGCTATTTTATGGCTGTAGCAAGCAATTGCCTCCGTTTACTTCCTCCCCACAGCACTCCACCACCAAATAGCCCTTGTAGCAGGCCACACAGTGGCTATGGGGCCCAGAAGCAAAGGGGGCCCAGCACGACCAGGTTTCTCTCAACCACTTCAGCCCTGGAAGATTTGCCTGCTTAATGACCAGGCCCTTTTTTGCGATACGGCACTGCGTCGCTTTAACTGACAATTGCGCGGTCATGCAACCTTTTTATTTTTTTTACTGGTAATGGCGGTGATCTGCCATTTTTATCAGGACTGCACATTATGGCGGACACATCGGAAACTTTTGATGCATTTTTGGGGCCACTGACATCTATACAGCGATCAGTGCTTTAAAAATGCACAGATAACTGCGTAAATGTCACTGGCAGGGAAGGGGTTAACACTAGGGGACGATCAACTGTGTTCCCTCAGCGTGTTCTAACTGTAGGGGGAAGGAACTGACTAGAGGAGGAGACAGATCGTTGTTCCTAGCTAGTAGGAACACACGATCTGTCTCTCCTCTCCTCACAGAACAGAACGTCCCTGTTCTGGCTCTCGTGCCCGCGACTGCCGGGCCATGCGCACCGGCTCCCCCACACTACAGCGGGCGCACGCGTCTGCGCCTGCTATCCCTGATTAAAGGGCCGACGTACAGCTACGACGGCTCGCGGGAACGTGCCGACCTGCCGCCGTATAATGACGGCGGCTGCTCTGCAAGCGGTTAAAAGAGAATTTATATTTTTGTAAAGCAAGAATTCTTTCAAAAACTCCGTACTCAAGATGTCCGCCGTAAATGCTTCCTCTGTCCGGTACCACACAATCCAAGACCCTTTAGCCCACCCAGTCACCAGACAACACCAGTGTAGAGTGGCAAACAACAAACTCATTTATTATCACACATGGACACAACTGATAAAATACAGCTGGAGGAATCCCCCCCCCCCCTCTTTCCTCACAGCAAACACACTTACACATCCCATAATATTTGAGGCAGACAGCCACAACCGAACAATAGAATACAGTCACACCCCAAACGATCGCAGCAAATAGTACACAACAGCATGAGACACGATACAATATATACAAGATTGAGTCCGATTAGTACAGATCAGACTGGATTTCTCATTCACCTTGCAAAGAGTATTAGTTCCCTTAATCACATGCCGACCGGGCCATAGCCGAAAGACGGCTACAGCGCGGTCGGGTTATTCTGGGTGGACATACTTGGGACGTCCTCACAGAAACTTGCTCCCGCACGCACCCATAAACATCCGTGACTGCCAGGTCCCGAGGACCTGGCGCATCACGGTAAATGGCCGCTGATAGCGACCGTTTACCACGTGATCGCTCCGTCAAATGACGGAGTGATCACCTGTAAACACACCGACATCAGGTCATGATGCCGGTTCCTCCCTCCCCTCTCTGTACCGATTGGTACAGTGCGAGCGGAGAGGGGGAGAGATGGCAGCAGCGATGTGGGCTGGATGTGTAGTGACCACAGCGCTGCTCAGTGACAATACTCTGCCCATACTGTGCAATACTCTGCCCATACTGTGCAACACTGTGCAATACTGCAATATTTGCCAATACTGTGCAATACTTGCCAATGCTGTGCAATACTCTGCCAATACTGCAATACTTGCCAATACTGTGCAATACTCGCCAATACTGTGCAATACTCGCCAATACTGTGCAATACTCGCCAATACTCTGCCAATTCTCACCAATACTGTGCAATACTCGCCAATACTCACCAATACTCGCCAATACTCGCCAATACTCGCCAATACTGTGCAATACTCGCCAATACTGTGCAATACTCGCCAATACTGTGCAATACTCGCCAATACTCTGCCAATACTGCAATACTCGCCAAAACTGTGCAATACTCGCCAATACTGTGCAATACTCGCCAATACTCTGCCAATATTGTGCAATACTTTGCCAATACTGTGCAATACTCGCCAATACTCTGCCAATACTGCAATACTCGCCAATACTTTGCCAATACTGCAATACTCGCCAATACTGTGCAATACTCGCCAATACTCTGCCAATATTGTGCAATAGTCGCCAATACTGTGCAATACTCGCCAATACTCTGCCAATATTGTGCAATACTTTGCCAATATTGCAATACTCGCCAATACTCTGTAATACATTTTAACAGAAACAAATAATTATTTATTTTTATTTTTTTAACAAATTTTCGGTCTTTTTTGATTTATAGCGCAAAAAATAAAAAACCCAGCGGTGATTAAACACCACCAAAAGAAAGCTCTATGTGTGTGAAAAAAAGGACAAACATTTCATATGGGTACAGTGTTGCATGACTGAGTAATTGTCATTCAAAGTGTGAGAGCACCAAAAGCTGAAAATTGGTCTGGTTAGGAAAGGGGTTTAAGTGTCCAGAGGTCAAGTGGTTAAAATCCAGGGCCCATAATCAGAATGCAAGAGGCCGGCATTCAGCCCCCTCCAAAAGCCCCTGTCCCGGCTAGGTCTGTCACATATATATTTTAATTTTTTATTCTTATAAATTTAGAAAATGCAAAGTGAGCGAACAGAAGAACAATCTAAATCCAATCAATATTTGGTGTGACCATCCCTTTGGCTTCAAACCAGCATCACTTCTTACACTTGCACACTTTGTACACTTGCACACAAAGTCATCGATTTTGTAGGATTAGAGTCAGGTGTATGATGCATTAATTATACCAAGCAGGTGCTAATGATCATCAATTTCATACAACGATTGATTGGTCATTGTCTGAAACAGAAACAGCTGCGTAGAAGGCTTAACACTGGGAGAGGAGCAGTCAAACTCTGCTGCTAAGGTGAGGTTGTGGAAGAGAGTTTTATGTCACAGGTCATACACTATGACAAGACACGAGGGGGTTATACTGCATCAGGACCGTTTTTAAGGCAGGGCAAAAGGGGCAGCTGCCCGGGGCCCCATCATTATTGTGGGGCCCAAAGCAGCTGCTTCATACTTGCCAACTATCCTGGTGTAAATTCCCTTATCCCTTGAAGATTTAGTCCCGTGCTGTGTCCCAATATCTCAATGTGAAGTTCTGTTACTAATGCTGCCGAGCTTTGCTCTACATGATTCAGAATTTGCCACAGTGTACTGCCTCCTAACCAATCCCATCCCACCCCACTGCCACTGATCCAAACACCCCCTCCCCCAGCACTGCCACTGATCCCAGGAGTCCTAGGAGTTTTCTGTCTATTGATGGGTCCCTTCACCTCCCCAGTCAATGGTGTGCATGCAGTGAGGTGAGTGTGCTGTAACCTCTAGCAACCAATCATTGAGTGGTAAGGATATGCAGTAACCTCTAGGAACCAATCTGTGAGTGGTAAGGATATGCAGTAACCTCTAGGAACCAATCAGTGAGTGGTAAGGATATGCAGTAACCTCTAGGAACCAATCAGTGAGTGGTATAGATGTCCAGTAACCTCTAGCAACCAAGCAGTGAGCAGTATTGATGTACAGTAATCTCTAACAACCAATCAACAAGCAGAAGTCATGTGCTGTAACCTCTAGAAAATAAACAGTGACCCATAATGTGTGCTGTAACCTCTAGCAACCAGTCAGTGAGCGGTAATGATACACTGTAACCTCTGGCAACAAATGGCAATCGTTGCCTGATCTCATTCAATGAACTGATTTTGAGTCTAGCTGCTATTTGTTGTATGTCTCAAAGCATGTGAAGAGTGAAATTGCATGTAGGGGGGCCCAAGTTTGCCCAGGGTCCAATCAATGTTAAAGACGGACCTGTACTGCATCAGGGAGGTCTCTCCTAGGGAAAGATTTCAAAGCAGACTGGGATTTCCGGATGTGCCATTCAAGCTCTTCTGAAGAAGCCCAAAGAAAACGGGCAACAATGAGGACCGGAGAGACACAAGTGGTCAGCCAAGGAAACATAAAGTGACTGCAAATTGCTCTTTTTAAAAACAAAATGTTATACTTACCAGCTTTGTGCAATGGACTTGCCCAGAGCAGCCTCGATCCTCCTCTTCCCGGGTCCTCCACTGGGGCTCTTTATTTATTTATTTTTTTAATTGGGTAATTTATTTTATATTTTCCATTTGTTGTCAGATTGTAAATTTGCTTTAGGAAACAACAACCAGAACACCATCATCATCATCTCCCTGCAGCACCAGATAACAGATGCTGCTGTTAGAAAAATACACCTTTAAACCAGAGAGATCAGATTAGACACACTGCAGAATGATACGTCTCCTGCTCCTCTACTAGCAAAGGTAGGTCCCATCTGGCTCGGGTCATACACAGGGTGCGGTGTGTGAGAGTAGGAGTTCTTCTGTGCTACGTATAAGAAGGTGGTGGTGAGATTAACCATAGGGGGTGTTCTGTGCTGGACTGTAAATACTTCTGACCCCTGCGCTGTGTACATTACATACACCTGACCCATGAACTCTGTGCTTTACCCACCTTTGACCCCTATACTCTGTACCTTAAATACACCTGACCCCTGCACTATGTACATTATTTACACCTGACCCAAGTACAATGTACATTACATATATGTTTCCTGCACTATATCACCTAAATACTCCTGACCCTGCAGTCTGTGCATTACCCTTCTTTGACCCCTGAACTGTATACTATACATACTCCTGACCCCTGCACTCTGTACCATACAAACAGCTGCCCCATACCCTACACTATGCACATTACACATTGCTGGGCCCCTGCACAATGTACAATATATACACCTGACCCATGCACCATGTACAATATATACACCTGACCCATGCACCATGTACAATATATACACCTGACCAATGCACCATGTACAATATATCCACCTGACCCATGCACTATGGACAATATATACACCTGACCCATGCACTATGGACAATATATACACCTGACCCATGCATTATGTACAATATATACACCTGACCCATGCATTATGTACAATATATACACCTGACCAATGCACCATGTACAATATACACCTGACCAATACACTATGGACAATATATACACCTGACCCATGCACCATGTACAATATATACACCTGACCCATGCACCATGTACAATATATACACCTGACCCATGCACAAATGTACATTACATACATATGACCTCTGTGCGCTATACAATAATCCTGACCCCCGCACTCTATATTACATACTCCTGACACCTGCACTCTTTACATATATTTTAAGTCTCTCAATATTTCAAGCACCACCTCACACTTGAACCTCTGGGTGTTCAAGGGGGTTGCTCACCAGGTAGGCTGTGTGTATATACACTATATTGCAAAAAGTATCGGGACACCTGCCTTTACGCGCACATGAACTTTAATGGCATCCCAGTTGGCCCGCCCTTTGCAGCTATAACAGCTTCAACTCTTCTGGTCAGGCACTGATGTTGGATGAGAAGGCCTGTCTCACAATCTCTGCTGTAATTCATCCCAAAAGTGTTCTATCGCATTGAGGTCAGGGCTCTGTGCAGGCCAGTCAAGTTCCTCCACCCGAAACTTGCTCATCCATGTCTTTATGGACCTTGCTTTGTGCGCTGGTCCAAATCATATAGTGTATATACAGATCTATATATTGCATGAAGACGGAGAGATGTGGAGGAACATGTGACTCCATTACCTGAGCTGGGAACAGAACCAGCTCTAGTTCTCTTTATTGGACCAAAGTGAAAAACTGTCTGCCTTCACTTCAGATTAAGGTGACATTGGGACGGTTCTTTATTTGCTGTCTCATGTTAGAGCATTGTAATGGTTTTATTGCGCTGGCATTTAACGCGTGCCTTCGGGCTGATCCGACCGGCAGCTCTGAGGACGGCGGAGTATATACAGGAGTTTTATCACCTGCGATACGTGAGCCGCGCTCAGCTCAGACCGCGGCCGAGGGATAAAAACTGCAGTAACAGAAGTTGTCCGTGCTCCCTATAGAAACCGCCCAGATTCCAGAAACCGCGTCTAAAAACGGCCGCTTAGCCGCGTTTACATGCCGCGTTTACATGCTATGTTTAGCCGTGTTTACATGCCGCGTTTGCGTCTAGAAGCGTTTAATAAAATAACTTTTTTTTTTCTTTTCAAAATAGCCAAAAATTTAAAAACACCTGTAAACGAAACGTGGCTGAACGCGAGCTACCGCGTTTAACAGCGTTTGAAATGCCTCTAAACGCAGATTCTGAACGCATTTTTTTGGGTTCCAAAAAAAAGCCTCTAAATGTCTATAAACGACCTGTGGGAGATGAAAAAAATGCCCAACTGCTCCTAAACATCCGTTTACCAGCAGCAGGAGGCCTTATTCTTTTATTTTCTATTCTTTTATTTTCTATTCTATCCCCTTATTTTATATTCTTTTATTTTCTATTCTATCCCCTCATTTTCCATTCTTTTATTTTCTATTCTATCCCCTTATTTTCCATTCTTTTATTTTCTATTCTATCCCCTTATTTTCCATTCTTTTATTTTCTATTCTATCCCCTTATTTTCCATTCTTTTATTTTCTATTCTATCCCCTTATTTTCTATTCTTTTATTTTCTATTCTATCCCCTTATTTTCTATTCTTTTATTTTCTATTCTATCCCCTTATTTTCTATCCCCTTATTTTCTATTCCATCCCCTTATTTTCTATCCCCTTATTTTCTATTCCATCCCCTTATTTTCTATTCTTTTATTTTCTATTCTATCCCCTTATTGTCTATTCTTTTATTTTCTATTCCATCCCCTTATTTTCTATTCTTTTATTTTCTATTCCATCCCCTTATTTTCTATTCCATCCCCTTATTTTCTATTCTCTTATTTTCTATCCCCTTATTTTCTATTCTATCCCCTTATTGTCTATTCTTTTATTTTCTATTCTTTCATTTTCTATTCTATCCCCTTATTTTCTATTCTATCCCCTTATTGTCTATTCTTTTATTGTCTATTCTTTTATTTTCTATTCTATCCCCTTATTGTCTATTCTTTTATTTTCTATTCCATCCCCTTATTTTCTATTCTTTTATTTTCTATTCCATCCCCTTATTTTCTATTCTCTTATGTTCTATTCTATCCCCTTATTTTCTATCCCCTTATTTTCTATTCTATCCCCTTATTTTCTATTCTTTTATTTTCTATTCCATCCCCTTATTGTCTATTCTTTTATTTTCTATTCCATCCCCTTATTTTCTATTCTTTTATTTTCTATTCTTTTATTTTCTATTCCATCCCCTTATTTTCTATTCCATCCCCTTATTTTCTATTCCATCCCCTTATTTTCTATTCTTTTATTTTCTATTCTTTTATTTTCTATTCTATCCCCTTATTTTCTATCCCCTTATTGTCTATTCTTTTATTTTCTATTTCATCCCCTTATTTTCTATTCTTTTATTTTCTATCCCCTTATTTTCTATTCTTTTATTTTCTATCCCCTTATTTTCTATTATTTTACTTTCTATTCTATTCTTTTCTATTGTATTCCTTTATTTTCTATTCTATTTTACTCTCTTTGGAAATTCAAATTCAAATTCGATTCGAAAACTATTTGAATTTCGTTATTTCGGATTCGTTTAAATTCGTTGCCATTGAATTTACAATTAAACAAAAAAAACTTAGTCCAAATTTCAATCCGGGAAGGGAAATGAACCGCACATGTCCACTGAACAGAATTGGGAATCTTTAGGTAAGTAGGACTGTTCGCATGCGATATTAGAGTTCAGATCTGAAAAAAGAATCAGACACAAGTGTGAATTGCAGGCGCAAGTGATCGATGTACGACCCCTCTCGGACGGGACAGTTCTGCGCGCTCATACCTGCAGCGCGTCCGAAAATCCCTAAATTGCCAATTCTTTTTTTTAAATTTTTCCTGCAGTTTGGCTCGAATTGTTATACCTACCAGCGCTCAGCATAAAGAAGTACGATTTTAACCACTTGCTTGCCGGCGCACTTAAACCCCCCCCTCCTGCCCAGACCAATTCTCAGCTTTCAGCGCTGATGCACTTTCAATGACAATTGCGCGGTCATACAACACCGTACCCAAATTAAATTTTTAGCATTTTTTCCCCACATATAGAGATTTCTTTTGGTGGTATTTAATTACAGTCGGGGTTTTTATTTTTTGCTAAATAAAAAAAGAAGGAAAATTTTGAAAAGAGTTTACTTCCTCTTTCATTCCCTGCAAAGGTAAAGCATAATGGACTACTGTGCATCGCATCGCATCGCATAGTAGTCCATTATGTGTCACTTACCTGACACCGGAGCCAGCGAAGTCCCCGTTGTCCCCTGTAGTCCGGAGGCTCCATCTTCTTGGTGGGGTCTCGCTGCTCCGCCGCCGTCATTCCATGAAGCCGCAATGACGTCACTCCCGCGCATGCGCATGGGAGCCGCCACTCGCGGCATATCGCCGTTGAAAGCGGGGCGCTCAGTGCGCCTGCGCGCCGCTGTCTACGGTGCATGCGCCGTAGACAGCGGTGCCTGTGTTTTGGCAACTAGATAGATATTTCTTGGACCTACAGGTAAAGCCTTAATCTAGGCTTACCTGTAGGTCAAAGTGGTTTGTAAGGGTTTACAATCACTTTAATAGTTTGTTATAAAATTTTGCAAACAGGTCATTTTTCTCCTTCATTGATATGCCCTAAAGAGGCGCACTGATGGGCACAGTTAAGACGGTACTGATGGCAGGAGCGGACTGACAACTCATGGGGCAATAGGATATTATGGGGGGGGCCCAGGCAATAGGATATTATGGGGCCACACAGTAAACACACACAGAATACACAAAGGTACTGGAGAGGCGGGGCAGCTATAATCTTGGTATTTTTAAAATACACAGATTTTTACATATTGTCCCTGGTTTTATTGAGGCTGGCAACCCTGATGGGGCCCCTTAGTGGCATGGGGCCCTTGGGCAGTGCCCGAGTGCCCGAATGGTCAGTCCGCCCCTGTCTAAGGCCACTGTTGCATTTCTGAAGAACAACAGGGTGAAAGTGGTTCAGTGGACAAGTATGTCTCCTGATCTGAACCCAATCAGGGAACACCTACTCCTTTTTCAACTTGGGCCCTGGCAATTTCTAGGTGGGCTTTTTTGCGCATGGGCTTTAGGAAAGGCTTCCTTCATGGAGGACAACCATGCATTCCATTCCTCTGCAGTGTAGGCCAATGCCTTTTCCTTCTCAGATTATCCTGTTATCCTGCTCAGCAGACCAGGTGGAAGCATTACAGCTAAATTGCTGGAGTTGCCAGAGTGCATGGAGTGATCGTTCCATTGTGGCGTTCCTGATGAGAAAGAGCCGCTGATCTAAACTCTGGAGCCGATCGGGTGAGGGATCGTTGCAGTGTGTGGCTGTTACCAGGCGAGTTTGACCCTTATCATTTGGGATCCATCGGTTTCGGTAAGAGGCCATCCATTTGATCGTACGTTCACTTTCCAGAGCTGAAATACAGGACCATTTCACAGAGTGTGATGGGCGGCATTGTCAAATCTCCTTGTTTCTTTGCATTTTTTTGCATTTCGGACACTTTTTGACACAACAAACAAATATTTCGGACATTTTTGACACATTTTTGGGACCATTGTCATTTATACAGCAATCACTGCTATTTAAATGCACTGATTCCTGTGTAAATGACACTGGCAGTGAAGGAGTTAACCACTAGGGGGCAGTGTAGGGGTTATGTGTGACGTTATGCGTTTTTTTTTTTATTGTAGGGGGTGTGGCCTGGCATGTGACGTCACTGATCATCTTTCCCTATAACAGGGAACAGACGATCGGTGACAGCCACAGTAGGAAGCACGGGGGGAGAGGTTTGTTTACATAGACCTCTCCTCGTTCTTCAGCTCTGTGACACAATCGCGGGACACCAGTGGCGATCGGGTCCACTGGTCCCGCAGCCGCGGTCACGGAGCTCAGGACCGGGAGCGCGCCGCCGGTGGCGCGCTCCTGACCCATGACTGGGCACTTAAACGGCCACGTACAGGTACGTGATTGTGCCCAGCCATGCCTTGTTTACACAGACCTCTCCTCGTTCTTCAGCTCTGTGAACCGATCGCGGGACACCAGCGGCGATCGGGTCCGCTGGTCCCGCGGCCACGGAATTCAGGACCGGGTCAGGAAGGGGCCGGCGGCGGCGCGCGCCCGACCCACGGCTGGGCACTTAAAGAGCCACGTACAGGTACGTGATTGTGCCCAGCCGTGCCATTCTGCCGACATATATCGCGTGAGGCGGTCCTTAAGCAGTTAATGTGTTCCACACTCTTTTTTTTTTTTCTTTCACATTAGTGATTAGTCTTATGTAGTAATGAGTGGTACCTTTATTCGCATATTTGGGTGTATTAGTTTGTGCAATCTTCTTTGTGTCTATATAGATATGAACGGTGCTCATTGGAAATCATGGGGTACGACTTGTCATGCGACTTTGCAGTCTCAAGTCGCAGAAGTGTGAAAGGGGCCTTCAACGAACTTCTTAGAAAAAAATACTTTTTTTTTTTTTTGCGTGCGCAAATCATTGGTTGCAATCAATGGCCGGCCTTTGCGGGAGTACTTTGTAGTATTGCTTCCCACAGAAAATGTTGATTCTGAAAAGGAAAATAAAGGTTTTCTGACAAATCTGTTGGGGTGTACTTATTTATGCTGAGCACTGTATTTGCCAATTTTTTTATTTTTTTTTTCCCCCTCCTCCAAGTCATAAAGCTCTACAGAATACGTTGGCGCTATAAGAATGAAATAGTCATAATACGAGCGCGCCGGCAAGATCTGTCCTGGAAGAGAAAAGAAGGAAGGTTTACAGTGTAGCTCTGCGTTTCGTTTTATTTTTTTATTTTTTATTTTTTTGCGAATCAAAGCCCGGCAGGTTTATTTTTAAGAAGCTTAGATGTCAAAGTAAAAGCAGTGGGGAGCGATGAATCCCGCGGGGGGCGCTATTTTCAGTGTTACTTCTTACAAGAATTCCCTCCTGAGTTCATCAGTCCCCCGCCAGGCGCTCAGCGCGTAGGGCCGCGCACGCCGGACGTTCTCTGCCATGTTCCTGGCTATGGGAGATCATCAACACATATTTAGCTGAAAAAAAAAAGAGTTTGTTCTGAAGAATACGCGGCGCACCGCTTTCCCTTTTATACGATTTTAAAATAGGAACCCAGGGAAGGTGCTTGTAGGATAGCAAAGCTGCAAGAAAAACATTCAAAATAAATTCTTTTATATATTTTTTACAATATTTTAAAGAATATTGCAAAAAAGTATTACTTAAAGTGAACCTGTAGCCAGGCAATGGACATTCCAGTATTTATCTATTGTTATCAAGCAATAGAAGATATTTCAAATGAATCCTTATTGACCTCTGTAGCTGCAGGTTCTCTGGAGAAATTCATTCTCCAATTTTACAGGAGAAAAACTAGCGTCACCGGAGTCATTCATTGACAGCAATGATGGGGCAATATTACTCCCACGGACACCAATTATGGGGCACTATCCCCCCCACTGACACCAATGATGGGGCACTATTCCCCCCCCCCCACTGACACCAATGATAGGGCACTATCCCCCCCACTGACACCAATGATGGGGCAGTATCCTCCACTGACACCAATGATGGGGCACTACCCCCCCACTGACACCAATGATGGGGCACTATCACCCCCATTGACACCAATGATAGGGCACGATTCCCCCCACTGACACCAATGATGGAGCAATATTCCTTCTGCTGACCAGAGGATCTATGTCATTTTTCTCACTCCACCTATCCACCAAGCCTGAGGCATTGTTTACCCCCCACTGACGCTGTTGTCTACTCCCACCAGCCACCACCAAGGTTGGGGAAATAGTAAACTGGCCTTTTTTTTTTAGAAAGATTCAACGCTCAGCATTGAGAGCTGAGCTGCTGAGTCACTGCTGGGAGAGGGGAGCAGGATGAGCTGAGCTGCTGAGTCACTGCTAGGAGAGGGGAGCAGGATGAGCTGAGCTGCCGAGTCACTGCTGGGAGAGGGGAGCAGGGTGAGCTGAGCTGCTGAGTCACTGCTGGGAGAGGGGAGCAGGGTGAGCTGAGCTTCCGAGTCACTGCTGGGAGAGGGGAGCAGGGTGAGCTGAGCTGCTGAGACACTGCTGGGAGAGGGGAGCAGGGTAAGCTTAGCTGCTGAGTCACTGCTGGGAGAGGGGAGCAGGATGAGCTTAGCTGCTGAGTCACTGCTGGAAGAGGGGAGCAGGGTGAGCTGAGCTGCTGAGTCACTGCTGGGAGAGGGGAGCAGGATGAGCTGAGCTGCTGAGTCACTGCTGGGAGAGGGGAGCAGGGTGAGCTGAGCTGCTGAGTCACTGCTGGGAGAGGGGAGCAGGATGAGCTGAGCTGCTGAGTCACTGCTGGGAGAGGGGAGCAGGATGAGCTGAGCTGCTGAGTCACTGCTAGGAGAGGGGAGCAGGATGAGCTGAGCTGCCGAGTCACTGCTGGGAGAGGGGAGCAGGGTGAGCTGAGCTGCTGAGTCACTGCTGGGAGAGGGGAGCAGGGTGAGCTGAGCTGCCGAGTCACTGCTGGGAGAGGGGAGCAGGGTGAGCTGAGCTGCTGAGACACTGCTGGGAGAGGGGAGCAGGGTAAGCTTAGCTGCTGAGTCACTGCTGGGAGAGGGGAGCAGGATGAGCTTAGCTGCTGAGTCACTGCTGGAAGAGGGGAGCAGGGTGAGCTGAGCTGCTGAGTCACTGCTGGGAGAGGGGAGCAGGATGAGCTGAGCTGCTGAGTCACTGCTGGGAGAGGGGAGCAGGGTGAGCTGAGCTGCTGAGTCACTGCTGGGAGAGGGGAGCAGGGTGAGCTGAGCTGCCGAGTCACTGCTGGGAGAGGGGAGCAGGGTGAGCTGAGCTGCTGAGTCACTGCTGGGAGAGGGGAGCAGGGTGAGCTGAGCTGCCGAGTCACTGCTGGGAGAGGGGAGCAGGGTGAGCTGAGCTTCCGAGTCACTGCTGGGAGAGGGGAGCAGGGTGAGCTGAGCTGCTGAGTCACTGCTGGGAGAGGGGAGCAGGGTGAGCTGAGCTGCCGAGTCACTGCTGGCAGAGGGGAGCAGGGTGAGCTGAGCTGCTGAGTCACTGCTGGGAGAGGGGAGCAGGGTGAGCTTAGCTACTGAGTCGCAGTTGGCTTGTCATGCATTTGGTGTGTTACAGAAGCTCTGAAGAAGAAAGGCTAGTGTGTCCTATTGTGTGTAGTACCTTGAAAAAAAAAAAAAAATGAGATTCCGATGTACTGCAAATGTTTTCACATAATCGGTGAGGTTCAGAACGCAGCACATGAGAAGAGCCTCCATTGCAGGTGTGGATCATTTACAGATAAACTGACATTTCATTTTACGAGTATAATTCCCCGGCCTTTCCAGATACGTATTCCCTAAATAACCGACTTATTCCAAAGCAGACATTTAGCTGTGGCACCACCATTATCACTTGCAAATGGGCGCTCATTAAACTTCATTTGCCAGGTCATAGGGGAGTGTAATGGAGGCCCGCTAATACCGCAGCCATGGAAGGTCACATTTAAAGTGTCTCCATTACATTGCATTTTATGGCAGGATGGGGCTTAAATGCCGCCCTGCGGTGGATAGAAATGAATTTAATTACAGGTGACAAGCGCCATCAAATGTGAGAAGAGATCTTACTTCAAAATCATCTAAAAAGGTTATTAAAATATATTTTGTTTAAAATGTTATCCGTGTGGAAAATCCATTAATTTACCCGAACCCCGGCAACCGGCCCCATTCATCACAGAACTTTCCAACTAACGATCGTAAACTGTACATTGTGATGTCACCAGTCTTTAATGAATGGATAGGCTGCACTCTCAGTGATGTCACAATTTTCTAGTGATTGGATAGGCTGCACTCTCAGTGATGTCACCGGTCTCTAGTGATTGGCCAGGTTGCATTCTCAGTGATGTCACCGCTCTCTAGTGAATGGATAAGCTGCATCCTCAGTGATGTCACCACTCTCTAGGGAATGGATAGGCTGCATTCTCAGTGATGTCACCACTCTCTAGGGAATGGATAGGCTGCATTCTCAGTGATGTCACAATTTTCTAGTGATTGGATATGCTGTATTCTCAGTGATGTCGCCAGTCTCTAGTGAATGGATAGGCTGCATCCTCAGTGATGTCACCGCTCTCTAGTGAATGGATAAGCTGCATCCTCAGTGATGTCACCACTCTCTAGGGAATGGATAGGCTGCATTCTCAGTGATGTCGCCAGTCTCTAGTGAATGGATAGGCTGCATCCTCAGTGATGTCACCGCTCTCTAGTGATTGGATAGGCTACATTCTCAGTGATGTCATCGGTCTCTAGGGAATGGATAGGCTGCATTCTCAGTGATGTCACCGGTCTCTAGTGATTGGCCAGGTTGCATCCTCAGTAATGTCACCGCTCTCTAGGGAATGGATAGGCCACATTCTCAGTGATGTCATTGGTCTCTAGTGAATGGATAGGCAGCACTCGCAGTGATGTCACCGCTCTCTAGTGAATGCATAGGCTGCATTCTAAGTGATGTCACCGCTCTCTAGTGAATGGCTAGGCTGCATTCTAAATGATGTCACCAGTCTCCAGTGAATGGATAGGCTGCATTCTCAGTGATGTCACCACTCTCCAGTGAATGGATAGGCTGCATTCTCAGTGATGTCACTTGTCTCTAGTGAATGGATAGGCTGCATTCTCAGTGATGTCATCGGTCTCCAGTGAATGGATAGGCAACATTCTCAGTGATGTCATCAGTCTCTAGTGAATGGATAGGCTGCTTTCCCAGTGATGTCACCACTCTCTAGGGAATGGATAGGCAACATTCTCAGTGATGTCATCAGTCTCTAGTGAATGGATAGGCTGCGTTCCCAGTGATGTCACTGGTCTCTACTGATTGAATAGGTTGTACTCTCCCTGATTTCGTTTTTTTGCCTTTCTCCCAGGAAGGTCCCTTCAATTACATTTCCACAGATGCACTCTCTGTTTAGTGTTCTCTATGGCATGCAGAGTTATTACTTCTCACACTCACCACTCCACACATTGCTATGCTAACCACAACGCACAAACATCTGTTTTTCACACGAAGGTTTATGTGCATTTTTCTAACAATATATCAGTGTCTCACTGTGCCAGCAAAGAATGTGCCTTTCTAAAAAGAAAACACAGCAGCATGGGGGCTATTCTAGAAGAAAAGTAGACTTTTATAGATACTATATAAACACACACATACTATATACACACACATTATATATAATCACAAAAGTACATACACCCCCACACATTTTTGTAAATATTTTCTTCTCTCTTTTCATGTGACAACACTGAAGAAATGACACTTGTCTACAATCATATACTATGAGTATCGCCTCTGATTTAAAGCATTATGAATAAATACAATGTACCATCATCCAGAATTTGTAATTTTCAAGAAAAAGGAAGGCTTAAATGGAAATACCGGGTAATTGCTCACATCAAACCCATATGTAGTTCCATTTGGCCATATAGTGGATTGGACTATAGCGGTACTTGATAATGGAAAAAGCACTGATAAATTTAAAATCAATGTAATATTTAATAAACATTTAAAACAAAACAAACAATAACAATATGTCCTTGGAGAGATACAGTAGTATGCGCATCACAGTTGAGGTATTCCTAACGGGTTCTCCATGGGGAACATTCAACCGTAGAAAGTGCACAGTAAATTTCCTCGACTAGTTTCGCGGGAAAGAACCCGCTTCTTCAGGAGGGTATCTATACAAAAGCATTACAATCATTAGATAATATATATATATGAATATAAAAAGAAAGCAAAGAATGAGCAAGGACAGTTATCATGATATTATTGATTTTACATACATTCCCTATATGTTTAAAAAGGAGGTCAGCTCACCCCACTTCAAGGAACAGGATGTGGATAAGGAGGTCCAAACAAAATCCCCCCACGGCGGGCATGGGGGATTGGTGAAACGCCGGCTCTGAATGGATAATATTATAATAGTTCATAGATTAAATAAAGGTCTATCTAAGGTTAAGGAAAAGAAAAGAAGGGAGGGGAGGAGAAAAGGAGGGAGGGGGGAAGAAAT
>NW_027507788.1:213984929-214082429 GCF_037356315.1 Lithobates pipiens
AGTCGTGTAGAGGGGACAGTCATAGGGCATTGGTGGAGCGGTGTCCCGGAACAACCTGACTGTCCAGAGAAAACACAGATTGAAGGTATTCCCACCATTTCTGCCATGGTCATTAATCTTGAAGACTAGCAAGCTGTATGCAGCACGGCGTGTTTTGCTTATTCAGCAAGTTTTAGCGACTGGTAAACCCAATCTGTGAACAGATTATTGCTGACCAGGAAACCCTGCAACTTTGTTTTACCCCAATCTGAACCCCAAGGGGGTAATGAATAGTTACATAGTAGGTGAGGTTGAAAAAAAGTCACAAGTCCATCAAGTTCAACCATCTTCAAATCCGGTTGCTCAATCCACTTTAGATGTAGCGTTCACCCCTAGAGGACCCGCTGATTTAATCCCAAGGTTTGTTCCCCCAGGAGGCGGACTAGCAGCCAGGCACACAGTCTCCGTCACTCTTCCAGCTCAATCTGTCTGGGAAAGGGTGTCAACTCACAATCTTTGTGGGCCGCATCAGTAGTATGGTTGCCCTCAAAGGGCCCGGCTGTATCTGGGGTGAGCTATGTACAGGGTGCAGGAGTGCACTACATACAGAGTGCAGGGTTCAAGATTATGCAACGTACATAGTGCAGCGTTCAGGGAGTACGCCGCGTACAGAGTGCAGAGTTTAAGAGCACGCCATGTACAGAGTGCAGAGTTCAGGAGTACACTGCGTACAGAGTGCAGAGTTCAGGAGTACTCTGCGTACAGAGTGCAGAGTTCAGGAGTACACTGCGTACAGAGTGCAGAGTCCAGGAGTACACTGCGTACAGAGTGCAGAGTTCAGGAGTACACTGCGTACAGAGTGCAGAGTTCAGGAGTACACTGCGTACAGAGTGCAGAGTTTCAGGAGTACACTGCGTACAGAGTGCAGAGTTCAGGAGTACACTGCGTACAGAGTGCAGAGTTCAGGAGTACACTGCGTACAGAGTGCAGAGTTCAGGAGTACACTGCGTACAGAGTTCAGGAGTACACTGAATACAGAGTGCAGAGTTCAGGAGTACACTGCGTACAGAGTGCAGAGTTCAGGAGTACGCTGCGTACAGAGTTCAGAGTTCAGGAGTACGCTGCGTACAGAGTGCAGAGTTCAGGAGTACGCTGCGTACAGAGTTCAGAGTTCAGGAATATGCTGCACACAGAGTGCAGAGTTCAGGAGTATGCCACGTACAGAGTTCAGGCAAGCACTACATACAGAGTGCAGGGTTCAGGATTGCGTTATGTACAGAGTGCAGGGTTCAGGATTGCGTTATGTACAGAGTGCAGGGTTCAGGATTGCGTTATGTACAGAGTGCAGGGTTCAGGATTGCGTTATGTACAGAGTGCAGGGTTCAGGACTGCGTTATGTACAGAGTGCAGGGTTCAGGATTGCGTTATGTACAGAGTGCAGGGTTCAGGATTGCGTTATGTACAGAGTGCAGGGTCAGGATTGCGTTATGTACACAGTGCAGAGCTTAGGGGTGCCCTGTGCACAGAGTTCAAGAGCATGCCGTGTACAGAGTGCAGAGTTCACGAGTACGGCGCGTGCAGAGTTCACGAGTACGGCGCGTGCAGAGTTCACGAGTACGGCGCGTGCAGAGTTCACGAGTACGGCGCGTGCAGAGTTCACGAGTACGGCGCGTGCACAGTTCACGAGTACGGCGCGTGCAGAGTTCACGAGTACGGCGCGTGCAGAGTTCACGAGTACGGCGCGTGCACAGTTCACGAGTACGGCGCGTGCAAAGTTCACGAGTACGGCGCGTGCAGAGTTCACGAGTACGGCGCGTGCAGAGTTCATGAGTAAGCTGTGTGCAGAGTGAAGAGTTCAGGAGTATGCCGCGTACAGAGTGCAGCGTTCAGGAGTACGCTGCATACAGAGTGCAGGGTTCAGGAGTATTCTGCGTACAGAGTGCAGGGTTCAGGAGTACGCTGCAAACAGAGTGCAGGGTTCAGGAGTATGCTGCAAACAGAGTGCAGGGTTCAGGAGTATGCTGAAAACAGAGCGCAGGGTTCAGGAGTATGCTGCAAACAGAGCGCAGGGTTCAGGAGTATGCTGCAAACAGAGCGCAGGGTTCAGGAGTATGCTGCAAACAGAGCGCAGGGTTCAGGAGTATGCGGCAAACAGAGCGCAGGGTTCAGGAGTATGCTGCAAACAGAGCGCAGGGTTCAGGAGTATGCTGCAAACAGAGCGCAGGGTTCAGGAGTACGCCGTGTACAGGGTCCAGAGTTCAGGCGTATGCTGTATGTAGAGTTTAGGAGCACACTGCGTACAGAGCTCAGAGTTCAGGGGTGCGCTACATACAGAGTGCAGGAATGCATTACGTACAGAGTGCAGAGTTCTGGAGTGCATTGTGTACAAAGAGCAGGATTTAGGGGTGTGCTACATACAGATTGCAGGGTTCATGAGTGCCTTGCGTACAGAATACAAAGTTTAGGGGTGCACTATGCAGTGTGCAACCACAGGTCCCTGCCCTTCCTCGCATCTCTACTGTCTAGAGCCGGGAGGTGGCAAAATGGAGTTTCGGCTGCAAAACTGGGTGCGAGGGCCAAGTGACGAGGCCTGGTGGGCCATATTCGACCATATGTGTTCTGGGGGTTATACTTGTTGATGCTTTTATTAAAAAAATAAAAATAAACTTGCACTTGGATGGGCACAGGGTAAGCGCGGAATACTTCAGCAATAATAATTGGTGACACCATGAGCAATGTCCACTTTTATATACAAGCTAAAGGATAGTAGCAGCACACAGTCACCATATCTTGATTGGCTCAGTACAAACCCCCCACCAAGAATTCCCGCTTATATCAATATGTCGGGGGGTCACCCAGTAGTACAGAACAGATCAGAGTAAAAGTTTATCATTCAGCACTTCCTCTTCCTGTTTATCTAACAAATCTCCATTCCCGGGGACGAGGGCAACCTCAACGCTTTGTCACCCAATGACAGATCTTGATTTGCCATCTTGAAGCTCTGTTAGAAAGACACAAAGTTAAAACTAAAACTTTTTTTTTTTGTATTATTTTACCAAAGTTTTCTTTTTCATAAAATAAAGGAATATGTTGTGAAAAATGAATTCCGTGTGAACACAACAGACATACTGAATGTCACATAGAACTACGATTTTTGCTGGGTTTTTTTTTCCCCCTTCTTGCAACCCTCTTCAGTCTCCAAAAATACTTAGGAGACAATTGAAACTAAAAAAAAAAAAAAAAAAAGTATTGAAAAACAAACAAAAAAAACAATTGCAATATATCTGAAAAATGCATAATATGTTTATTTCCTATGAATGTCAGCTCCATCTAGTGGCCATAATGCGGTACTTCGCTGAAATACCTTGGTCAGGAAAATACTGCATTATGGCCACTAGATGGAGCTGATGATTATAGGAAATACACATATTAGACACATTAACCACTTACGGACCAGCCACCGTCATTATACGTCGGTACTTTGACGCTACATACCGTTGTTATGGCAGCAGAAAGCTGCCACAACCCCCGGTATGTTTCAAAACGGCAGACGATCCTCTTTCAGATAAAAGTGGTCTCTGTGGTGGATTCACCGGAAGATCACTTTTATCAATGGTGGGAGAGGTGCCCCCCCCCCCCTTGCGCCGTGTTCCGTTCGTCTCCACCGCTTACCGGAGCTGTTGGTAGCGGCGGAGACGATCAGGTCCTTTCCTCTGTGAGGCTGGAGGTCGAACGAGGGGATAGATGGCCCCCAACTCGGCTCCATACCATTGGATGACGGAGGCGATGACAACGTCACTTCCGTCCAATGGTCTTAAAGTGGAGTTCCACCTAAAAGTGAAACTTTCGTTTGTTGTACCCCCCCCTCTGGTGACACATTTGGCACCTTTCCGGGGGGGGGGTACCTGTCTCGTATTCCCACTTCCAGGAGCCATCACCACCCGGGCTCCCTCCTCCTCCTTCCCCGGCCACCAGGCCAGTAGGAGAGAGGAGCGGAGCCTCAGGCATGCCCAGTAGGGTTCCCGGCGTGGAGCCATGAGGCCTCACTGCCAGGTTCCCTTACTTGCAATGGAGGCATCATGCTCTCGACAACATCGCTGGGCTCCAGGACAGGCAAGTCTCCTATTATTAAAAATAATAATTTAAATAATTTTCATTTTTGCAGTGATGGGCGGACCTCCTCTTTAAAGGGGAATTTTTTATTGAAAAAAACTAAAATAAAATTTTTTTATTTTTTTAATTGCATTTTATTGTAAATGTGAGATCTGAGGTCTTTTTTTAAACGTCGCCGGACTTTTGCACAGCATCATTGTTAATCTGGGGGGAGGGTTAGCAGATTTAAATACACTAACAAATTGAAGCCAGATATAACACTTTATAATCAGTTAAAGCTAGAGGTACACTGAATGGAAATTTTGGTGCCCAAACGGGAAAATTTAGGATGCACCGAAAAAAAAAAGAAAAAACAAAAAAAAAAAAAAAAATGTTTTATATACATAATTGTATTATATTCAACCTTGTAATTAATATCATGAATACAAATTAATATGAGTTTATTGTCGACCATTAGCTGCACCTTTGGCGCAAGAAAAAGCTCTAGAAAAATGCATCCCTTTCAATTTCATATATATGTCTTCACAATGGTCTATTGCGCTTCTGATGTGGTGTTAAAAATCGTGCTTCCTGCATTTTTTGTCAGTTAAAAAAAAAACGCACCAAGAATGCATTAAAAATGCAGTAAGAATGCATCAATAACGCACCCGTGTTATGTTTTTGAGTCACATGACCTTTGAAAAACACACCATAAGCACAGTAAAATCATGGTAAGATTGTCTCAAAATCATGGCGCCATTATCGGCACCAATTTCTCTATTGGCAAAGTGAGGAAAAACACAATTTTTCGCCAAAATTTCAGTGCACCCGCTAGACTGGAGCCCCTGCCCGGAACCTTCACCTGCTAGCCTGGAGCCGCTGCCCAAACCCCCGCTATCCTGGAGCCGCTGCCCAGACCCCGCACCGCTGGCCTGGAGCCGCTGCCCAGACCCCGCACCCGCTAGCCTGGAGCCGCTGCCCAGACCCCGCACCCGCTAGCCTGGAGCCGCTGCCCAGACCCTGCACCCACTTAGCCTGGAGCCACTGACCAGACCCCGCTAGCCTGGAGCCGCTGCCCAGACCCTGCACCCGCTTAGCCTGGAGCCACTGACCAGACCCCGCTAGCCTGGAGCCACTGCCCAGACCCCGCACCTGCTAGCCTGGAGCCTCTGCCCAGACCCCGCACCCGCTAGCCTGGAGCCACTGGTCAGGCCCCGCACCCACTAGCCTGGAGCCGATGAGAAGACCCCGCACCCGCTAGCCTGGAGCCGCTGCCCAGACCCCGCACCCGCTTAGCCTGGAGCCGCTGACCAGACCCCGCACCCACTAGCCTGGAGCCGCTGCCCAGACCCCGCACCCGCTAGCCTGGAGCCGCTGACCAGACCCCGCACCCGCTAGCCTGGAGCCGCTGCCCAGACCCCGCACCCGCTAGCCTGGAGCCGCTGCCCAGACCCCGCACCCGCTAGCCTGGAGCCGGCTGCCCAGACCCCGCACCCGCTAGCCTGGAGCCGCTTCCCAGACCCCGCACCCGCTAGCCTGGAGCCGCTGCCCAGACCCTGCACCCACTTAGCCTGGAGCCACTGACCAGACCCCGCTTAGCCTGGAGCCGCTGCCCAGACCCTGCACCCGCTTAGCCTGGAGCCACTGACCAGACCCCGCTAGCCTGGAGCCGCTGCCCAGACCCCGCCCCTGCTAGCCTGGAGCCTCTGCCCAGCCCCGCACCCGCTAGCCTGGAGCCACTGGTCAGGCCCCGCACCCACTAGCCTGGAGCCGATGAGAAGACCCCGCACCCGCTAGCCTGGAGCCGATGAGAAGACCCCGCACCCGCTAGCCTGGAGCCGCTGCCCAGACCCCGCACCCACTAGCCTGGAGCCGCTGACCAGACCCCGCACCCGCTAGCCTGGAGCCACTGACCAGACCCCGCTAGCCTGGAGCCACTGCCCAGACCCCGCACTGCTAGCCTGGAGCCTCTGCCCAGACCCCGCACCCGCTAGCCTGGAGCCACTGGTCAGGCCCCGCACCCACTAGCCTGGAGCCGATGAGAAGACCCCGCACCCGCTAGCCTGGAGCCGCTGCCCAGACCCCGCACCCGCTTAGCCTGGAGCCGCTGACCCAGACCCCGCACCCACTAGCCTGGAGCCGCTGCCCAGACCCCGCACCCGCTAGCCTGGAGCCGCTGACCAGACCCCGCACCCGCTAGCCTGGAGCCGCTGCCCAGACCCCGCACCCGCTAGCCTGGAGCCGCTGCCCAGACCCCGCACCCGCTAGCCTGGAGCCGCTGCCCAGACCCCGCACCCGCTAGCCTGGAGCCGCTTCCCAGACCCCGCACCCGCTAGCCTGGAGCCGCTGCCCAGACCCTGCACCCACTTAGCCTGGAGCCACTGACCAGACCCCGCTAGCCTGGAGCCGCTGCCCAGACCCTGCACCCGCTTAGCCTGGAGCCACTGACCAGACCCCGCTAGCCTGGAGCCGCTGCCCAGACCCCGCACCTGCTAGCCTGGAGCCTCTGCCCAGACCCCGCACCCGCTAGCCTGGAGCCACTGGTCAGGCCCCGCACCCACTAGCCTGGAGCCGATGAGAAGACCCCGCACCCGCTAGCCTGGAGCCGATGAGAAGACCCCGCACCCGCTAGCCTGGAGCCGCTGCCCAGACCCCGCACCCACTAGCCTGGAGCCGCTGACCAGACCCCGCACCCGCTAGCCTGGAGCCGCTGACCAGACCCCGCACCCGCTAGCCTGGAGCCGCTGACCAGACCCCGCACCCGCTAGCCTGGAGCCGCTGACCAGACCCCGCACTCGCTAGCCTGGAGCCACTGAGAAGACCCCGCACCCGCTAGCCTGGAGCCGCTGAGAAGACCCTGCACCCGCTAGCCTGGAGCCGATGAGAAGACCCCGCACCTGCTAGCCTGTCGCCACTGCCCAGACCCCGCACCCGCTTAGCCTGGAGCCGCTGACCAGACCCCGCACCCGCCTTAGCCTGGAGCCGCTGACCAGACCCCGCACCCGCTTAGCCTGGAGCCGCTGACCAGACCCCGCACCCACTAGCTGGAGCCGCTGACCAGACCCCGCACCCACTAGCCTGGAGCCGCTGACCAGACCCCGCACCCGCTAGCCTGGAGCCGCTGACCAGACTCCGCACCCGCTAGCCTGGAGCCGCTGACCAGACCCCGCACTCGCTAGCCTGGAGCCGCTGACCAGACCCCGCACTCGCTAGCCTGGAGCCGCTGACCAGACCCCGCACCCGCTAGCCTGGAGCCGCTGATCAGACCCCGCACTCGCTAGCCTGGAGCTGCTGAGAAGACCCCGCACCCGCTAGCCTGGAGCCGCTGAGAAGACCCTGCACCCGCTAGCCTGGAGCGATGAGAAGACCCCGCATCCGCTAGCCTGGAGCCACTGCCCAGACCCCGCACCCGCTTAGCCTGGAGCCGCTGACCAGACCCCGCACCCGCTTAGCCTGGAGCCGCTGACCAGACCCCCCGCCCCGCTTAGCCTGGAGCCGCTGACCCAGACCCCGCACCCGCTTAGCCTGGAGCCGCTGACCAGACCCCGCACCCGCTTAGCCTGGAGCCGCTGACCAGACCCCGCACCCGCTATCCTGGAGCTGCTGACCAGACCCCGCACCCGCTTAGCCTGGAGCCGCTGACCAGACCCCGCACCCGCTATCCTGGAGCCGCTGTCTGGACCCCACACCAGCTAGCCTGGAGCTGCAGCTCGGACCCCACACATGGACCAACCGGTTGTTAATGTCCCCTGAACAAAAAAAAACACCAACCTCCACATGTAAGAACTGGTAAGCTGCAATACAATAAATATTTGCCTTTGAGTTTAATAACCTTAAGACGACTAGGAGGGTCGGCCACACATGAAGCAGAGCGGGCCGTATCCCTTCCCTACATGCTGTTCTTCACAGACCCCCCCCCCCCCCCGCAATAAACTTATTAACCAAATTCCAATCTGCTGCCATTTCTGCACAATGTACAGTCCACATATGATAGTCTGGCGGAATAATTTATGTGCAGCTGTGCGAAACTCTTAATTCTAATTAGTCTGCTATAATTATAGTGATTAATTACTATACGTACTTACCACAGTCACTAATGCCGGATGAATTACTTTTTCAACATTAGCAAACAGCCATTCGTTCTTCTATAGCGCAGGATGTATACAAATAAAAGGGGGAACAAAGTATACAGGAGATAAAGGAAACAAAGGAGAACTTCGGCAAAGCTAAACCTCTTTAGTGGCAGAGAAAGAACATCCCAGTTTAACCTGTTCAGCCCCAGGTTTTACCCCCCTTAATGACCAGGCCATTTTTTTTTTGCGACATGGCACTGCATTACTTTAACTGACAATTGCGCGATGGTGTGACGCTGTACACAAATAAAAAAAAATAATTTCCCCCCCCCCCACAAACGGAGCTTTCCTTTTGGTGGTATTTGATCACCTCTGCGGTTTTTTGCGCTATAAACAAGAAAGAGCGCCAATTTTGAAAGCTAAAAAAAAACAATAGTTCTAACTTTCTGCTATAAATCATTTTCAATAAAAAAAATGTAAAAAAATCGAATTTCTTCATCAATATTTTTGGGATATGTGATGGAATGAGGCATGTGAACACCTTCAGTTCTAAGACTTTACTATGCCGGATACACCATGAAAATCACCTGGAAAAGAAAGAAAGATGCTGCAGAACCACAACCCCCCCCCATGTAAGCTTCATTGGTGCAGCACGATCCGAACCCCCCCCCCCCCAGTTCCCCAATAAATGTCATGGGTGTTAGCATGTGTGATCAAGACCTTTGAAGCTTAATTAGCAAGTAAATAGTAGTACCTGAACCGTGTGCAGGCTCTGCAATCATCTCCCCATGGTGCCTGAAGGCTCTGACTAATTACATCAGTGCTGGAACTATGGGGCAGCTGTTGAGAGAAGATCACTCTACTGAGGTCTGAATGACACACGTGGACAGGGGATGGAGGCAGGATGATTGCAAAAGCTCAAGTGGACTTGCAGAGGGGCCCAGGATCATTAGCATTTAATGCTAAGTTAATGGCAAGGTAAAAATGGTGGACCTGGAGGTACATCTCATCACTCCTCCTCCTAACATGGAAGGTCTCCAATGCCCACACAACCACTATGGGTGGGAGTGGTGCCATCCATGAACCTGGAGATACATCTCATCACTCCTCGTCCTAACGTGGAAGGTCTCCAATGCCCACACAACCACTATGGTAGTGGGCGGTGCTTTCCATTGACCTGGGGGTACATCTCATCACTCCTCGTCCTAACATAGAAGGTCTTCAATGCCCACACAACCACTATGGATGGGAGCGGTGCCTTCCATGAACCTGGAGGTACATCTCATGACTCCTCATCCTAACGTGGAAGGTCTCTAATGCCCACACAACCACTATGGGTGGAAGTGGTGCCTTCCATGAACCTGGAGGTACATCTCATCACTCCTCATCCTAACATGGAAGGTCTCCAATGCCCACACAACCACTATGGATGGGAGTGGTGCCTTCCATGAACCTGGAGGTACATCTCATGACTCCTCGTCCTAACGTGGAAGGTCTCCAATGCCCACACAACCACTATGTGTGGAAGCGGTGCCTTCCATTAATCTGGAGGTACATTTCATCACTCCTCGTCCTAACATAGAAGGTATCCAATGCCCACACGACCACTATGGGTGCGAGCGGTGCCTTCCATGAACCTGGAGGTACTCATCACTCCTTGTCCTACCATGGAAGGTTCCCAATGCCCAATCAACTGCTATGGGCATGAGCAGGATCTTTCGTTAACCTGGAGGTACAGCTCATCCCTCCTTGTCCCAACATGGAAGGTCCCAAGTGTCCCACACAACCACTATGGGTGCGAGCGATGCCTTCCATGGCCCTGGAGGTGCATCTCATCACTCCTCGTCCTAACATGGAAGGTATCCAATGCCTGCACAACCACTATGGGTGCGAGCGGTGCCTTCCATGAACCTGGAGGTACTCATCACTCCTTGTCCTAATATGGAAGGTGCCCATATGACCACTATAGGCACGGGCAGGACCTTATGTGAACCTGTAGGGACAGCTCATTACTACTTGTCCTAACCTGGAAGGTCCCCAATGCCAACCCGACCACTATAGACATGAGTGGGAACTTGAGTGGACCTGGAGGGACAGCTCATCACTCCTTGTCCTACCATGGAAGGTTCCCAATGCCCAATCAACTGCTATGGGCACGAGCAGGATCTTTCGTTAACCTGGAGGTACAGCTCATCACTCCTTGTCCCAACATGGAAGGTCCCAAGTGTCCCCAATACCCAGGGAATGCATCATATGGATACTTATACGCAGTTGTTGATGTAAGAAAGCATTAGCATTGAGTATGTCCGTGTACAACCATTCATTTCTATCGCCAGCTCCCAGGTATCTGTACATTAGGGCAGATTTGTGTCGCAAACCTTCCACCATGGGCCTATATGGTGGAGGTGGCAGTGCACATGTACGAATGGCGGGCACTACGGGGGAAAGATACAATGTTGCAATCTTTCGATTACTTGTGGGCTCTTCTCACAGAACCGTTACATCACTTTGTGGATTTTGTCGGTACCGCCCAATCATCAATCATAATGCATCTAAACCCAAACACGAAAATGTTCTACAGCGACCCCGAAATATTATTTCTGAGTACAACAAATAAGGAGAACATCCTATTTATTTATTTTATTTTTTTAATTGCACATCAATCACTTATTATTAGATAAATATGTTATTGTTAAATAAAAAGCCGTCACCACCACCTTGCCGCCGGTGCCTTATCAGCTGATGACAGCGAGGTGCGTGTACAAGCTCCAGCGTGTCAGGCGGCATTAACTCATCAACTGCACATGGCCGAACGTCTGACACCCAACCAACACAAAACACTTACACCACTCAGACAACCCCGGGCCAATGTGAAGCCGCTCCGTTTTGTTTGTTTTTTTTTGCTTTCAAAGCCCTCTTAGAGTCATGACATGAATTGTCAAGGCAGCTAATATAATTACCAGGAATCTGTCTTTATACTGCCATGAGATGGAATGCCGAGCTAGTAGGTGGCTCCGTCTTCCTCTAAACTCCTACAAATACAAAAATTGGGCAGAGAGACCCCTGATAGAATCCTGGTTATTTATTTTAAGGTGGGGGGGGGGGTCTCCAAACTATGGCCTGCTGGTCTCATCTAAAAGATTGTATCTGTCCATGGAAATACTCCGACTGGCTGCAATCAATAGCCATGTGCAGGGCGAAAAAAATTGTTTTGTTTCGTTAATCTGGTAATTTTGTTTTGTTCAATTTGGTTGATTCGTTCAATTCATATTAGGAGTTCGTTTTGTCTTTTTTTTTTTTTTTTTACATTTTCTTCAAATTTACAGATTTTTTTCGATTCTAAACGTCCAAATCGATAAATTTCAAAATCGGTCGTAACGAAAAAAAAAATAATAATAATTCAGATTTGAATGCGGAAAAGTGGACAAAAGAAAAAAAATCTTCACGAAATGATTATGACTCTTTAACCGCTTCAGCCCCGGAAGGATTTGCCCCCTCAATAACCAGGCCATTTTTTTTTTTGCGATACGGCACTGCGTCGCTTTAACTGACAATTGCGCGGTCGCGCGACGTCCCACCCTTACAAAACTGACGGTCTTTTTTTCCCCCACAAATAGAGCTTTCTTTTGGTGGTATTTGATCACCTCTGTGGTTTTTATTTTTTGCGCTTTAAACAAAAAAAAAAAAAAAAAGAGCAACAATTTTGTAGGAAAAAAAATAACACATTTTTAGTTTTTGCGCTTTAAACAAAAAAAAAAATAATTCTTCATTAGTTTAGGCCAATATGTACAATTTTGAAAAAAAAAACACAATATTTTTAACTTTTCGCTATTTTAAATATCCCAAAAAAAAAAAGAAAAAAAAAGGAATTTCTTCATCAGTTTAGGCCGATATGTATTTGACATATTTTTGGTAAACAAATAAATAAAAATCCCAATAAGCGTATATTGATTGGTTCGCGCAAAAGTTATAGCTCCTACAAAATAGGGGGATAGATTTATGACATTCATACAATTTCAAAATTGACTTCTTTTCCCCACAAATAGAACTTTCTTTTGGTGGTATTTCATCACCTCTGCAGTTTTTATTTTTTGCGCTTAGAACAAAAAAAAAGCAACAATTTAAAAAAAAAAAAAAAAACACAATATTTTGTACTTTTTGCTATAATAAATATCCCCTAATAAAAAAAAAAAAAAAAAGAAAAGATAATTTTTTCTTCAGTTTAGGCCGATATGTATTCTTCTACATATTTTTGGTAATAAAAAAAATCACAATAAGCGTATATATAGATTGGTTTGTGCAAAGGTTATAGCGTCTATAAACTATGGGAAAGATTTATGGCATTTTTATTATTATTATTTTTTTTTTTTTACTAGTAATGGCAGTGGATCTGCGTTTTTTTAGGGGGACTGCGAGATTGTGGCGGACAGATCTTAAGGACCAGAAGTATTTGCCCCCTTAATGACCGGGCCATTTTTTGCGATACGGCACTGCGTCGCTTTAACTGACAATTGCGTGGTCGTGCGGCGCTGCACCCAAACAAAATTGACGTTCTTTTTTTTTTCCCACAAATAAGAGCTTTCTTTTACTGGTACTTGATCACCTCTGCGGTTTTTACTTTTTGAGCTATAAACAAAGGAAGAGTGACAATTTTGAAATAAAAAAAAAAAAAAAAAAAATATTTTTAACTTTTCGCTATTTTAAATATCCAAAAACAAACAAACAAAAAATAACGAATTTCTTCATCAGTTTTCACCAATATGTATTCTTCGACATATTTTTGATAAATAAAAAAAAGTCCCAATAAGCGTATATTGATTGGTTCGTGCAAAAGTTATAGTTCCTACAAAATAGAGGGATAGATTGATGGCATTTATCCAATTTCAAAATTGACGTCTTTTTTCCACCACAAATAGAGCTTTCTTTTGGTGGTATTTGATCACCTCTGCAGTTTTTATTTTTTGCTCTTTAAAAAAAAAAAAAAAAAAAAAAAAGGAGCGACAATTTAAAAAAAAAAAAAAAAAAAAAACACACAATATTTTGTAGTACTTTTTGCTATAATAAATATCCTCAATTCTTTTTTTTAAAAAAAAAGCTAATTTCTTCTTCAGTTTAGGCCGATATGTATTCTTCTACATATTTTTGGTATCGCTGAATCGCTGTAGGTGTACGTCGGCCCCTTTACGAGCTATAGGGGGCGCCCCCTCCCCGCGGCGCGACGCCGGAGCCAATGCTAATAAAAAAAATCCCAATAAGTGTATATTGATTGGTTTGTACAAAAGTTATAGCGTCTACAAACTATGGGAAAGATTTATGGCATTTTTATTATTATTATTTTTTTTTTTTACTAGCAATGGTGGTGGATCTGCGATTTTTAGGGGGACATGCGGCGGACAGATCGGACACTTTTGACACATTTTTTGGGACCACTGACATTTATACAACAATCAGTGCTGTAAAAATGTACTGATTACTGTGTAAATGTCACTGGCAGGGAAGGGGTTAACACTAGGGGGCGATCAAGGGGTTAAATGTGGTCCCTGGGAGGCGTTTCTGTATGGGGGCTGGGCTGACTAGAGGAGGAGAGAGATGGCTGTTCCTAATCACTAGGAACAGCAGATCTTTCTCTCCTCCCCTGTTTGTTTACATTGACAGATTCCCTGTTCTGGCTCTCTGTGGAGCGATCGCGGGTGACCGGCGGGCATCGCGGCAAGCCGGCCATGCGCATTGGCTCCGGCGTTGCGCCGCAGGGGGTGCGCCCCTCTATAGCTCGTAAAGAGGCTGACGTACACCTACGGCTATTCGCCAGGGAGAGGCAATAGGGTTGCCACCTTTTCTGAAAGCCAATCCTGAAGATTCTTGTACCCATAAAATATGCTTACAATGCTGAGCTACAAGCAAGTCTCTCACAGACATGTATAAACCTCAGAACAATAATTAAAAAATAAAACTCTTCCAATGCATAGGATTTGTGGACTGAATGCAAAAAATGATTCCTCTTATCACACAAATTAGGTACATGGAGGAATTTCCTCCCTCCATAGGGGGAGGGGGCCGGAGGGTCCGGCCATTTCTGATTAGTGCTCTGTGTGACAAAATCGACAGATCGCCAGACTTGTGCTAGGGACATATGAGGGGGGGAGGAGGGTGTAAAGGATTTCAGCTGGGGGGAAGATTTGTGCTGAGAGGGGTGATTTAAGCAGGGGGGTGGATTTGCACTGGGGGGGGGGGGGTACATTTTTGCTTAGGGGGTGAGCATGCAGATTAGTGCTGGATTTCCTTTTTTTTTGGGGGGGGGGGGTTCCGCTGACGCATACACCTTGGCACTAGTGATGGACGAACTTCCGACGGGACGTTTCGCGAACGCGAAACGCGAACGGACACAAACGTTCGCGAAAACGACCGTTCGCCGCGGGCTCCATTGACTTCAATGGGAGGCGAATTTCGCAAACCTTTAGGTCGAATTTGCGGCCACGGGGTAATTATTAGGGGGTAGCACGTAGTCCCACCACCTGGACAATAGCATAATACATGTATGAGGTGAATTTGGGATCGATAACTACAAGCATTTTTTTTTTATTTGGGAAATTGTTCTGACAATTCAGGACTATGGAGCTAATGAAGGCAATGGAGGAGAGGGAAGGTCAGGGACCAGGGTAGGCAAACAAGAGGGTGCAGGAGATACAGAGCACTGACAGCAGCACCGTAATACAGAGCACTGACATCAGCACCGTGACATACAGCGCTGACAGCAGCTCCGTGACATACAGCGCTGACAGCAGCTCCGTGACATACAGCGCTGACAGCAGCTCCGTGACATACAGCGCTGACAGCAGCTCCGTGACATACAGCGCTGACAGCAGCTCCGTGACATACAGCGCTGACAGCAGCACCGTGACATACAGCGCTGACAGCAGCTCCGTGACATACAGCGCTGACAGCAGCTCCGTGACATACAGCGCTGACAGCAGCTCCGTGACATACAGCACTGACAGCAGCTCCGTGACATACAGCGCTGACAGCAGCTCCGTGACATACAGCGCTGACAGCAGCACCGTGACATACAGCGCTGACAGCAGCTCCGTGACATACAGCGCTGACAGCAGCTCCGTGACATACAGCGCTGACAGCAGCTCCGTGACATACAGCGCTGACAGCAGCTCCGTGACATACAGCGCTGACAGCAGCTCCGTGACATACAGCGCTGACAGCAGCACCGTGACATACAGCGCTGACAGCAGCTCCGTGACATACAGCGCTGACAGCAGCTCCGTGACATACAGCGCTGACAGCAGCTCCGTGACATACAGCACTGACAGCAGCTCCGTGACATACAGCGCTGACAGCAGCTCCGTGACATACAGCGCTGACAGCAGCACCGTGACATACAGCGCTGACAGCAGCTCCGTGACATACAGCGCTGACAGCAGCTCCGTGACATACAGCGCTGACAGCAGCTCCGTGACATACAGCGCTGACAGCAGCTCCGTGACATACAGCGCTGACAGCAGCTCCGTGACATACAGCGCTGACAGCAGCTCCGTGACATACAGCGCTGACAGCAGCTCCGTGACATACAGCGCTGACAGCAGCTCCGTGACATACAGCGCTGACAGCAGCTCCGTGACATACAGCGCTGACAGCAGCTCCGTGACATACAGCGCTGACAGCAGCTCCGTGACATACAGCGCTGACAGCAGCTCCGTGACATACAGCGCTGACAGCAGCACCGTAAGCAGCCCCAGGAGGAAGTCAGCACAGCACAGGGATGGTGTGATCCCCTCATAATAAGAACCCCCAGGAGGAAGTCAGCACAGCACAGGGATGGTGGGAGCCCCTCATAATAAGAACACCCAGGAGGAAGTCAGCACAGCACAGGGATGGTGGGAACCCCTCATAATAAGCAGCCCCAGTAGAAATATGACACCGCTCAACCTCTTCAAAGAGGAGGGTAGGGGCATATAGTACGGTGTGCTTTTTTGGGTCAGGGAAGTGAGCCAAATGAATTAAGAAGGTCTGTGTGCTTGATTCCAAAAATTGTTTATAGACATATACATGGTCTACTGATCACATGTGTTGAATTCCTCCGAGATCCATGCCTCATTCATTTTTAGAAATGTGAGGTAGTTAACACTGTGGTGAGCTAGGCGAGTACGCTTATCGGTCACAATCCCCCCTGCTGCGCTGAACGTCCTTTCGGACAGGACACTGGATGAGGGGCAAGCCAACAGTTCGATTGCAAATTGGGCAAGCTCTGGCCAGAGGTCAAGCCTGCCCACCCAGTAGTCTAGGGGTTCATCACTCCTCAGAGCGTCCACATCGGCCGTTAACCCAATGTAGTCGGACACCTGACGGTCTAGGCGTTCCCTGATGCTGGATCCGGATGACACCTGTCGATGGGTCGGCTGAAAGAATGACCTCATATCCGAAGTCACCAACACATCTTCAAACCGGCCTCTTCTTGCAGGCGCTGTTGGATTGGTACCCGCAAATCCTTCTCTGGGAGTGGGAATTGCTCCTCTGCCAGCGCACGCAAAAGCAGAATGCAGCATTTCTCGAAGCAAGGCCTGGAAGTGCTGCATTCTGACAGCCCTCTGCGACGGCGGTAACATTTCCGCCATTTTGTGTTTGTACCGGGGGTCTAAGTACGTTGCCACCCAGTACTGGTCCTTGACCCTCATGCTTTTTATACGGGGGTCCCTATTAAAACACTGGAGCATGAAGGCCCCCATTTGCACTAAAGTGGAAGCGGTGTGGTGGCCTGGCTCCTGCTCATCATCCAGGATAATGTCGTCCTCTTCATTCTCCTCTCCCCATCCTCGCACAACAGGGATCCCAGAAAGGTTTAAAGCATGCTCTTCTTGCTCCTGCTCATCCGCCCCGGCACCATCCTCCTCTGACTCCTCATCAGACTCCTGTTGTTGACTTGTCTCAGATAGAGTAGCCCCCCCTGGGAATTCATCCAGCATTGCGACTTCCTCATCTTCCCGCTCCTGCTCCTCCACAGCCTGATCAATGACACGACGCAATGCACGCTCCAGAAAGAAGGCATAAGGTACCATGTCACTGATGGCGCCATGGCTGCGACTGACCAGTTTGGTGATCTCCTCAAATGGCCGCAGAAGTCTGCATGTGTCGCGCATGAGCAGCCACTGGCGCGGTGAAAAAAAACCCAGCTCCCCAGAACCGTTTCTTTCGCAGAGTTCATACAGGTAGACGTTAACTGCACGTTTCTGCTGGAGCAGCCTATCAAGCATATAGAAGGTTGAGTTCCATCGCGTCGGGCAATCGCAAATAAGACGTCTGACCGGCAGATGGTGTCGCCGCTGAATGTCAGCAAGGCGAGCCATGGCCGTGTAAGATCTTCTGAAATGGGCCGAGATTTTCCTTGCCTGCCGCAAGATGTCCTGGACCCCAGGGTATTTGACAAGGAATCGCTGCACGACCAAGTTTAAGACGTGTGCCATGCACGGCACGTGCGTGATTTTGCCCTGTTTCAATGCGCTAAGCAGATTGGCACCGTTGTCACACACCACTTTACCAACTGTCAAATTGAGCGGTGTTAGCCACTCATCTGCCTGTGAACGCAAAGCTGAAAGGAGTGCCGGGCCAGTGTGGCTCTTTGCTTCCAGGCACAACAGACGCAGCACGGCATGGCAACGTCTCACCTGGCATGTGGAATAGGTTCTGGGGAGCTTGGGCGGTGCAGTGGAAGAGACGCTAGCAGCGGAAAAGGAGGAGGCAGCTGAGGAGGAGAGGGAGGAGGATGGAGTAGGAGGAGGAGAAGAAGAGTCAGGCCTGCATGCAATCCGTGGCGGTAAAACCAAATCTACACGGGTGCCACGGGTTACATGCTTGACGGCCGTCAGAAGGTTCACCCAGTGGGCAGTAAAACTGATATACCTTCCCTGCCCGTGTTTGCTAGACCACGTGTCTGTGGTCAGATGTATCTTGGCACCGACACTGTGTGCCAGAGATACATTCACTTGCCGCTGAACATGGCCATATAGCTCTGGGATGCCCTTCTCTGAGAAATACTTCCTTCCTGGGACCTTCCATTGTGGTGTTCCAATGGCCACAAATTTGCGAAAGGCCTCCGAGTCCACCAGTTTATATGGCAGTAGTTGGCGGGCTATGAGTTCTGACAAGCCAGCCGCCAACCGTTGGGCAAGAGGGTTATCCGGCGTCATCATTTTTTTACGCTCAAACATTAGGCCCACGGAAGCCTGCCTTTTTGCAGAAAAATGTGAGCTTGGCGTGATGGAAGGTGGAGTGGAGGACAATTGTGAGGAGAGAGGAGAAGGAGAAGTAGAAGACGAGGCTGGACGGTGAGAGCCTGCAGTGTGGCTTTGTGTGTTCCGTTGCTCCCACTGGGCTCGGTGATGGCTGCTCATGTGCCTTCTTAAGGCGGTCGTCCCTAGGTGAGTATTGGGCTTACCGCGACTAACGCGTTGACTGCAAAGATTGCAGATGGCAACGCTATTGTCAGCAGCGGACACGTTAAAAAAAGCCCACACTGCGGAGCCATGTGCCGGTGTCCTGGGAGCGCCAGATGTGACCGTACATGGTCGATGACTCGCTCCTGATACATTTGCAGTCTGCTTTGTCCCTGCTGTGCAATGTAAGTCATTGCTGCTTCTCCTCCCTATCTGCTGGTCCATATCTCCCTCTGAACTCCCCTCCTCTTCCTCTCTTGTGGGCACCCACGTGACATCACTAGACACGTCATCATCAACGTCACCTTCCCCACCGCTATAAGTAGAGTAGGCAGCAACACCGGGGACCAACCTCCTCCTTGGGCTGATCTGGGTACTGGCGTCAGACTGCTGAGTAGCGCTTGTTGCTACCTCCTCTTCCTGATCCAATACCAAGAGTGGCTGCGCATCAGAAATGTCCTCTTGATATGGATCGGAAAATAATTCCAGTGACTCAAGCGGAAGGTATGTGGTGGTGGTGGTGGTGGTCGTGTTGTTGGTGGTAGTGTCTTTGGGGGTGCACATAGCAGAGAGTGAAGAAGAGGGTGCAGATCGAGAGGATGAGGAGGGTGCAGAAGAGTAAGGCTGAGCGAGCCACTCAACCAAGTCTGGTGCATCCTTTAAAGTAATTGAACGCACCTTCTGCAACTTCCCACTTTGGCTCAAGCCTGTTGCTCCTGCCCTACCCCTACCACCCCTGCGGAAGGGCCTGCCTCTTCCTCTGCATGTCATTTTTTAAATGACCCTGTGACAAAACTCTTAGTCCCTATACCGCTGAAGGACTGCTGCAGTATAGGTGAGCGGTCAGCAGTGGTGCACGTCAACCCTATCTATTGTGGACCTATAGCGGTCCTTACAGAACAGCAGACTGTACCGCACTCAAGCCTATGTACCGTAGCACCCTATACCAAGTTACCAGTCCTTATAAGAACTTTTGTGGACCAAGCAGGTTGTGTATTAGTGTTTAGCAGACTGTACGTCAGTCCCTATACCGCTGAAGGACTGCTGCAGTATAGGGCAGCGGTCAGCAGTGGTGCACGTCAACCCTATCTATTGTGGACCGATAGCGGTCCTTACAGAACAGCAGACTGTACCGCACTCAAGCCTATGTACCGTAGCACCCTATACCAAGTTACCAGTCCTTATAAGAACTTTTGTGGACCAAGCAGGTTGTGTATTAGTGTTTAGCAGACTGTACGTCAGTCCCTATACCGCTGAAGGACTGCTGCAGTATAGGGCAGCGGTCAGCAGTGGTGCACGTCAACCCTATCTATTGTGGACCGATAGCGGTCCTTACAGAACAGCAGACTGTACCGCACTCAAGCCTATGTACCGTAGCACCCTATACCAAGTTACCAGTCCTTATAAGAACTTTTGTGGAACAAGCAGGTTGTGTGTTAGTGATTAGCAGACTGTACGTCAGTCCCTATACCAATGAAGGACTGCTGCAGTATAGGGCAGCGGTCAGCAGTAGTGCACGGCAACCCTATGTATTGTGGACCGATAGCGGTCCTTACAGAACAGCAGACTGTACCGCACTCAAGCCTATGTACCGTAGCACCCTATACCAAGTTACCAGTCCTTATAAGAACTTTTGTGGACCAAGCAGGTTGTGTATTAGTGTTTAGCAGACTGTACGTCAGTCCCTATACCGCTGAAGGACTGCTGCAGTATAGGGCAGCGGTCAGCAGTGGTGCACGTCAACCCTATCTATTGTGGACCGATAGCGGTCCTTACAGAACAGCAGACTGTACCGCACTCAAGCCTATGTACCGTAGCACCCTATACCAAGTTACCAGTCCTTATAAGAACTTTTGTGGACCAAGCAGGTTGTGTATTAGTGTTTAGCAGACTGTACGTCAGTCCCTATACCGCTGAAGGACTGCTGCAGTATAGGGCAGCGGTCAGCAGTGGTGCACGTCAACCCTATCTATTGTGGACCGATAGCGGTCCTTACAGAACAGCAGACTGTACCGCACTCAAGCCTATGTACCGTAGCACCCTATACCAAGTTACCAGTCCTTATAAGAACTTTTGTGGAACAAGCAGGTTGTGTGTTAGTGATTAGCAGACTGTACGTCAGTCCCTATACCAATGAAGGACTGCTGCAGTATAGGGCAGCGGTCAGCAGTAGTGCACGGCAACCCTATGTATTGTGGACCGATAGCGGTCCTTACAGAACAGCAGACTGTACCGCACTCAAGCCTATGTACCGTAGCACCCTATACCAAGTTACCAGTCCTTATAAGAACTTTTGTGGACCAAGCAGGTTGTGTATTAGTGTTTAGCAGACTGTACGTCAGTCCCTATACCGCTGAAGGACTGCTGCAGTATAGGGCAGCGGTCAGCAGTGGTGCACGTCAACCCTATGTATTGTGGACCGATAGCGGTCCTTACAGAACAGCAGACTGTAACGCACTCAGGCCTATGTACCGTAGCACCCTATACCAAGTTACCAGTCCTTATAAGAACTTTTGTGGACCAAGCAGGTTGTGTGTTAGTGATTAGCAGACTGTACGTCAGTCCCTATACCAATGAAGGACTGCTGCAGTATAGGGCAGCGGTCAGCAGTAGTGCACGGCAACCCTATGTATTGTGGACCGATAGCGGTCCTTACAGAACAGCAGACTGTAACGCACTCAGGCCTATGTACCGTAGCACCCTATACCAAGTTACCAGTCCTTATAAAAACTTTTGTGGACCAAGCAGGTTGTGTGTTAGTGTTTAGCAGACTGTGCGTCAGTCCCTATACCGCTGAAGGACTGCTGCAGTATAGGGCAGCGGTCAGCAGTGGTGCACGTCAACCCTATCTATTGTGGACCGATAGCGGTCCTTACAGAACAGCAGACTGTACCGCACTCAAGCCTATGTACCGTAGCACCCTATACCAAGTTACCAGTCCTTATAAGAACTTTTGTGGACCAAGCAGGTTGTGTATTAGTGTTTAGCAGACTGTACGTCAGTCCCTATACCGCTGAAGGACTGCTGCAGTATAGGGCAGCGGTCAGCAGTGGTGCACGTCAACCCTATGTATTGTGGACCGATAGCGGTCCTTACAGAACAGCAGACTGTAACGCACTCAGGCCTATGTACCGTAGCACCCTATACCAAGTTACCAGTCCTTATAAGAACTTTTGTGGACCAAGCAGGTTGTGTGTTAGTGATTAGCAGACTGTACGTCAGTCCCTATACCAATGAAGGACTGCTGCAGTATAGGGCAGCGGTCAGCAGTAGTGCACGGCAACCCTATGTATTGTGGACCGATAGCGGTCCTTACAGAACAGCAGACTGTACTGCACTCAGGCCTATGTACCGTAGCACCCTATACCAAGTTACCAGTCCTTATAAAAACTTTTGTGGACCAAGCAGGTTGTGTGTTAGTGTTTAGCAGACTGTGCGTCAGTCCCTATACCGCTGAAGGACTGCTGCAGTATAGGGCAGCGGTCAGCAGTAGTGCACGGCAACCCTATGTATTGTGGACCGATAGCGGTCCTTACAGAACAGCAGACTGTAACGCACTCAGGCCTATGTACCGTAGCACCCTATACCAAGTTACCAGTCCTTATAAGAACTTTTGTGGACCAAGCAGGTTGTGTGTTAGTGATTAGCAGACTGTACGTCAGTCCCTATACCAATGAAGGACTGCTGCAGTATAGGGCAGCGGTCAGCAGTAGTGCACGGCAACCCTATGTATTGTGGACCGATAGCGGTCCTTACAGAACAGCAGACTGTACCGCACCCAAGCCTATGTACCGTAGCACCCTAGACAGACCAAGTTACCAGTCCTGATAAAGAGCTTTGTGGAACAAGTGAGTTGTGAATGATTAGCAGACTGCAGCAGAAGGGCAGCAGTCAAGTATAATATTCTTTCTATATTTGGAAGAAAGAATATTATACGTGTACAAGCCTATTACCGTACCACTGATACCAGTCCTGAAAAGAACCTTTGTGGAACTAATAGTAACAGCAAGTCTTTAAAATTATCCTCACTGCCTGACACACTGCTTCCTGCCTGTCCCTATACAAATTGGCAAAAAAGAGTAGGCTGGAACGATTAGCTGGAACAGCTCTTTTGTGGACCTGATAGTAACAGCTAATGATGATGATGATGATGATGATGAAGAAAGACTAATCTGGCTGAGCTGTCCCTAAAATAGCAGCATACAGCGCTCTGTCCCTTTATCTAAACTGACAAAAGAAACTCAGGCTGCTGACCTAACACCTATACCAGTCCTGAAAAGAACTTTTGTGTACCAAATAGCTAGCGTTTTCTCTGTCCCTACTCCACACAGGATCCTTTCCCTACAGTGACAGAAGAAAGAATGTAAAATGGCCACCGGATCGGGTGTATTTATAGGTTAGGGGGAATGTCCAAGTGTCCATGAGCTGTCATGTCTCAATTGGTTGTCCTGTAACACATGATAAACGTGTCACGAAAGGTTAAAGTTCTTGTATACATTAAACACGTAAGTCCGCCGGGGCGAACGACGGAAAAAGGCGTTCGAACCCGCGGACGGCGAAAGTCGGAAATTCGCCGCGAAACGACCGCCGGGCGAACCGTTCGGCCATCACTACTTGGCACAATGGCACAAGTTCGCATGTTCGCCCTGGCCTCTAGATTGTCATAAATGTAATGCTTTACCAGGACAAGGCAATGAATCCTATTTGCAAAGTAAGTTCATCCTCAGCCCTCATCACATCAAACTTGGTGGCATAATGGAGTCACATTTTAAATGTATCCTGAGATTGAACTACGCAGCTGCTGGAGAGATGGCTGCACCTCCTCAGTCACTGATCGCTCCGTCAGGGGCCGCCGGGGGGGGCACGCGCGCGCAACTTGGCAAGAGTTCCAAGGAACCTATAGAAGCCTTCAGGTGTGAATGCGGGCAAAGAGCGGCCAAAAGGGGGAATAATCGGCATGTCAAAGTCCCCCATAGCACGGCGTGCCAGCTTCATGATCTGATTGTAAATGCGTAATATCACAGTAGGAATGCATTAAACATGCACAACGAAACGCGTCGGGGCTCCGTTCTGTAGACCGGAAAATAAACACTTTGCAGCGAAGGACAGAGGAGAAGGCGGTGGGGTGCGAGGGTGACGATCAGAGGGGCACATGTGAGGACTTGCTGGGATTTTGGCATCCTGGCATTCTGTTATCAGGTGGAAATCGTTTTAGACTTTCAAGCGCTGAGGATTTGGCAGCAGGAGCGTTCCATGTCACCATTCGCCAGGGTGTCACCGATCTGTGCTGGGATGGGATCTGACACTCCGACTGTCAGTGTTGTGACACCTTTAATGTCAATGTACCGCGAAAGAGTCCGGGGGGGAGGGGACGCAAAGTGTCAGTATGGTTTTGTTCAGTCTAAGGGGCGGATTTATGAAGCAGTACATTCACCAAACATTCACTGCAGGAGAATCTTCCAGGTCCATGTGATTTAAATGACAGTGCTTCATTCACCACCAGAGAATGTTTGGGGAAAGTAACATTCCCTGCATATACACACACACATATATATATATATAATTACCACAAGTATTGGGACGCCTACCTTTACACACATGAACTTTAATGGCATCCCAGTCTAAAGCCCGATGTACACACACTTTGATTTTAGGACAACAGAACGTCAGATTTTTGGCGACACGCTAATCTCAAGTCGAAAGTGAAGAGTTTACCAACAATACGAGAATTTTCGTTTGACAAAATACAACGTCACAAGTGCACGAAGCAAGGTCCATAAAGACACGGATGAGCGAGTTTGGGGTGGAGGAACTTGACTGGCCTGCACAGAGTCCTGACCTCAACCCGATAGAACATCTTTGGGATGAATTCGAGCGGAGACTGTGAGCCAGGCCTTCTCGTCCAACATCAGTGCCTGACTTCACAAAAGTGCTTCTGGAAGAATGGTCAAACATTTCCATAGACACACTCCTAAACCTTGTGGACGGCCTTCCCAGAAGAGTTGAAGCTGTTATAGCTGCAAAGGGTGGGCCAACTCAATATTGAACCCTATGGACTAAGACTGGGATGCCATTAAAGTTCATATGCGTGTAAAGGCAGGCGTCCCAATACTTTTGGTAACGTAGTGTATGTATCTAAGTGTCAGTCCTTGTTCTGGCACCTCATTGTGTCTATGATCTGAGACCCCACAGTGTCAGTGTGTTCCTGATCTAAACCCCAGCATCAGTGTGTCCTTGATCTGAGACCCCCAGTGTTGGTGAGCCCCTGATCTGAGACCCCAGTGTCAGAGTCTTTGCTGTCAGACCCCAGAGCCAATGTGTCCTTGATCTGGGACCCCAGTATGTTCCTCATCTGGGACCCTTGTGTCAATTTGTCCTTGCTATGGGGGTCCCATGCCAGTGTGTACTTGCATTTGGACCTCAATATTAGTGTCCCTAATCTGGGACCCCAGCGTCGATGAGGCCCTGATCTGGGACCCCAATATTGGGGTGTCCTTGCTCTTGGACATTGGTGTCAGTGTGTTCCTCATCTGGGACCCCTGTGTCCATTTCTCCTTGATCTGGAACTCCGTGTCTGTGTGTCCTTTATGTGGGACCCCAGTTTTGGTGTGTACTTGATCTGAGACCTCCGTGTCAGTGTATTCTTGATCTTGGACCCCATTGTTGGTGTGTTATTTATCTGGGACCCCAGTGTTGGTGCGTCCTTTATGTGGGATCCTAGTTTCAGTATAACCTTTATCTTGAACCCCGGTGTTGGTTTGTCCTTGATCTGGAACCCCAGTGTCATTGTGTCCTTTATCTGGGACCCCATTGTTGGTGTGTCCTTTATCTGGGACCCCATTGTTGGTGTGTCCTTTATCTGGGACCCCATTGTTGGTGTGTCCTTTATCTGGGACCCCATTGTTGGTGTGTCCTTTTTCTGGAACCCCATTGTTGGTGTGTCCTTGATCTGGGACCCCATTGTTGGTGTGTCCTTGATCTGGGACCCCATTGTTGGTGTGTCCTTTATCTGGAACCCCATTGTTGGTGTGTCCTTGATCTGGGACCCCATTGTTGGTGTGTCCTTTATCTGGAACCCCATTGTTGGTGTGTCCTTTTTCTGGAACCCCATTGTTGGTGTGTCCTTTTTCTGGAACCCCATTGTTGGTGTGTCCTTTATCTGGGACCCCATTGTTGGTGTGTCCTTTTTCTGGAACCCCATTGTTGGTGTGTCCTTGATCTGGAACCACAGTGTCTTGTGTCCTTTATCTGGGACCCCAGTGTCAGTGTGTATCTGGGGCCCCATTATAATTTCTGACACAACAAAATCACAACCTTTATGAAGAGCTCCCATTCAGAGGACCCCTCATCAGATTCCAATCCAGGAATGGAGATCCCGGCTCATAGGCTGTTTGTGTGACTGGAGGAATGACAGGAACCGCACATCATTGTCTGGAATCTGCCCCCCTCCTGGTGTTGTAAACCTCGGGAGGGGAAGTTGTAAAATTAAACCAACACAGCTGCTGCAGAACTGCTTGTCATTAATAGCTGTGAGCGCTCCATTGTGTATTGGGATCCAAAATGCTCACTATTCTCAGTGATGTCCCCATATGTCCTCCCCGCCTGTGACAACCACACAGCATTGGGACTAGAAGTCCCAGCATGCCAAGCTGCACACACTGGCCCCAGAAGTACCAGTGCTTATAGTAATTATATTCTCCATTGGGGCTTACAGTCTGCTCTGAATCATCTGAGGAACCACAAGTGCCAGCAAGGTCCCATACAGAGATAGTGTGTGTGTGTGTTCCATTTTCTGTCAGTGCACCCTAATGTTTTTATCATTAATAAATAGAAAATAAAGGACAGTGTTCTTAGCACTTCTCTCTATCTATAAGCTCACCTGCACACACATGGGAGCATACACAAAATCGCATGACACAAGGCTGCAGTCCCACTCAGGAGCACTGCGGGAAGCCTGCTAAATGTGGTCACATAGAACTTAGATTAACCCCAGTAAGTGGACTTTTTAACTAGCGCAGTTGCATTGTTTTATCTGAGAACATCATCATAAGATTCACATTGTGCTGAAGTCTGAAGGAGCAGGAATCGGGGTGATCTGAGGTGTGAAGGTGCAGGAATTTGGGGCATCTGAGGTGTGGAGGTGTAGGAACTGGGGTGATCTGAGGTGTGGAGGGGCAGGAACTGGGGTGATCTGAGGTGTGGAGGGGCAGGAACTGGGGTGATCTGAGATATGAAGGTGCAGGAACTGGGGTGATCTGAGATATGAAGGTGCAGGAACTGGGGTGATCTGAGGTGTGGAGGTGCAGGAGCTGAGGTGATCTGAGGTGTGGAGGGGCAGGAATAGGGGTGATCTGAGGTGGGAAGGTACAGGAATTGGGGTGACCTGAGGTATGAAGGTGCAGGAATTGGGGTGATCTGAGGTGTGAAGATTCAGGAATTGGGATGATCAAAGATATGAAAGTTCAGGAACTGGGAAGATCTGAGGTATGAAGGTTCAGGAATTGGGGTGATCTGAGGTGTGAAGGTTCAGGAATTGGGGTGATCAAAGATATGAAAGTTCAGGAATTTGGGAGATCTGAGATGTGAAAGTGCAAGAACTGGATGATATGAGGTGTGAAGGTGCAGGAATTGGGGTGACATGTAACGTGAAGGTGCAGGAATTGGGGCGATATATAGCGTGAAGGTGCAGGAATTGGGGTGATATATAGCGTGAAGGTGCAGGAATTGGGGTGATATATAGCGTGAAGGTGCAGGAATTGGGGTGATATGTAGCGTGAAGGTGCAGGAATTGGGGTGATATGTAGTATGAAGGTGCAGGAATTGGGGTGACATGTAGCGTGAAGGTGCAGGAATTGGGGTGATATGTAGTATGAAGGTGCAGGAATTGGGGTGATATGTAGTATGAAGGTGCAGGAATTGGGGTGATATGTAGCGTGAAGGTGCAGCAATTGGGGTGATATGTAGCGTGAAGGTGCAGGAATTGGGGTGATATGTAGTATGAAGGTGCAGGAATTGGGGTGAACGGAGGTCTGATGGTGCAGGAATTGGGGTGATATGTAGCGTGAAGGTGCAGGAATTGGGGTGATATGTAGCGTGAAGGTGCAGGAATTGGGGTGATATGTAGTGTGAAGGTGCAGGAATTGGGGTGATATGTAGTATGAAGGTGCAGGAATTGGGGTGATATGTAGTATGAAGGTGCAGGAATTGGGGTGACATGTAGTATGAAGGTGCAGGAATTGGGGTGATATGTAGTATGAAGGTGCAGGAATTGGGGTGACATGTAGTATGAAGGTGCAGGAATTGGGGTGACATGTAGCGTGAAGGTGCAGGAATTGGGGTGAACTGAGGTCTGATGGTGCAGGAATTGGGGTGATATGTAGTGTGAAGGTGCAGGAATTGGGGTTGAACGGAGGTCTGATGGTGCAGGAATTGGGGTTGAACTGAGGTCTGATGGTGCAGGAATTGGGGTGAACTGAGGTGTGAAGGTGCAGGAATTGGGGTGATATGTAGTGTGAAGGTGCAGGAATTGGGGTGATATGTAGTGTGAAGGTGCAGGAATTGGGGTGAACGGAGGTCTGATGGTGCAGGAATTGGGGTGAATGGAGGTCTGATGGTGCAGGAATTGGGGTGAACGGAGGTCTGATGGTGCAGGAATTGGGGTGATATGTAGTGTGAAGGTGCAGGAATTGGGGTGAACGGAGGTCTGATGGTGCAGGAATCAAGTGATAAAAGATTTGGCACGCCAATTGCCTAATGCTTGTAAATTGACACTTAATGAGGACAAGGTGGCAGACCACTGTGCCACGCGATGGCAGCTAATGGCTCACTGCACAGTACTGATAGTTCTTATTAAATAAACATAACAGTGACTCTTCCTCTCTCTGTAGCTGCTCCGGCACGTGTTTCTGCTGCCATTGTCCGAGGAGAGGACGAAGCGTAAGCCTCTAGTAATTCAATGAGTGAAAACCGCCTCGGGGAACGCTCTCTGCATCTCCCTCATTACCTAGAAAGATATTCAACCCTCTGTCCTACAGCTCAGGGCTTTCACATCACCAAAGAGAATTTCTTCTGCCGATAACCTCAGCCATACACAAGAGCCAAAGACCACTCTCAGTAAATTTTCATCAATTGTGTATCCAGAAACAGATCGCCCACTAATAATATGGTAAACGATGCTTCACCTCAAACACTGTGGAGGTTTCATGTCCCTTTGCCCATCGGAGACATCGAGAAAACCAAACAGAATTCTTGGGTGCACCACTAGAGGGGTCACCAGCAGGAGGAGGGGGGTTCCAATTCCTCTATATAGATCTTTATATCACTAGAGGGGTCACCAGCGGGAGGAAGGAGGTCCTGATTCTTCTATATAGATCTTTAGATGACTACAGAAGTCATCAGCAGGAGGAAGTCCCGATTCCTCTATATAGATCTTAATATCACTAGAGGGGTCACCGGAAGGAGGTCCTGGTTCCTCTGTATAGATCTTTATATCACTAGAGGGATCCCCAGCAGAAGGAAGGAGGACCTGATTTCTCAATAGAGATCTTTAGTTATCACTAGAGGGGTCACTGGCAGGAGGAAGGAGGTCCTGGTTCCTCTATATAGATCTTTAGATCACTAAAGGGATCACCAGCGGGAGGAAGGTGGTCTTGATTCCTCTATATAGATCTTTATATCAGTAGAGGGATCACCAGTAGAAGGAAGGACATCCCAATTTCCTCTATATAGATCTTTATATCACTAGAGGGATCACCAGCAGGAAAATGGAGGTCCTGATTCCACTATAGAGATCTTTAGTTATCACTATAGGGATCACCAGAAGAAGGAAGGAGGTCCTGGGTCCTCTATATAGATCTTTATATCACTAGAGGGGTCAATGGCAGTAGGAAGGAGGTCCTGATGCCTCTACATAGATCTTTATATCACTAGAGCCATCACCAGCAGGAGGAAGGAGTTCCCGATTCCTCTATACAGATCTTTTTATCAGTAGAAGAATCACCAGTAGAAGGAAGGACATCCTGATTTCCTCTATAGAGATCTTTATATCACTAGAGGGATCCACAGCACGTGGAAGGAGGTCCTGATTCCTCTATATAGATCTTTATATAACTAGAGGGATCACTAGCAGGAAAATGGAGGTCCTGATTCCACTATAGAGATCTTTAGTTATCACTATAGGGATCACCAGAAGAAGGAAGGAGGTCCTGGTTCCTCTATATAGATCTTATATCACTAGAGGGGTCATCGGTAAGAGGAAGGACATCCTGGTCCCTCTATTTAGATCCTCTCTATGGCTCTTTATATATCACTAGAGGGATCCACAGCAGGTGGAAGGAGGTCCCGATTCCTCTATATAGATCAGGGATCTCAAACTGGTGGCCCTCCAGCTGTTGTGAAACTACAAGTCCCATGAGGCATTGCAAGGCTGACAGTTTTAAGCATGACTCCCACACTCAGAGGCATGATGGGATTTGTAGTTTTGCAACAGCTGGAGGGCCGCCAGTTTGAGACCCCTGATATAGATCTTTATATCACTAGAGGGGTCACCAGAAGGCGGTCCTGATTCCTCTATAGAGATCTTTAGTTATCACTAGAGGGATCCACAGCAGGCGGAAGGAGGTCCTGGTTCCTCTATATAGATCTTTATATCACTAGAGGGCTCACCAGGAGGAGGAAGGAGGTCTTGATTATTCTACATAGATCTTTATATCACTAGAGCAATCACCAGCAGGAGGAAGGAGTTCCCGATTCCTCTATATAGATCTTTATATCACTAGAGGGATCCACAGCACGTGGAAGGAGGTCCCGTTTCCTCTATAGAGATCTTTATATCACTAGGGGGATCACCAGCAGGAAAATGGAGGTCCTGATTCCACTATAGAGATCTTTAGTTATCATCAGAAGATATATATAGATCTTATATCACTAGAGGGGTCATCGGCAAGAGGAAGGACATCCTGATTCCTTCATATAGATCCTCTTTATAGCTCTTTATATATTACTAGAGGATCCACAGCAGGTGGAAGGAGGTCCTGGTTCCTCTATATAGATCTTTAGTTATCACTAGAGGGATCCACAGCAGGTGGAAGGAGGTCCTGGTTCCTCTATATAGATCTTTAGTTATCACTAGAGGATCCACAGCAGATGGAAGGAGGTCCTGGTTCCTCTATAGAGATCTTTAGTTATCACTAGAGGATCCACAGCAGGTGGAAGGAGGTCCTGGTTCCTCTATATAGATCTTTAGTTATCACTAGAGGATCCACAGCAGGTGGAAGGAGGTCTTGGTTCCTCTATATAGATCTTTAGTTATCACTAGAGGATCCACAGCAGGTGGAAGGAGGTCCTGGTTCCTCTATATAGATCTTTAGTTATCACTAGAGGGATCCACAGCAGGTGGAAGGAGGTCCTGGTTCCTCTATATAGATCTTTAGTTATCACTAGAGGATCCACAGCAGATGGAAGGAGGTCCTGGTTCCTCTATAGAGATCTTTAGTTATCACTAGAGGATCCACAGCAGGTGGAAGGAGGTCCTGGTTCCTCTATATAGATCTTTAGTTATCACTAGAGGGATCCACAGCAGGTGGAAGGAGGTCCTGGTTCCTCTATATAGATCTTTAGTTATCACTAGAGGATCCACAGCAGATGGAAGGAGGTCCTGGTTCCTCTATAGAGATCTTTAGTTATCACTAGAGGATCCACAGCAGGTGGAAGGAGGTCCTGGTTCCTCTATATAGATCTTTAGTTATCACTAGAGGGATCCACAGCAGGTGGAAGGAGGTCCTGATTCCTCTATAGAGATCTTTAGTTATCACTAGAGGATCCACAGCAGATGGAAGGAGGTCCTGGTTCCTCTATATAGATCTTTAGTTATCACTAGAGGATCCACAGCAGGTGGAAGGAGGTCCTGGTTCCTCTATATAGATCTTTAGTTATCACTAGAGGGATCCACAGCAGGTGGAAGGAGGTCCTGGTTCCTCTATATAGATCTTTAGTTATCACTAGAGGATCCACAGCAGGTGGAAGGAGGTCCTGGTTCCTCTATAGAGATCTTTAGTTATCACTAGAGGATCCACAGCAGGTGGAAGGAGGTCCTGGTTCCTCTATAGAGATCTTTATATCACTAGAGGGGTCACCGGCAGGAGGAAGGGGGTCCGATTTTGCGTGCCTCCCGGACACATGCAGATTATGAACGTAGCCTAAGAGGGGCTTTTGCACTCCAAGCAGATATTTCCATTATTTTCCATCACAGGGAAGTGTAGGGCGCCCCACTGTGGCAGCAGATGGAGTGAGACTCTGGTGTAGGGGGAGGGAGCCGGTGACTCTAATGCAGAGATCTGATCTCTGGGGGTCCCTGAGAATTATGGCAAGCAGATGGTGACCAGAGTATCTATCCCTTTAAATGATTTCAGTGCCCCCTCCATATAAGAGTACCCATCTATACTCAGAGCCTACCGTCGTAGAATTGACACAAAGAGCAGCAGATGGCAGCCCAGCCTATAGCATGGCAGATGGAGACCAGCTCCCTTCCGTACATCCGGAATGTCACCAAATTCCCACCAGCTGCCAATGCTGAGTAATCGGCAGTGGAAAATAAGGAGCTTTTTGCATTTATGACGCCAATTTCTAACTCCATATCACAAACCCTGGAGGGGGGGGGGGGGGCACGGCGAATATCATTTTCAGAGAGGGGTCTGCAGGGGTATCCAGTGTATTTATCCAATGACAGGTCCCCCATAAGGCTCTAGGCTACAATAAAGATTACTATGAAGAACGATAAGAAGAGACGATCGTCCTGACACACCGTGCTGCAATATCACTGGAGGTGTGCTCAACAGCTCCTTAGGGCATGCTAAAATGACACGCAGTGCTACCTGATTGAGAGACCACTTTGGCATGCCGTCCTTTAAAAGTTGGATGAAGACAGCCAGGCACTTGGCATTTTTCAGACATAGGTCTGGACGGGGTAAGCTGTGCTCCGGTCTCATGACGGGTCTCTTTTAAAGCTCTAAACTACAATAGATATTACTAACAAGAGCCATCAACCATCATAACCAGCGTATTTATCCAATGACAGGTCCCCTTTAAATCTTCAGCCTTCAATAGAGATTACTATGAAAAACAATAATAAGGAGAGACGGTAACTCTGATCCATCACACTGAACGATCACTGGAGGTGTGCTAGAAAGCTCTTAGGGCATGCTAAAATGAAACGCGGGACCACTCTGGCATGCCTTCCTTTAAAGCTCCAGGCAACAATAGAGATTACTAAAGAAGAGCCATCAAAAGTAAGAAGAGACTATAACTGCTGCAAAATCACCAGAGGTGTGCTAAAAGGGCATGCTAAAATGACACTGAGAAACCACTTTGGCATACCTTACTTTAAAGCTCTAGGCTACAATACATAAGAAGAAGAAGAGACATCAAAAATGATAAGAGACCACAACCCTGACTAACCATGCTGCACAATCACTGGAGGTGTGCTAAAGCGCCTAAGGCTATAATGACAGTGAGAGACCCACTTTAGCATGCCTTCCTTTAAAGGTTGGGTGAGGACAGCCAGACAGTTGGCAATGTTTGGGTCCCTTGCTAGCTTAATGCAAAGCATGATAACACGTAGGACAAGTGAAAATCAGCACGCTAAAAATGACATGTGCTAATACTGATTGAGAGACCACTTTAGCATGCCTCCCTTTACCATCCCCGCGTTGGAATAGGAAAGCCAGGCGCAAAGCATTTGTGGAAAGCAGGGGGCGCCTGGTGTATTTAGCTTTAGTCTCCAGTCAATATTACTATGAAAAGCCAACAATGATTACAGACTATAGACCCGATACATCACACTGCAATAGCACTTAAGTGATTGCCTTAGGAAGCACTTTAGCGTGCCTTCAGTGCAGTTGGAACATGTCGAATGCCCGAACACAAAGCACATTAATACGCACCGCAAAGCGCACTGCGAGTGGGCACCTACAGCATTGTTAAAACAACATATGCGGATACTGATGGGCGAGACCACTTTAGCATGCCTTCCTTGAAGTCAGACTGTCCCCCTTAAAAAGTGTTGGACTAGCACAGCCAGGTGTATAGAATTTTTGGAAGCAGAGGTATATTTAGCTAATACTGATTGGGAGACCACTTTAGCATGACTGTCTCTAAAAGCATGGGGTTGTGACTGGAATGAATGGCACCCGCGGGCATCTGTAGAGGGCAGCACATCTCCGTGCGGTGCAGGAAATCGCACAATTTTGGGTGCGTTCCACCCGCTGAGAGCATGCCCTTGTTGTATACACCGCCCTTCAGACAACAATACCGGGAGAAGCCAACAATGATAAGAGACTAGAAACCCGATTCATCACTCAAGTGATTGGTTGACCACTTTAGCGTGCCTTCAATGCTACCGAATCTGAGCATCCCTTCAATCAGTCAAGCTTCCAAGGACAAATCAAAGCCTTGACACTGATAAGAGACCACAGAGCCGATTCATCACCCTACATTATCACAAAGGACCACTTTAGCATGCCCTAAAGTGCCCTACAACACGTTGGCTTCCCTGATGCGACACATGCGCGACACAGCCTGCATTGTTCGTGCGACTAGGCATGCTAAAACGACATACACCAATACTGTTTTGTGAGACCGCTTTAGCGTGCCTTCCTTTAAAGCCAGACTGTCCTCCTATAAAGTGTTGGAATAGGACAGCCAGGTGCAAAGCATTTTGAGACACGGGGGCGGAGTATTTGGCAAAGGTTTTTTATTTATATAGCGCTGACAATCTCTGCAGAGCTTTACGTATTGTGCATTCTTCTCTATTGACAGGTTGAGTGACCACTTTAGCATGCCTTCAGTGCTCCAGCACCTTGAGGAACTGGTGCACCTCTTCAAATCAGGCACGCTTAACCAAAGCCTCGCCAATGATAAGAGAGCGCAGACCTGATTCATCGCGGTGCATTATCACTGAAGTCATTGGTCAAAAGGACCACTTTAGCATGCCTTTGGTGCTCACCCAACATGAGGAACTAGTGCACCTCTTCAATTAGGCACGCTTAACCAAAGCCTCGCCAATGATAAGAGAGCGCAGACCTGATTCATCACGCTGCATTATCACTGAAGTCATTGGTCAAAAGGACCACTTTAGCATGCCTTCGGTGTTATTACAACACGTTGGCAGATCCTGACACGAAGCGCGCGTGTTAGTGCGAATAGGCATGCCAAAGCGGCATACACCAATACCGATTTTGAGACCACTTTAGCGTGCCTTCCTTTAAAGTCAGACTGTCCCCCCCGTAAAAAGTGTTGGAAGTGGGACAGCCATGCACAGAGCATTTTTTTTTAGAAGCGGTGGGGGAGGGGGGAGGGGGGAGGGGGAGGGGGAGACTCGTGTATTCGCTGATTGATTTCCCCTTCAGATGATATTACTATGAGAAGCCGACAGTGATCAGAGACTAGAGATCTGATACATCGCACTGCAAGAGAACCGACCGCTTTAGGAACCACTTTAGCCTGCCTGCAACGCATTGGCTGCCCTAACACAAAGCATTGTAACGTGTGAACCAAGGCGCCATAACTGAGCGCACAGGTACAGGCGAGTGTGAGTGGACCTCTAAAGCACCGCTAAAATGACCGAGAGACCACTTTGGCATGCCTGCCTTTAAAGTCAGGCTGTCCCATTTAAAAGCGTTGGAATTGGGCAGCCAGGTGCCCGGCGTCTTTAGACGCACCACAGAGGTACAGGCGGCACAAGTGGGAATGGGCACCCGAAACGTCATGTACTAATAAGTGTTGGAATGGGACAGCCAGGTGCAAAGCATTTTGGGAAGTCGGGGGGGGGGGGGGGGGGTTTGTATATAGCGAAGGTCTTTATATATCGCTGACAATATCTGGAGCGCTTTACGCAGTGACAGGTCTTCTTCAATACGCTATGAGACTAGAGACTGCATTCATCACGCTGCAATATCACCTACGTGATTGGTTGAGGGACCGCTTTGGCGTGCCTTCAGTGCTACTGCAACTTGATGGATCGGAGCGTCCCTTCAATCAGGCACGCTTCCAAGGACAAATCAAAGCCTTGCCATTGACAAGACTACACCTCCCCCTCCCCCCCTTATTATGGTCAGGTCCCCGGGGACCCCCCTCTGTCAGGATTACTCACATGTACGCCTGCAGCGCCCCCCCCCCCCCCCCCCATCGATAAGAGACCTGATTAATTACACTGCATTATCACTTTAGCGTGCCTTTGGTGCCGTTACAAGATGTTGGCTGTCCTGATGCGAGGCACAGCGTGCGTGTTAGTGCAAATAGGCATGCTAAAACGACTTACGCTAATACTGTGTGTGAGACCGCTTTGGCGTGCCTTTCGTCGATACTGCGACTTGATGAATCGGAGCGTCCCTTCAATCGGGCACGCTTCCAAGGACAAATCAAAGCCTTGACAGTGATAATGACTGTTCGAAGGACCACTTTAGCTTGCCTTCAGTGTTATTACAACACATTAGAGCTGATGATATCTGTGGCGGTTTACCTAGTGTGCGTTCACCTCTATTGGTGGGTCTTCTTTATTATGCTTTGAGACTATGGACTGCATTTATTACGCTGCGTTATCACCTTCGTGATTGGTTGAGGGACCACTTTAGCGTGCCTTCAGTGTTATTACAACACATTAAAGCTGACAGTATCTGTAGTGCTTTACGTAGCGTGCGATCACCTCTATTGACAGGTCTTCTTTAATGCGCTACGAGACTACAGACTGCGTTCATCGTGCTGCGTTATCACCTACGTGATTGGTTGAAGGACCACTTTAGCGTGCTTTTGGTGCTAATACAGCATGTTGGCTGCCCTGATGCGAAGCATGCTTGGCACAGCATGTGTTAGTGCAAATAGGCATGCTAAAACGACATATGCTAATACTGTTTGAGAGACCACTTTAGCGTTCTTTCTTTTAAAGTCAGACTGTCCTCCTATAAAGTGTTGGCAAGGACCCCTTTAGCGTGCCTTCAGTCTTAATACAACACGTTGGAGCTGATAATATCTGTAGTGCTTTACGTGGCGTGTGATCACCTCTATTGGCAGGTCTTCTTTAATATGCTACGAGACTATAGACTGTATTCATCACGCTGCATTCTCAGCTACGTGATTGGTTGAAGGACCACTTTAGCGTGCCTTTGGTGCTATTACAGCATGTTGACTGTCCTGATGCGAGGCACAGCATGTGTGTTAAGCGCAAATAAGCATGCTAAAACGACATACGCTAATACTGTCTGCAAAGCATGCCTTCCATGCTATCACAACACGTCGGCTGCCCTGAAACGAAGCATGTTAACGCGTGACACAGCGTGCGTGTTAGGCATGCTAAAACGACGTACGCCAATACGGTTTATGAGACCGCTTTAGCGTGCCTTCCTTTAGGACAGACTGTCCTCGTATCTAGTGTTGGAATACTGCAGCCAGGCGCAAAGCATTTTGGGAAGCGAGGGGGGGGGGGGGAGCCCGGAGTATTTAGAAAAGGACTTTATTTCTATAACCGCTGAGAATATCTGTAGCGCTTTACGTAGTGACAGGTCATCTTTAATACTTCATGAGATATAAGAGGCTATAGGCTGGATTCATTCAGCTAAGTGATTGGTTGAGGGACCACTTTATCGTGCCTCCAGTGCCAATATAACACGTTGGCTGCCCTGATGCGAGGCATGCGAGGCACAGCATGTGTGTTAGTGCAAATAGGCATGCTAAAGCGACATACGCTATTACTGTTTGTGAGACCGCTTTAGCATGCCTTCTCTATTAAGTCAGACTGTCCTTCTATAAAGTGTTGGAATAGGACAGCCAGGCGCAAAGCATTTTAAGAAGCAAAGGGGGAACCGGTCTATTTAGCGGAGATCGTATATTATATATATATATATATATATATATACACACACACACATATATACATATATACACACACATCACTTTAAGTAGTGACAGGTCTTCTTTAATACTCTATGAGATATAAGAGGCTATAGACTGGATTCATTCATTCAAGTGATTGGTTGAGGGACCACTTTAGCGTGCCTTAAGTGCAATGAATCAGAGCGCCCCTTCAAATCAGGCACGCTTCCAAGGACAATTCAAAGCCTCGACAGCGATAATGACTGTTAGAAGGACCACTTTAGCGTGCCTTCAGTGTTATCACAACGCATTAGAGCTGATGATATCTTTAGTGCTTTACGTAGCATGCGTTCACCTCAATTGGCAGGTCTTTTTTAATACGCTACAATACTATAGACTGTATTCATCATGCTACATTATCAGCTACATGATTGGTTGAGGGACCACTTTAGAGTGCCTTTGGTGCTATTACAACATGTTGGAGCTGATATCTGTAGCGATTTACGTAGCGTGCGATCACCTCTATCTTCTTTAATATGCTATAAGAGAATATGGACTGTATTCATCACGCTGCGTTATCAGCTAGGTGATTGGTTGAGGGACCACTTTAGCGTGCCTTAGGTGTTATTACAACACATTAGAGCTGACAGTATCTGTAGTGCTTTAGGTAGTGTGTGTTCACCTCTATTGACAGGTCTTCTTTAATGCGCTACAAGTCTATAGACTGCATTCATCACGCTGCGTTATCATCTACATGATTGGTTGAAGGACCACTTTAGCGTGCTTTTGGTGCGAATACAACATGTTGGCTGCCCTGATGCGAAGCATGCTTGGCACAGCATGTGTTAGTGCAAATAGGCATGCTAAAACGACATACTGTTTGTGAGACCGCTTTAGCGTGCCTTCTTTTAAAGTCAGACTGTCCTCCTATAAAGTGTTGGCAAGGACCACTTTAGCGTGCCTTCAGTGTTAACACAACACGTTGGAGCTGATAATATCTGTAGTGCTTTACATGGCGTGCGATCACCTCTATCGGCAGGTCTTCTTTAAAAAGCTACCAGTCTATAGACTGTATTCATCACGCTGCAATATATCAGCTACATGATTGGTTGAGTGACCACTTTAGCGTGCCTTTGGTGCTATTACAGCATGTTGACGGTCCTGATGCAAGGCACAGCATGTGTGTTAAGCATGCTAAAACGACATACTCTAATACTGTCTGCAAGACCACTTTAGCGTGCCTTCACAACACGTTGGCTGCCCTGACACGAAGCATGTTAACGCGTGACGCAGTGTGCGCGTTAGGCATGCTGAAACGACGTACGCGAATACTGTTTGTGAGACCGCTTTAGCATGTTGGGAGCTGATATCTGTAGCGATTTACGTAGCGTGCGATCACCTCTATCGGCAGGTCTTCTTTAAAAAGCTACCAGTCTATAGACTGTATTCATCACGCTGCATTATCAGCTACACGATTGGTTGAGTGACCACTTTAGCGTGCCTTTGGTGCTATTACAGCATGTCGACGGTCCTGATGCGAGGCACAGCAGCGCAAATAAGCATGCTAAAACGACATACTCTAATACTGTCTGCAAGACCACTTTAGCGTGCCTTCAGTGCTATCACAACACGTTGGCTGCCCTGACACGAAGCATGTTAACGCGTGACGCAGCTTGCGTGTTAGGCATGCTAAAACGAGGTACGCCAATACTGTCTGTGAGACCGCTTTAGCATGTTGGGAGCTGATATCTGTAGCGATTTACGTAGCGTGCGATCTCCTCTATCGGCAGGTCTTCTTTAATATGCTGTAAGGGACTATAGACTGTATTCATCACGCTGCGTTATCAGCTAGGCGATTGGCTGAGGGACCACTTTAGCGTGCCTTCAGCGCTCCTGCAACTTGATGAAACGGAGCGTCCCTTTAATCAAGGATAAATCAAAGCCTTGCCATTGACAGGTGAATATTACCCCCCCTTCCCCCCCGTTATTATGGTCAGGTCCCCCCTCTGTCAGTATTACTCACATGTACGGCTGCAGCGCCCCCCCATCGGTGGCGGAACATCTCTTCCCCGTATCCAGCAGCAGCAGCGGCGGCAGCAGCGCTATCCATCCCCAGATCCCGACCGGTAACATGATCCACCTTTGTCTAATCCCGTTTCCTGTATTCCAGCGAGGAAGAGAAAAGAAAAAAAAATGCCAATTCTCCTTTTTTTTCCTCTTTAATCGCCGATCGGTCCCGGTGAACGGCGGGTAGGTTTGCTCGTTGGACCGACAGCTGCCGTCAGCGCCCGGCGGAGCCGATCGCCAAATCTGTAAGTTTTATTAAAAAGGAAAAAAAAAAGTTTTGTCCGGCGTCCTTCATGGGATCCAAAAAAAAAAGAAAAAAAGAAGAAATGTTTCTCTTTTATTTTTTTTGTCTTTTTATTAGGAAAGGTTTATTTGCTGTGTTGCTGCGGTCCGGGGCTGCCGTGTGTCCGTCTTCGTGTTCCCGAGATGTACAAGTGATCCAGTTACTTCTCCGAGCAGAGAAGACCCCCCTTCAGATGGAGAGGAGGGGACGGCTCAGACAGGTCACCTCCCTCCGGACAAAAAAAGGATGTTTCTCCTTTTATTGGAAAGTCTTTAGCATGGAGTTTAGAGGAGACGTATTGGACAATTAGCGCCCCGACACCCCCATTGTCTTTGTGCATTGGGGGGGGGGGGGGTCTTCGGTGTTTGGCTATCCGTGCGGATCACACCGTCGGTGACTCTTCAATGCACACGGCTCCGGCAGCCTTCAGGGAGAACATCAGAGGAGACGGAATACGAGATCGCCCAAGGCTTCGGCATCCTACATTTCATTGCCTTGGGGGTTTTTTTTTTTTTTTTTTCCCTTTTCTTTTCAATCTCTCTGATTCATAGAGAATTCTGTGGATGATGCAGGAAGAGAGCATTTTAGAAGAGAGCGTTCAAGAAGAGCACGCAGGGAGAGAGCGTTCAAGAAGAGCACGCAGGGAGAGAGCGTTCAGCGAGAGAGCGTTCAGCGAGAGAGCACGCAGGGAGAGAGCGTTCAGTGAGAGAGCGTTCAAGAAGAGCACGCAGGGAGAGAGCGTTCAGCGAGAGAGCACGCAGGGAGAGAGCGTTCAGCGAGAGAGCACGCAGGGAGAGAGCGTTCAGCGAGAGAGCACGCAGGGAGAGAGCGTTCAGTGAGAGAGCATTTAGAGAGAGCACGCGGGAAGAGAGCATTCGGGAAGAGAGTGTTCGGGAACAGAGCACGCGGGAAGAGAGCGTTCAAGAACAGAGCACGCAGGAAGAGGGTACGCAGGAAGACAGCACGCAGGAAGAGAGCGTTCAAGAACAGAGCACGCAGGAAGAGAGCGTTCGGGAATAGAGCACGCAGGAAGAGAGCATTCAGGAATAGATTACGCGGGAAGAGAGCGTTGGGGAATAGAGCACGCGGGAAGAGAGCGTTGGGGAATAGAGCACGCGGGAAGAGAGCGTTCGGGAATAGAGCACGCGGGAAGAGAGCGTTCGGGAATAGAGCACGCGGGAAGAGAGCGTTCGGGAATAGAGCACGCGGGAAGAGAGCGTTCGGGAATAGAGCACGCGGGAAGAGAGTGTTCGGGAACAGAGCATGCGGGAAGAGAGCGTTCGGGAACAGAGAGAGCATGCGGGAAGAGAGCGTTCGGGAACAGAGCACGCGGGAAGAGAGCATTCGGGAATAGAGCACGCAGGAAGAGAGCGTTCGGGAATAGAGCACGCAGGAAGAGAGCGTTCGAGAACAGAGCACGCAGGAAAAGAGCATTCGAGAAAAGAGCACGCAGGAAAAGAGCATTCGAGAAGAAAGTGCGTGGGAAGAGAGCATTCGAGAAGAGAATTTGCAGGAAAAAAGCATTCAGGAATAGAGCATGCAGGAAGAGAGCATTTGACAGGAAGAGCACGCTCAGGAAGAGATCACCCAGGAAGAGAGCGTTCAGGAAGAGAGCGCGCAGGAAGAGAGCGCGCAGGAAGAGAGCACGCAGGAAGAGAGCACGCAGGAAGAGAGCACGCAGGAAGAGAACGTTCAGGAATAGAGCACGCAGGAAAAGAGTGTTCAAGAAGAGTACGCGGGCAGAGAGCATTCGAGAAGAGCATGTGGGCAGAGAGCGTTCCAAAAGAGCACGTGGGCAGAGAGCGTTCCAGAAGAGCACGTGGGCAGAGAGCGTTCCAGAAGAGCACGTGGGCAGAGAGCGTTCCAGAAGAGCACGTGGGCAGAGAGCGTTCCAGAAGAGCACGTGGGCAGAGAGCGTTCGAGAAAAGAGCACACGGGAAAAGAGTGTTCGAGAAGAGCATGAAGGAAGACAGCGTTCGAGAAGAGCACGCGGGATGAGCACTTTCGAGAAGAGAGTGCGCAGGAAAAGAGCATTCAGGAATAGAGCATACAGGAAGAGAGCATACAGGAAGAGAGCATACAGGAAGAGAGCATACAGGAAGAGAGCATACAGGAAGAGAGTGTTCGAGAAGAGAGCACGCAGGAAGGGAGCATTCGGGAAGAGAACGCGTGGGAAGAGACTGTGCAGGAGAAAATTGAGGAGGAAAGGGTGCTGTAAGAGAGTAAGGGAAGAGTGTTTGGGAAGAGTGTTTGGGAAGAGAGCATGCTGGAAAGCCAGCATCTTGGAAGACAACATGCTGGAAGAGAGTGTGCGGGAAGAAAGTTTGTGGGAAGAGAGCGTGGGGGACAAAAGCGCGTGGGACGAGAGCTTGTGGGAAGAGAGCGCGGGGGACGAGCGCTCGTGGGAAGAGAGCGCGGGGGACGAGCGCTCGTGGGAAGAGAGCGTGGGGGACGAGCGCTCGTGGGAAGAGAGCGCGGGGGACGAGAGCTTGTGGGAAGAGAGCGCGGGGGACGAGAGCTTGTGGGAAGAGAGCGCAGGGGACGAGAGCTTTTGGGAAGAGAGCGAGCGGGACGAGAGCTTGTGGGAAGAGAGTGCGCGGGACGAGAGCTTGTGGAAAGAGCGCGTGGGACGAGAGCTTGTGGGAAGAGAGCGTGTGGGACGAGAGCTTGTGGGAAGAGAGCGCGGGGGACGAGAGCTTGTGGGAAGAGAGCGCGGGGGACAAGAGCTTGTGGGAAGAGAGCGCGGGGGACAAGAGCTTGTGGGAAGAGAGCGCACGGGACGAGAGCTTGTGGGAAGAGAGCGCACGGGACGAGAGCTTGTGGGAAGAGAGCGCACGGGACGAGAGCTTGTGGGAAGAGAGCGCACGGGACGAGAGCTTGTGGGAAGAGAGCGCACGGGACGAGAGCTTGTGGGAAGAGAGTGCGCGGAACGAGAGCTTGTGGGAAGAGAGTGTATGGCAAGAGAGTGTGCGGGAAGAGAGCATTTGGGAAAACGTGTGGGGAAAAAAAATGTTTGGGAACAGTGTGCAGGAAGCGAGCATTTAGGAAAAGAGCGTGCGGGATGAGAACAGTCAGGAAGAGAGTGTGCTGGAAAAGAGTGTTTGAGCAGAGAGTGTGTGAAGAGAGAGCCTGCTGGAAGTGAGCATTCGGGAAGACAGTGTTGGATAAGAAGGAAGGAAGTGTGCAGGAAGAGAGCGCATGGCAAGAGAGTGCAGGAAGAGAGCCTTTGGGAAAAGATCGTTTGGGGGAAAAAAAACGTTTGGGAAGAGCGTGCGGGGCGAGAGCAGTCAGGAATAGAGCGTGCTGGGAAAAAAAAGTGTTTGAGCAGAGAGAGTTTGCAAAGAGAGCCTGCTGGAAGAGAGCATTTGGGAAGAGAGTGTCCGGTAAGAGTGTGGAAAGAGAGCGCACCGCAATGGAGTGTGCGGGAAGAGAGCACTTGGGAAAAGGGCGTGCGGGAAGAGCGCACACATCTTTATTTTCGTACACTGGGGAGTGATCTCCTAATCCGATCAATGGAAATCCAAAAATCGGAATCACAAACAAAAGCGTCTCAATGCAGAATTATTGATCAACCGACTCAGTTTGAGCGAAAACAAGTCTAAATCGATCGCCGCGGCCATTCGACCGATTGACGATTTCAATTGATTGGATAATAAATTTGAAGCGCTCACCGCAAGTCCACTAAACAATCGGTGATTGGAGTCCCTCCATTGGTAGCATTATTATTATTATTATTATTTTACAGGATTTATATAAAATCGATCAAAGAACAATGTAGAGCAAAAAAAAACAAAAATGCTAAAAATAATCATCTATACACAACACAATAAAAAAGTCCATTAAAATTATCCAAGTTTCCCGATTTTCTTTAGCCTTTAAATTTTGATATATTTATAAATGTATTTTTAAGGATTTCTACCGTGACTTGAAAAAGTATTCATACCCCTTGAAATGTTCCACATTTTACCATGTCACGACCAAAAACGTAAATGTATTTTATTGGGATTTTATGTGATAGACCAACACAAAGTGTCACATAATTGTGAAGTGGAAGGAAAATCATAAATGGTTTTCCACATTTTTTGTGAAAAGTGTGGGGGGGGGGCATTTATATTCAACCCCCTTTACTCTGATATCCCTAACTAAAATCTAGTGGAACTAATTGCCTTCAGAAGTCACCTAATCAGTAGAGTCCACCTGTGTGTGATTTAATCTCAGTATAAATACAGCTGTTCTGTGAAGCCCTAAGAGGTTTATTAGAGAACCTTAGTGAGCAAACAGCATCATGAAGGCCAAGGAACACACCAGACAGGTCAGGGATAAAGTTGTGGAGAAGTATAAAGCAGGGTTAGGTTATAAAAAATAAAAAAAATATCCTAAGCTTTGAACATCTCACTGTTCAATCCATCATCTGGAAATGGAAAGAGTATGGCACAACTGCAAACCTACCAAGACATGGCCGTCCACCTAAACTGACCAGGCCGGGCAAGGAGAACATTCATCAGAGAAGCAGCCAAGAGGTCCATGGTAACTCTGGAGGAGCTGCAGAGATCCACAGCTCAGGGGGGAGAATCTGTCCACAGGACAACTATTAGTCGTCTCTCCACAAATCTGCCCTTTATGGAAGAGTGACGAGAAGAAAGACATTGGTGAAAGAAAGACATAAGAAGTCCAGTTTGCAGTTTGTGAGAAGCCATGTGGGGGAGGGGGCAGCAAACACGTGGAAGAAGGTGATCTGATCAGATGAGACCAAAATTTAACTTTTTGGCCTAAAAGCAAAACGCTATGTGTGTCAGAAAACTAACACTGCATATCATCCTGAAAACACCATCCCCACTGTGAAACATGGTGGTGGCAGCATCATGTTGTGGGGATGCTTTTCTTCAGCAGGGACAGGGAAGCTGGTCAGAGTTGATGGGAAGATGGATGGAGACAAATACAGGACAATCTTAGAAGAAAACCTGTTAGCCCTTGTACACACAGTCGGACATTCCGACGGAATGTGTGCGATCAGACCGTTTTGTCGGATATTCCGACTGTGTGTGGTCTCCATCGGACTGTTTCCGTCGGGAGTATCCGACGGACCAAGTTTTCCAACTTGTTGGTATAATTTTCCGACAAAATGCTCCGATCGGACATACTCAGATCATGTGTAGAGAATTCCGATCGGACAAAGTGTCACGCATGCTCAGATCAAATTCCTACATCAAAGCTATTGGCTACTAGCCTGAACGTAGTCCCGTCGTAATGAAATAACATCATCACATCGGATTTTCCGACAACTTTGTCCGACTGTGTGTATGCAACAGTTTCGGACAAAATCCGACGGATTTGGTTGTCGGAATCTCCGACCCGTGTGTACAAGGGCTAAGAGTCTTCAAAATACTTGAGACCGGGGCGGAGGTTCACCTTCCAGCAGGACAACGACCCAAAACATCCAGCCAGAGCTACAATGGAATGGTTTACATCAAAGCATATTCATGTGTTAGAATGGCCCAGTCACAGTCCAGACCTAAATCCAACTGAGAATCTGTGGCAAGACTTGAAAATCGCTGATCACAGAGACTCTCCATCCAATCTGACAGAGCTTTTGATATTTTACAAACGAGAATGGGCAGAAATGTCCCTCTCTAGATGTGCAAAGCTGGTAGAGACATCCCCAAAAAGACTTGCAGCTGTAATTGCAGAGAAAGGAGGTTCTACAAAGTACTGACTCCGGGGGGCGCCATACAAATAACCCCCCACACTTTTCACATATTTACTTGTAAAAAAAATGTTGAAAACCATTTATCATTTTTCTTCCACTTCACAATTATGGGCCACTTTGTGTTGGTCTATCACATAAAATCCCAATAAAATACATTTATGTTTTTGGTTGTAACATGACAAGATGTGGAAAATTTCAAAGGGTGTGAATACTTTTTCAATGTACTGTATATCACCAACAGTGTGTGCGGCGCAGTACAATATATAGGATGGTGGTACAGATACAAGACCATGATCCCGAATTAGCAGATGCTGATTGTCTTCACCGGAGCCTGAAGAGGAACAATCAGATTTTTTATTATTATTTTGGGGTATATTTTGAGTGATTTCATGTATGCCCCATTCACACCTGAGCATTTTCGGTGGCGTTTTTTTTCAGTGCCTGCTTAGACGATTTTCACTGGAAGCTTCCCGTTGTTCTCATTGGAGGATTCCCTCCTATTTCCCAAAACCATTTCAGGAGAGGAGTCAGTACAACTGTGCAAGACTGAATGGAAGGCCGGAGGTCAGCTCCAATAGAAACCTGTACACATGGTTGGACATAGAACCTGGGTCATAGAATAAGACTTGGGTCAAACACATGGATCTGAGTCATAGATAGACATGGACCTGGGTCATACATCTGGATCTGGGTCATGGTCATAGACATGGACCTGGGCCATAGACCTAGGACCTGGCACATACACATGCATCTGGGTCATAAACATATATCTTGGCTGTAGACATGAATCCGGGTCATAGACATAAACCTGGGTCATAGTCAGGGATCTGGGTCGTGGAAATGGATTTGGGTCATGGTAATAGGACCTAGGACATACACATAAGACTTGGGTCATACACATGGATCATAAACATAGATCTGGATCGTAGACCTGGATCCACATCATAGTCATAGGATCCGAGTCATAGACATGGACCTGGGTCATAGCCAGAGGACCTGGATCATAGACATGGACTTGAGTCATAGAACCTGGACCATAGTAATAGGGCCTGGGTCATAGTAATAGAACCTGGATCACAGACATAACCCTGGATCATAGACATGGATATGGGTCATAGGACCTGGGCCATTGTCATGTACCTGGGTCATAGATATGGTTGTGGGCCATATACATAGGACTTGGTTCATAGACATGGATCTGGTTCATACACATAGGACCTGGATTATAGAAATGGATCTGGGTCATACACATAGGACCTGGATTATAGACATGGATCTGGGTCATACACATAGGACCTGGTTCATGGATCTGGGTCATACACAAAGGACCTGGTTCATGGATCTGGGTCATACACAAAGGACCTGGTTCATAGACATGGATCTGGGTCATACACATAGGACCTGGATTATAGACATGGATCTGGGTCATACACATAGGACCTGGATTATAGACATGGATCTGGGTCATACACATAGGACCTGGTTCATAGACATGGATCTGGGTCATACACATAGGACCTGGATTATAGACATGGATCTGGGTCATACACATAGGACCTGGTTCATGGATCTGGGTCATACACAAAGGACCTGGTTCATAGACATGGATCTGGGTCATACACATAGGACCTGGATTATAGACATGGATCTGGGTCATACACATAGGGCCTGGTACATAGACATGGATCTGGGTCATACACATAGGGCCTGGTTCATAGACATGGATCTGGGTCATACACATAGGACCTGGATTATAGACATGGATCTGGGTCATACACATAGGACCTGGTTCATGGATCTGGGTCATACACAAAGGACCTGGTTCATAGACATGGATCTGGGTCATACACATAGGACCTGGATTATAGACATGGATCTGGGTCATACACATAGGACCTGGTTCATGGATCTGGGTCATACACAAAGGACCTGGTTCATAGACATGGATCTGGGTCATACACATAGGACCTGGATTATAGACATGGATCTGGGTCATACACATAGGGCCTGGTACATAGACATGGATCTGGGTCATACACATAGGGCCTGGTTCATAGACATGGATCTGGGTCATACACATAGGACCTGGATTATAGACATGGATCTGGGTCATACACATAGGACCTGGTTCATAGACATGGATCTGGGTCATACACATAGGACCTGGATTATAGACATGGATCTGGGTCATACACATAGGACCTGGTTCATAGACATGGATCTGGGTCATACACATAGGACCTGGATTATAGACATGGATCTGGGTCATACACATAGGACCTGGTTCATGGATCTGGGTCATACACAAAGGACCTGGTTCATAGACATGGATCTGGGTCATACACAAAGGACCTGGTTCATAGACATGGATCTTGGTCATATACATAGGACCTGGTTCATATACATAGGACCTGGTTCATATACATAGGATCTGGGTCAGTGGTAATGTCCCCAGGTGAAAGCTCTGCCTGTGCTGTGGCCACCTGAGGAAAACGTCTCGTTATCTGCTGTCAGTGGACACCATGCCGGGGAAAAAATAAAAATAAAATGACAGTGATCTTCTCAAGCATGATAACACGGCTAAGAGTGACAAGACGCATATTATGTTCTGTTTGCTAAACATTAAAATTCCATCTGCTCACGACTTCTCAGCGCTGTCACTCAGCACGTCCCGACTTGTAAACACGCATGTCTTTCAGCGGGGACACAGAGCCGGGCGAAGAGTCGCCATGCCTGGACGGGAGAAGAGCTCCCATTTTACAGCTGCACGGTGTAGATTTGCACACCCAGCCAGCTATACAGGAGGGGACTGCTGGATAAATGTCAGATTTATATGGCTGGTGTTAGCATGCTGTTCAAACAGACATAGGTGTAACAACCAGTCTCATATTATACTGTGATTAATAATTCTGCCACTAGGTGGCACTGTTGCTTTACTGCTTGTATAAATGTAATGCTCTCTCAAGTGGCACTACATAGTTATGATGTCATCTCCTGTCTCTATATTTCCTTTTGTTTCCAATAAAGCAAAAAGGCATGTGTCCGGGGATTGCAGAAATATTTAGCCTGCGGAACTGCATGCACATTCGGTATGTGTAAATGGTGGCAAAATCACATGTTACTGGGTTATTATCTCTACAGGTTGAATGTCATTCACAAGTCAGAAAAATACTGTATTATGGCCACTAGATGGAGCTGACGATCGCATGAAATGAATTTTTATCACCATCTAGTGGCCATATATCAGTACTTTCCTTAACCATTCTTATTTAATTCATGATCAACATAAAACCTGGAGAGAAAATTGCCAATAACATTTGATTTTCCCTCATTCTCACAGAACAAGTTCAGGGTCCAGTTATGTTAAGGGTTTGGTTTCAGGTGAAGGATACGGTAAAGTTTTAAGCGGAAAGGGAGGGTAAGGGTTAAGTGTTGGAGTTCAGAAGGAGGTTAGGGTACAGCCAGGGGCGGACTGACAACTCATGGGGCCCCCGGGCAATAGGAGATTATGGGGCCCCCAGGCAATCAGGGATTATGGGGCCACACAGTATACACAAACACACACACACAGTATACAATCACACAGTATACACAGACATGTTTCTATTGGCTGAGAAGGTACTGGAGAGGCGGGGCAGCTATAATCTCTGGATTTTTAGACCAAAAGGATATCGGTAAGGGACATTTCAGAGACAGATGTAAAAAAAAAAAAAGATTTTTACATACTGTCCCTGGTTTTACTGAGGCTGGCAACCCTGATGGGGCCCCCCTAGTGGCCCGGGGGCCCTCGGGCAGTGCCTGAGTGGCCAAATGGTCAGTCCGCCCCTGGGTACAGCCTTAAACTGAAGGCTAAGGTTAAATTTCAGGGTTCACTTACTTAGAGCCAAGTCTTAGAATAAAGTTAGGGTCAAGAGGTAGGGCTCACGTGAAGATTAGGGTTACGTTTAAGGTGAGAGCGAGGATAAAGATTAAGTGTTAGAGTTCAGGTGAAGGATAGGAGACAATTTTAAAGGTGAAGGTGAGTGTTGGGGTTAAATTTTAGGGTTCACATGAAGGTAAGAGTAAAGTTTTAAGATAAAAGTGAGGATAAAGGTTAAAGGGGTTGTAAAGGTTTTTTTTTTTTTTTTTCTAAATAGGTTCCTTTAAGCTAGTGCATTGTTGGTTCACTTACCTTTTCCTTCGATTTCCCTTCTAAATGTTTTTTTTCTTTGTCTGAATTTCTCACTTCCTGTTTCTCCTCAGTAAACTTCACACCATCATCCGAGCGGTGGTTAGTCAGTCAGAACAGCTTACTGAGGAGGAACAGGAAGTGAGAAATTCAGACAAAGAAAAAAAACATTTAGAAGGGAAATCGAAGGAAAAGCTAAGTGAACCAACAATGCACTAGCTTAAAGGAACCTATTTAGAAAATAAAAAACAAACCTTTACAACCCCTTTAAGGTGTTGGGGTTCAGGTGAAGATTAAGGTAACATTGTAAAAGTTGACTGTTAGGGCCAAATGTTAGTGTTCATGTGAAGGTTAGGGTTAATTTTTAAGGTAAGGGTTAAGAGTTAGGTCTTAGGTGAAGGTTAGGGTAATATTTTAGGTGAGGGTGAAGAGTGAAGATGAGAGTTTAGGGTTATATTTTATGGTTCACATGAAGGTTAGGGTTAAGGTGAGGGTTAAGTGTTAGAGTTCAGGTGAAGACTTGTTTTAAGGTAAAGGAAAGGGTAAGGACTAACTTTTAGGGTTCACATGAAGAGTTAAATTTTTGGGTTCATGAGCTATGTTTTAAGGTGAAAGTGAGGATAAGGGTGTTGGGAAGTGTAAGTGTTAGGGTTCAGGTGAAGATTAGGATACAGTTTTAAGGTGAAGTGAAGGGTTAAGTGTTAGGGGTTTAGGTGTAGGTTGAGGTACAGATTCAGGGCAAGACAAGAGTTCGGTGTTAGTACTTAAGTGAATGTAAGATGTACGTTTTAGGGTGAAAGTAGGGGTTGTTAGAGTTCCGTTAAGGGTTAGGGTACAGTTTAAAATTTAAGGGAAGGGTTAAGTGTCAGGGTTCAGGTTAAGGTTAGGATACAGTTTCAAGATGAAGGGAAGGGTTAAGTGCTAGGGTTTAGGTGAAGGTCAGAGCTAAGTTTTAGGGTAAAGGTAGGTGTTAAGTGTTAGGTTTCAGGTGAACGTTGGGGCACAGTTTCAGGGTGAAGGGAAGTGTTACGTTTTAGAGGTTCAGGTGATTGTTAGTTTGCAGCTTCAAGGTGAGGAGAAGAGCTAGGGGTTAGTGTTTAAGTGAAGGTCAGATTCTACATATTAGGGTGCAGGTAGGGGTTTAGTGTTAGGGTTCAGTTCAAGGTTAGGGTACAGTTTCAAGGTGAAGGTAAGGGTTAAGCGTTAGGGTTCAGGTGAAGGTTAGGGTACAGTTTTAAGTGAAAGAAAAGGTTGAGTGTTAGGGGTTCAGGTGAATGTTAGGGCACAGTTTCAGAGGAGTTAAGTGTTAGAGTTTAGGTTACAGTCAGAGCTACATTTTAGGTTGAAGGTAGGGGTTAAATGTTAGGATTCAGGTGCAGGTTGGGATACAGTTTCAAGGGAAAGGGCAAGGTTAAGGGTTGGGGTGCAGTTCCAAGATGAAGGGAAGAGTTAAGGGTTGAGGTTTAGGTGAAGGTCAAAGCTATGTTTTAGGTTGAAGGGAAGGGTTAAGTGTTAGGGTTCAGGTTAAGGTCAGAGCTATGTTTTAGGGTGATAGAAAGGATTAAGCTTTGGGGTTCAGGTGAAAGTTAGGGTACAGTTTCAGGGTGAAGGGAAGAGTTAAGTGTTAGGGTTCAGGTGAAGGTCAGAGCTATGTTTTAGGGTGATAGGAAGGATTAAGCTTTGGGGTTCAGGTGAAAGTTAGGGTACAGTTTCAGGGTGAAGGGAAGAGTTAAGTGTTAGGGTTCAGGTGAAGGTCAGAGCTATGTTTTACGGTGATGGGAAGGATTAAGTGTTAGGGTTCAGGTGAAGGTCAGAGCTATGTTTTAGGGTAATGGGAAGGATTAAGGGTTAAGGGTTAGGGTTCAGGTGAAGGCCAGAGCTATGTTTTAGGGTGATGGGAAGGGTTAAGTGCAGGACTGTTGCAAGGATTTTGGACACCCTAGGCAAAACCTAATTTTGCCGCCCCCCATTGGCCCCACCCCTGACTCCATTCCCTTTTCCCTGTCCATGTATACCCCACCTTTTTAATCAAGCGCCCATCAAAAACAGCCTCACCAGTCCCCATTAATGCAGCCTCACCAGCGCCTATCAATGCAGCCTACCATTTCCCATCTATGCAGCCTAAGACCAGTTCCCATCAATGCAGCCTCACCAGCGCCCATCAATGCAGCCTCACCAGAGCCCATCAATGCAGCCTCACCACAGCCCATCAATGCAGCCTCACCAGCGCCCATCAATGCAGCCTCACCAGAGCCCATCAATGCAGCCTCACCAGAGCCCATCAATGCAGCCTCACCAGAGCCCATCAATGCAGCCTCACCAGCGCCCATCAATGCAGCCTCACCAGAGCCCATCAATGCAGCCTCACCAGCGCCCATCAATGCAGCCTCACCAGCGCCCATCAATGCAGCCTCACCAGCGCCCATCAATGCAGCCTACCAGCGCCCATCAATGCAGCCTACCAGCGCCCATCAATGCAGCCTACCAGCGCCCATCAATGCAGCCTTACCAGTGCCCATCAATGCAGCCTTACCAGTGCCCATCAATGCAGCCTCACCAGTGCCCATCAATGCAGCCTCACCAGTGCCCATCAGTGAATGTTTGCTTGCTTCCATTCATTCGGGAGTCGGGACACAAACACATTTCTCTGCCACTGCTGCACCTCTGACACTAGGTGCAATTGGAGCGGTGACTGGGGAGAGAGTAGGAACACCAGTGGCCAGGCGCCCTAGGCGGCTGCCAAGTTTGCCTAGTGGTAGCACCGGTCATGGTTAAGTGTTGTTAGGGTTCAGATGAAAGTTAGGGTACAGTTTCAGGGTGATGGGAAGGTGAAGGTTGGGTTTGAAGGATACCTGTAATTTTAGAGAACGTTATCCTTTTTACTTTACTTTAGATGAACAACCTAAACAATGCATTCACTTTGTATCCAATCAGGCAGAGCGTCGTACTTCATACAGATAGTTTACAGGCGTGTGTTGAGTCATTTGATTTTTCACGTGTTTTTGTCATAAAAAGTCCCGTGTCCGGAGCTCGCGGCACCAGACATGGATTGTACTGCGTCCAGCTCGCCAGAAACCACAAGAAAACGTTCATATTTGTAGGTTGAGTCAGCGCTAATAACGATCGACCATACACAGCCAGGCACATGGAGGAGGCTTTCACTAATAAATACATCATGGGGGATGGGGGGGTCCAAACCTTTCCCGATCTGTCCAATTTCATTACTATCAGGTAACTCTTACAGTATTAAAGTACATGTGACCCCTAAACCGGACGTTTCGTTTGCTAAAGCACTGAACTGCCCCCCCCCTCCCCCATAAACGACCCTTTTTACCTTTGGTCTTCCAATTTTTCATGTTGTTTCTGCTGATCTCCTCCAGCCTCTTTGTTGTCACTTCCTGTCTACATGCACTCTCTCCTGCATCGGCTACACTGCAGCATTTTGAATCACAGGCAGATCTGCCCCGTGATTTGACAGCGCTAAAGTGCGAATGACAAAATCGCGGGACATGCTTTCGCGATGACATTCCTTTGAACGACGCCTCAAATCGCGGGGCGGGTCTGCCGCAACTGCCGCACGATAAAAACGCGCGGCATTCACGCAACGTGGGTTTGCCACGACTGCAGCCCGTTTGTATCGCGCGGCAGACCCGCACCGCGTTTTGCGGTGTCGTTTAAATGAATGGCATCTGAAATGCGCGTTCCACGTTTTTGTCATTTACACACCAGCACCGTCAGATCTGCCTGCAATTCAAAATGCCGCAGTGTGAACGCGGCCCAATGGTGATCAGACTGTACATTGTAACATTGTAGCAAGTCACAAGGTGAGAAGCTGCAGCATGGGGCTGATCTGTGTCAAACATTTGTGAATGCAGCCAAGGACTGCACCAAGCACCAGGATCTACATGACTGTGTTCTCTCTGAGCGTCATACGCAGCCACTAGTGCCCCGTCATACGCAGCCACTAGTGCCCCGTCATACGCAGCCACTAGTGCCCCCTCATATGCAGTCACTAGTGCCCCCTCATATGCTACCACTAGTGCCCAGTATATGCAGCCATATGTGCCCCGTCATATAGCCTCCGGTGTCAGTGCCAGCTCACACTCTTAAATTAATGTCTTCATTTTGTACTGCGCTACTGATCACACTATATTATCAAAAGTATTGGGACACCTGCCTTACACCCACATGAATATATAACCCCCCCCATCAAATGCAGCCTCACTGTGCCCCATCATATGCAACCACTTGTGCCCATAAATTGCAGCCACTTGTGCCCCGTCATACGCAGCCACTAGTGCCCCCGTCATACGCAGCCACTAGTGCCCCGTCATACGCAGCCACTAGTGCCCCGTCATACGCAGCCACTAGTGCCCCGTCATACGCAGCCACTAGTGCCCCGTCATATGCAGCCACTAGTGCCCCGTCATACGCAGCCACTAGTGCCCCGTCATACGCAGCCACTAGTGCCCCGTCATATGCAGCCACTAGAGCCCCGTCATATGCAGCCACTAGTGCCCCGTCATACGCAGCCACTAGTGCCCCGTCATACGCAGCCACTAGTGCCCCGTCATATGCAGCCACTAGAGCCCCGTCATACGCAGCCACTAGTGCCCCGTCATACGCAGCCACTAGTGCCCCGTCATACGCAGCCACTAGTGCCCCGTCATACGCAGCCACTAGTGCCCCATCATACGCAGCCACTAGTGCCCCATCATACGCAGCCACTAGAGCCCCATCATACGCAGCCACTAGAGCCCCATCATACGCAGCCACTAGAGCCCCATCATACGCAGCCACTAGTGCCCCGTCATACGCAGCCACTAGTGCCCCGTCATACGCAGCCACTAGTGCCCCATCATACGCAGCCACTAGTGCCCCATCATACGCAGCCACTTGTGCCCCATCATACGCAGCCACTAGTGCCCCGTCATACGCAGCCACTAGTGCCCCGTCATATGCAGCCACTTACCCTGGCAATAAAAAAAAAATTGAGAGAAAAAGCACTAAATGTCTTGCGCACACACCACCCCCCACTTGGGGCTCACAGCTCTACCCCCCTCCCCACCCCCACCGGAGGTCTGACACTTACCTGAAGAGCATCCTCTGTGTCTCCACTCTCCTCCACACTGGGGCAGCAGCAGCGCGGAGGTGCCCGCTCCTCTCATGCTTCCTCCGCTCGCCACTAGGCATCCAATGGGTTTGCCTGGCACTTTGACCAGTCGGGGAATCAGGTCTCACGACCTGCCTCCTAATTGGCGGGGAGGCACTGTAGTGTGAAAATAGCGAAAATTCATTCACTATGGTCACACAATTGGGTGGGATCAGGACGCACTCTCTGCGCCCCAAACCCACCCTTTTTTGAAGCCGATCACATGCTTAAAAAAAAATAAAAAATAAAAATAAAAAACACTCCATCCCGCAGGAATCCATGTGTCAGGCGTCCTGAAAGGGCCGGGCACATAGATAGGGAGGCGGCAGCAGGGAAATGGGGGTGGCGCCCATTCGCCTCAATGCACGGGACACCACTGGTTCATTAGGGGTCAATATTGAGTTGGCTCCGCCCTTTGCAGATATAACAGCTTCAACTCTTCTGGGAAGGCCGTCCACAAGGTTTAGGAGTGTGTCTATGGGAATGTTTGACCATTCTTCCAGAAGGGCATTTGTGAGGTCAGGCACTGATGTTGGACGAAAAGGCCTGGCTCGCAGTCTCCGCTCTAATTCATCCTAAAGGTGTTTTATTGGGTTGAGGTCAGGACTCTGTGCAGGCCAGTCAAGTCGCGACCCCCCCCCCCCCCCAAACTCGCTCATCCATGTCTTTATAGACCTTGCTTTGTGCACTGGTCCAAATCATTTGGTGGAGGGGGGATTATGGTGTGGGGGGGTTGTTTTTCAGGGGTTGGGTTTGGCCCCTTAGTTCCAGTGAAGGGAACTCTTAAGGCATCATCATACCAAGACATTTTGGACAATTTTATGTTCCCAACTTTGTGGGAAAATTTTGGGGGTGGCCCCTTCCTGTTTCAACATGACTGCACGGAGTGCTTTGTTCACTGGTGAGCAATCACGTTGGAACAGGAAGGGGCCATCCCCAAACTGTTCCCACAAAGTTGGGAACATGAAATTGTCCAAAATGTCTTGGTATGCTGACGCCTTATAAAGTTCCCTTCACTGGAACTAAGGGGCCAAACCCAACCCCTGAAAAACAACCCCCACACCATAATCCCCCCTCCACCAAATGATTTTGACCAGCGCATAAAGCAAGGTCCATAAAGACATGGATGAGCGAGTTTGGGGTGGAGGAACTTGAGTGGCCTGCATAGAGTCCTGACCTCAACCCGATGAGATGAATTAAAGCAGAGACTGTGAGCCAGGCCTTCTCATCCAACATCAGCGTCTGACCTCACAAATGTGCTTCTGGAAGAATGGTCAAACATTTCCCATAGACACACTCCTAAACCTTGTGGACAGCCTTCCCAGAAGAGTTAAAGCCGTTATAGGGGTGGACACGGGGTTGTCTTTAACCCAGGGCAAAAGGGACAGCTGCCCCGGGCCTAGTCATTGTTGTGGGGGCCCAAAGCAGCTGCCCCTTGAGCCCACACTGCCTGCAAATAGTTGACAAGTGAATTTGGGAGGGCCCAAAAAATGTTTTGCCCAGGGTCCAATCAATAATAAAAGACAGCCCTGAGTGGGCAGAAGGGAAGACTGCCCTGGGCACAGCATGCATTGTAGGGATTGGGGGGGGCGCCCAAGTTCCTTCTACTATAAAGATGACAGGAGTAGCGACAGCTGCATCACTACTTCTGTCATCCTGGCACTGGTAGCGGCAAGGGGAGGAGGAGAGCCAGGAAGAGGTGCAGGCTGTGCTCTCTCTCCCCCTCCTCCTCATAAGCTTGCACATAATGAAGCAGGGGGGCGCAATTTGCCATCCTTGCCCTGGGCACTGGATGATCTTGTCCCAGCACTGGCTGCAAAGGGTGGGCCAACTCAATATGGAACTCTACAGACTTAGACTGGGATGCCATTAAGATTCATGTGCGTGTAAAGGCAGGCGTCCCAATACTTTTGGTAAAATAGTGTATGTCAGCACTATATTAATCAATAGAAAGAAATACAGAACCATTTTTATGAATTATCACAAGCCATGCCCGGTGTATAAAGCCTGCAAGCAGCTGATAGCGCCCCGGGTGTCAGTGCCATTAATCACAGCTCAGCACTCATACTAATAAATGAATGTCGTTTCATTTTGTACTGTACTACTGACCATGTTGGTGCCTTATTAATCAGTGGTGGAAACGCTGGTCCATTTTTTTTTATAACGGATACAAGTCATGCCCTGTGTATAAAGCCTGCAGGCAGCCGACAGCCCCGGGTGTCAGTGTCAGATGGCGCTCACATCGAGTGAGTGAAGGTCTTCAATTTGTACTACGCCACTGATCATGTTGGCACTATAATATCCAATAGTGGAAATACGGGGCCATTTCTATGAGTTGATACAAACCGTGCCCTGTGTGTGTGTATAAAGACTGCAGGCAGTCAATAGCCCTGCGTGCCAACTCACACTAATGAATTAATGTCTTCATTTTGTACTTCGCTACTAATCATGTTGGTGCCATATCAGTAGTGGAAATCTTTGCCATCAGCTCACTAATGACAGCTTAGATGGCGCTCACACTAAAGAATGAATGTCTTCATGTTGTACTGCGCTACTGATCATGCTGGCACTATAATATCCAATAGCGGTAACACTATTTTTATGTAGTACAAGCCGTGTGCCCTGCGTATTAAGCCTGCAGGGCAGCTGAAACCCTGGGTGTCAGTACCAGCTCACACTAATGAATGAGGGTCTTAATTGTGTACTGCGCTACTGATCATGTTGGTGCCATATTAATCAGTAATAGTAGAAATACTGGGTCATCTTTATGCATTAATACAAGCCGTGCCCTGTGTATGAAGCCTGCAGGCAGCCCATAGCCCTGGGGGGGGGGGGGGGGGGGTCACTGCCATCGGTGCACTAATGAATGAATCTCTTCATTTTGTACTGCGCTACTGATCATGTTGGCACTATAAAATCCAATAGTGGAAATACTGGACTATAAATTAACACAAGCTGTGCCCCTTCATAAAGCCTGCGATAGCCCCGGGTGACCGGTGCCATCAGTGCCCTAATGACAGCTCAGAGAGCGCTCCCTCTAACGAGTTGAACGTCTTCATTTTGTACTGCGCTACTGATCATGTTGGCGCTATAAAAGCCAATAGTGGAAATACTGGACCATGCCATTGCCTATAAATTAACACAAGCTGTGCCCCTTTATAAAGCCTGTGATAGCCCTGGGTGTCGGTGCCATCAGTGCCCTAATGACAGCTCAGACAGCGCTCCCTCTAACGAGTTGAACTTTTTCATTTTGTACTGCGCTACTGATCATGTTGGCATTATATTAATTGGCAGTGTGAATACTGGGCTATTTTAGTGAACTAATACAAGCTGTGCCCTGTGTATAAAGCCTGCAGGGCACCCCAATAGCCGAGGGGGGGGGGGGGGGGAATCACTGACACCAGCACACTAATAAATTAATGTCTTTATTTAATACAGCGCTACTGATCATGTTGGCACTATAATACCCAATAGTGGCAATTCTGGGCTATTAAGAAGTAGTACAAGCCGTGCCCTGTGTATAAAGCCTACAGGCAGCTGAAACCCTGGGGGGAGGGTCAATACCAGCTCACACACTAATAAAGGTCTTCATTTTGTACTGCACTACTGATCATCAGGGCAGTCTTTAAGGCAGGGCAAAAGGGGCAGCTGCCCTGGGCCCTGTCATTGTTGTGGGGCCCAAAACAGCTGTCTCATACTTGTCAACTATCCAGGTTTAAATTCCCTCGTCCCTTGAAGTTTTAGTCCTGTGCTGTGTCCCGATATCTCAGTGTGAAGTGCTGCTACTAATGCTGCCTAGCTCTGCCCTGTTGTTGTGTACAGATGACTCACCTGCAGACCCTGTGTTTACATGTAAATAACCGGCATTCATATGTAAATAGCGGTGGCAATACTAAGTAAATAGCTGCGGCCGGCAGCATTGATATGTAAAGAAAGGCGGCACTGATATGTCTATCATGCTCCCCTGCAGTGAGGAGATGATGTGCTGTAACCTCTAGCAACTAACCAGTGAGCCATAATGTGTGCTGTAACCTCTAGCAACCAGTCATTAAGCAGCAATGATATGCTGTAACTGCTGGCAACCAATCGCAATTGCTGCCTGATCTGATAAAAGTAAACTGATTTTAAGTCTAGCTGCTATTTATTGTATATCTCAGAGCAGGTGGGGAGTGAAATTGCATGGGGGGGGGGGCCTAGAAAATTTTTGCCCAGGGTCCAATCAATATTAAAGACGGCCCTGCTGATCATGTTGGCACCTGGGTGTCGGTGCCATCAGTGCCCTAATGACAGCGCTCCCTCTAATGAGTTGAACGTCTTCATTTTGTACTGCACTACTGATCATGTTGGCGCTATAATATCCAATAGTGGAAATACTGGACCATTCCTATGAATGAACACAAGCCGTGCCCTGTGTGTATAAAGCCTGCTATAGCCCCCCCGGCGTCGTTGCCACCAGCACACTAATAAATCAACGTCTTTATTTTGTACTGCGCCACTGATCACGCTGGTGCTATAATATCCAAAAATAGGTAACACTGGGCTATGGTTATGAATACAAGCCATGGCCTGCGTATAAAGCCTGTGATGCGTGCCCCCTCCCCCCTCCCCGGTGTCATTACCATCATCACACCAATGACGTCTCACAGCGCTCACGCTAACCGCTCCCTCTGAAGGCGGCGGACCGGCAGGAATTCCGAGGCTCTCTTATTAAAAATTGCGGCGGGCTATGCATACGGGGCGCTCTAAATGCTGATGTCGGGGATGTTCCATCCCCTTGCGTGTTGCCGCTGAGAACGTATCGTTCCAATTTGAGCCGCCATGCTCGCTAATGGTAAAAATCGATTTTTTAACAGGTGGCGTGATGGCGCTTTTCCACGCGTCGCTGTTTGTTCATGAATTCGTTTACAATAATGAGGGAAGCTTGGCAACTCCTCGGAATATATAAAAATTTCACCTCTTACGTACGATCGTTAATATTCCCGCCCACGGGTCACGTGTAAGCGGGGGGCGTGCAGGCGTGTGGGTAACGATGACCATGAAGAAAAAAAAAAAAAGAAAAGGCGGGCGCGGAACAAAGAGGCTTCCCTTGTCTTTTGTGTTGGTAATTCAGGAGAAAGTGGACCTGTCATGGAAACATTCCAGCTATGTCACAATATACAGCAAAGGAGTCATTTGTCATAAAAAACAAAAAAAACAAAAACAAAAAAAAAACTCCACCTTCAATTAGTTAAAGCGTTTGTTAACTGAAAAAAAAAAAAAAATGGATTCTGCTCCTTTAAAGCATGTTATATGACACAGTGCTTGTCCGGTGTCATTTGGCCCCCCGTAACACCTAAAAAAACAGGCTGATCCGGACATTCTCCCCACCCCTCTGTAAACTGACCACGGTGTATCATGGCTGCTGACACCAGACACCGTGGTCAGTTTACGTGCTTCCGTCATCAGGAGCCTGCTATCTGCTCTCCTCTCTGCTCCAGTGTCCTCCTTCATTCTCCGTCTGTGTGTGAGTGGCCCCTCCTCATGTGTGAGCCCCCCCTCCTCGTGTGTGAGCCCCCCCTCCTCGTGTGTGAGCCCCCCCTCCTCGTGTGTGAGCCCCCCCTCCTCGTGTGTGAGCCACCCCTCCACCCTCCTGCTGCTCTCATAATACTAACCTGTATACGCCATCAGCACTGCCTCCTATTGCAGTGTCCCCATCAATGAATAATTTATAAATATAAATGCTGTAAATACCTAATTTAAGAGACGAGATTGTGATCACATGACCAGCCAGCTCACTCCTCCTCCTCCTCCTCTCCAGACTGACATCAGCAGGGGAATCTCAGCCCCGCCCCCCGCATCTCTCAGAGGAGGAAAGGAGAAAGCTGGCCGGTCACATGATCGCAATCTCGGCAGTGAAATTAGTTATTTGCAGCATTTATTTTTATAAATCACACACAGAGGGTGATACTACAATAGGAGGCAGTGCTGATGGTGTAAACAGGTTAGAGTGGCTTAACAACCACTTAAAAAAAAAAAAAAAAAAAAAGAAGCCCCTATCCAGTGACTTTGATGAGGTCATCGGTCAGCTGCAGGCAGAAGGAAGTATTTCCACCCCCTAGTGATCAGACTGCAACATTGCAACTTTGTAATAAGGTCAGAGGTTGCAGCAGGGGCTGATCTGTGTCAGACATTTGTGAACACAGTTCCCTCACCCCCACCCCCCCCCCCCCCCAGTGATCAGACTGCAACATTGTAACTTTGTAGCAAACCACATAGCGAGAGGCTGCAGCAGGGGCTGATCTGTGTCAGACATTCGTGAACACAATCCCTTCACCCACCCACCCCCAGTGATCAGACTGCAACACTGTAACTTTGCAGCAAGACACATAGTGAGAGGCTGCAGGAGGGGCTGATCTGTGTCAGACATTTGTGAACACAGTCTCCTCTCCCCCAGTCATATACTTATTCAGATGGCAACATTGTAACTTTAAGAAAAAAGGAAACGGCTGCACACCAAGGAACGTTCCAATGATCCATTCCAAAATAGTAAAATAGCAACGACAGCCAACACGACAGAGTGCCAAAACCCAGGAGGGGCTATTTTACTATTTTAACATTTTGGAATAAAATCGTTGGAATGTTCCTTGGTGTACAGCCGTTTCTTTTCTTCTCATTGGTCATCGATGGCGACCCATAGCTTGCACCCAGCGCATCCGGACTGCAGTGACTGCTCTCCTGGAGAGGCGTTTCCCTTGTTTGAACATTTGTAACTTTGTCAGAAGTCATAAAAGGTCAGAGGCTTCAGCAGGCCAGGGACTAATGTGTGTCATACATTTGTGAACACAGTCTCCTCTCCCCCATTGATTCATTTATTTATTTATTTAGGTGGCAACATTGTAACTTTGTATCAAGCCACAAGGTGGGAAGCTGCAGCAGGGGCTGATCTGTGTCAGACGTTTGTAAACACAGTCTCCTCTCCCCCCCCCCACTGATCAAACTGTACATTGTGACTTTGTAGTCAGACACGAGATGCGAGGCTGCAGCAGGGGACTGAACTGTGTCAGAGATTTGCGAACACAGCCTCCTCTAACCCACTCATCAAACTGTGTAGTATAAATCTGTAGAAAGTTGCAAGACGGGAGGATGCAGCAGGGGCTGATCTGTGTCAGGCATTTGTGAACACAGCCAAGAACTGTGCAGACACCAGGATTCACAGAATTGTGTCATCTTTGAGCCGGCATCTCAGTCCAGGAAGTAAATAGAGTTTAGATGATGCCTGAACAAATATGGTGCTGTCTTTCTGGAGAAAAGGAAAGACGGAGTCATCCGGGTCAATACTGTGCGAGAGGTAATACATACCTGGATTTTTTCATTGACACACTAGAACTAGCCATTGCATCGGCCTAATGGACGAGCAACCAGCATTCTCAGGAGAGGTCAGCCATGGCAGGTTTCATTAACCCCTTCCTTCTCAACTTTTATGCCTGGGGGAGGTGGGGCTGGGAAGGTTTGCTGGATTGGGGGCTGGTCTGGGATTTGTCCTTGACAGCTCAGTCACTGTGCTGGGCACATGATTGGGGGCTGGTCCGGGACTAGTCCTTGACAGCTCAGTCACTGTGCCGGGTCACATGATTGGGGGCTGGTCCAGTTCTTGTCCTTGACAGCTCAGTCACTGTGCCGGGTCACATGATTGGGAGCTGGTCCGGGACTTGTCCTTGACAGCTCAGTCACTGTGCTGGGCACAAGATTGGGGGCTGGTCCGGGACTTGTCCTCGACAACTCAGTCACTGTGCTGGGTCAGATGATTGGGAGCTGGTCCGGGACTTGTCCTCGACAGCTCAGTCACTGTGCCGGGTCACATGATTGGGGGCTGGTCCAGGACTTGTCCTCGACAGCTCAGTCACTGTTCCGGGTCACATGATTGGGGGCTGGTCTGGGACTTGTCCTCGACAGCTCAGTCACTGTTCCGGGTCACATGATTGGGGGCTGGTCCGGAACTTGTCCTCGACAGCTCAGTCGCTGTGCTGGGTCACATGATTGGGGGCTGGTCCGGGACTTGTCCTCGACAGCTCAGTCACTGTGTGGGGTCACAAGATTGGGGGCTGGTCCGGGACTTGTCCTCGACAACTCAGTCACTGTGCTGGGTCAGATGATTGGGAGCTGGTCCGGGACTAGTCCTTGACAGCTCAGTCACTGCTGGGTCACATGATTGGGGGCTGGTCCGGGACTTGTCCTCGACAGCTCAGTCACTGTGCTGGGTCACATCATTGGGGGCTGGTCCGGGACTTGTCCTCGACAGCTCAGTCACTGTGTGGGGTCACAAGATTGGGGGCTGGTCCGGGACTTGTCCTCGACAGCTCAGTCACTGTGCTGGGTCACATCATTGGGGGCTGGTCCGGGACTTGTCCTCGACAGCTCAGTCACTGTGTGGGGTCACAAGATTGGGGGCTGGTCCGGGACTTGTCCTCGACAGCTCAGTCACTCTGTGGGGTCACAAGATTGGGGGCTGGTCCGGGACTTGTCCTCGACAACTCAGTCACTGTGCTGGGTCAGATGATTGGGAGCTGGTCCGGGACTAGTCCTTGACAGCTCAGTCACTGTGCCGAATCACATGATTGGGGGCTGGTCCAGGACCTGTCCTCGACAGCTCAGTCACTGTGCCGGGTCACATGATTGGGGGCTGATCCAGGACATGTCCTTGACAGCACAGTCACTGTGCCGAATCACATGATTGGGAGCTGGTCCGGGACTAGTCCTTGACAGCTCAGTCACTGTGCCGAGTCACATGATTGGGGGCTGGTCCGGGACTTGTCCTCGACAGATCAGTCACTGTGTGGGGTCACAAGATTGGGGGCTGGTCCGGGACTTGTCCTCGACAACTCAGTCACTGTGCTGGGTCAGATGATTGGGAGCTGGTCCGGGACTAGTCCTTGACAGCTCAGTCACTGTGTCGGGTCACATGATTGGGGGCTGGTCCAGTTCTTGTCCTTGACAGCTCAGTCACTGTGCCGGGTCACATGATTGGGGGCTGGTCCAGTTCTTGTCCTTGACAGCTCAGTCACTGTGCCGGGTCACATGATTGGGGCTGGTACGGGACTTGTCCTTGACAGCTCAGTCACATAATCAGGATCATTACTGGAGACCAGCAGCTGCCTTTGCTGGGTGGGCACAGTTGGCACGCTCTCAGCACAGAAACCTCAGCCATCCATTGATGCATATGTTCAGCGTGTTGGCATTAAAGCCCACCCCCTTTGCGTTTCTTGGGTGCCAAGAGGTTAAATACCGAGGCAGCACCCATATTTATATTCTGACAGGTACTCTTTAAAGTATAACTAGACTCGGGTTCTATGTTCCTGTAGGTCAGCCCGCCGCCTTTTGATGTAAGTTGTATGAAGCGCGGAGCGTATAGCGAGTTCCCGGGGAGACGCGGCCGAGGCAGGTCTGATTAAATATATAAGCGATAGCTGTGCCTTTGAGGAAGGAGGAGTGAGCAGAATGTGGAAGATCCATCGGTGATCTCCGTCATCGGCTGTATGGGGGGAGATATAATGACCGGTAGATCAATGTGATGGACTCACCTTCCAGCCCCAGAACATGAATGAATCATGAGAGGAGACCGGACACCTACAGTGAGATAACCAGATAACCGCGCCATCGCCTGACATCCTCAGCCTGTACAACATGGAGGAACCCTTCATATATCAGTCAGAGCTCAGGGATCAGATCTACAGATCAGGAGACGTGAATGTGAACTGTGTGATAATAATATACTCAGTAATAATGAAATGATACAAATGATGAGATTTACCAGAAAGGAAACAGGCAGTGAAAATTGTACTGCTCCCCGCCTTTATTTGTGATCAGTGGAAGGGATACCCTTACATCAGAGTTCTCAAGTGTTCCCCCTGAAATCGGGATTCCCAGAGCATCCCTTACATCAGAGTCTGCAGTATCCCCTTAAAGTGTAAGGGAACTCTGCGAGTTCATATGGAAAAGGAAAACTCTGTGGATTCAGATGTAAAGGGGAACTCTGCAGACTCTAATGTAAAGGGGGACACACACTGGGGACACTGATGTAGAGGGGTAATGGTGGGGACATAGATGTAAGGTGGGACTCTGACATAAGAAGGGATTCTGATGTAAGGGGGAATACGTGGACTCTGATGTAAGGGGTGCTCTGGGGACTCTGAAGTAAGGAGGGACTCTGGGAACCCTGATGTATAGCAGAATGCTGGGGACTCTGCAGATCGATATAAAGAAGGCACTCTGGTGGAATTTGATGTGTACGTAGGAACATAGACACCCTGCCTTGGTCCCGCTGTACGTAGGAATGTAGATACCCTGCCTTGGTCCCGCTGTACATAGGAACATAGACATCCTGCCTCGGTCCCACTGTACGTAGGAACGTAGACACCCTGCCTTGGTCCCGCTGTACGTAGGAACATAGACACCCTGCCTCGGTCCCGCTGTATGTAGGAACATAGACATCCTGCCTTGGTCCCGCTGTACATAGGAATGTAGATACCCTGCCTTGGTCCCGCTGTATGTAGGAACATAGACATCCTGCCTTGGTCCCGCTGTATGTAGGAACATAGACATCCTGCCTCGGTCCCGCTGTACGTAGGAACGTAGACACCCTGCCTTGGTCCCGCTCTATGTAGGAACATAGACATCCTGCCTCGGTCCCGCTGTATGTAGGAACATAGACATCCTGCCTTGGTCCCGCTGTATGTAGGAACATAGACATCCTGCCTCGGTCCCGCTGTACGTAGGAACGTAGACACCCTGCCTTGGTCCCGCTCTATGTAGGAACATAGACATCCTGCCTTGGTCCCGCTGTACGTAGGAATGTAGACACCCTGCCTTGGTCCCGCTGTACGTAGGAACATAGACACCCTGCCTTGGTCCCACTGTACATAGGAACATAGACACCCTGCCTTGGTCCCGCTGTACGTAGGAACATAGACACCCTGTCTTAGTCCCGCTGTACGTAGGAACATAGACAACCTGCCTTGGTCCCGCTGTACGTAGGAATGTAGACACCCTGCCTTGGTCCCGCTGTACGTAGGAACATAGACACCCTGTCTTAGTCCCGCTGTACGTAGGAACATAGACATCCTGCCTCTGTCCCGCTGTACGTAGGAACGTAGACACCCTGCCTTGGTCCCGCTGTATGTAGGAACATAGACATCCTGCCTTGGTCCCGCTGTACGTAGGAATGTAGATACCCTGCCTTGGTCCCGCTGTACGTAGGAATGTAGATACCCTGCCTTGGTCCCGCTGTACGTAGGAACGTAGACACCCTGCCTTGGTCCCGCTGTATGTAGGAACATAGACATCCTGCCTTGGTCCCGCTGTACGTAGGAATGTAGATACCCTGCCTTGGTCCCGCTGTACGTAGGAACATAGATACCCTGCCTTGGTCCCGCTGTACATAGGAACATAGACATCCTGCCTCGGTCCCACTGTACGTAGGAACGTAGACACCCTGCCTTGGTCCTGCTGTACGTAGGAACGTAGACACCCTGCCTTGGTCCCGCTGTACGTAGGAACATAGACACCCTGCCTCGGTCCCGCTGTACGTAGGAACGTAGACACCCTGCCTCGGTCCCACTGTATGTAGGAACATAGACATCCTGCCTTGGTCCCGCTGTATGTAGGAACATAGACATCCTGCCTCGGTCCCGCTGTACGTAGGAACATAGACATCCTGCCTCGGTCCCGCTGTACGTAGGAACGTAGACACCCTGCCTTGGTCCCGCTGTATGTAGGAACATAGACATCCTGCCTTGGTCCCGCTGTACGTAGGAATGTAGACACCCTGCCTTGGTCCCGCTGTACGTAGGAACATAGACACCCTGCCTTGGTCCCGCTGTACGTAGGAACATAGACACCCTGCCTTGGTCCCGCTGTACGTAGGAACATAGACACCCTGCCTTGGTCCCGCTGTATGTAGGAACATAGACATCCTGCCTTGGTCCCGCTGTATGTAGGAACATAGACATCCTGCCTTGGTCCCACTGTATGTAGGAACATAGACATCCTGCCTTGGTCCCGCTGTATGTAGGAACATAGACATCCTGCCTCGGTCCCGCTGTACGTAGGAACGTAGACACCCTGCCTTGGTCCCGCTGTATGTAGGAACATAGACATCCTGCCTTGGTCCCGCTGTACGTAGGAATGTAGACACCCTGCCTTGGTCCCGCTGTACGTAGGAACATAGACACCCTGCCTTGGTCCCGCTGTACGTAGGAACATAGACACTCTGCCTTGGTCCCGCTGTATGTAGGAACATAGACACCCTGCCTTGGTCCCGCTGTACGTAGGAACATAGACACCCTGTCTTAGTCCCGATGTACGTAGGAACATAGACACCCTGCCTTGGTCCCGCTGTACGTAGGAATGTAGACACCCTGCCTTGGTCCCGCTGTACGTAGGAACATAGACACCCTGTCTTAGTCCCGCTGTACGTAGGAACATAGACACCCTGCCTTGGTCCCGCTGTACGTAGGAACATAGACATCCTGCCTCTGTCCCGCTGTACGTAGGAACGTAGACACCCTGCCTTGGTCCCGCTGTATGTAGGAACATAGACATCCTGCCTTGGTCCCGCTGTACGTAGGAACGTAGACACCCTGCCTTGGTCCCGCTGTATGTAGGAACATAGACATCCTGCCTTGGTCCCGCTGTACGTAGGAATGTAGACACCCTGCCTTGGTCCCGCTGTATGTAGGAACATAAACATCCTGCCTCGGTCCCGCTGTATGTAGGAACATAGACACCCTGCCTTGGTCCCGCTGTATGTAGGAACATAGACATCCTGCCTTGGTCCCGCTGTACGTAGGAACATAGACACCCTGCCTTGGTCCCGCTGTATGTAGGAACATAGACATCCTGCCTTGGTCCCGCTGTATGTAGGAACATAGACATCCTGCCTTGGTCCTTCTGTACGTAGGAATGTAGCCATCCTGCCCTGGTCCCGCTGTATGTAGGAACGTAGACACCCTGCCTTGGTCCTTCTGTACGTAGGAACGTAGACACCCTGGTTTGCTCACTCCCGAGATGGACTATGGGATTTATAGTGTGCACAGAGCAGTGAACATGACCACAACTAACCTGCACTGCTCATTCCAAATAAACAGGAGAGAGGGAGAATAGGAGAGGTTTGGGAGCTCGCAGAGGATGTTACAAGGAGGCAAGAAAATATAGTAAGAAACGATTTCAGAAATAGAGTACAGGGCCATTAAGTAGAGGCTGTCTATGGAATATATTTAAAGAATATGAATATCGTATAGCATCACTTTAATACCTGCAATACAATGCTAATGTCACCCTGTTAAAGGAAGCGGAAAACAAACAGATCTTAAAAAAGAAAACAAATGCGGCCGCCACATTCTCAGGACTGCGAAGCTGCAATAGATATTTGTGCTGTATAAATTCTGGATGATAGTTATTATATTTTATATCAATAAATATTTTATGTTCTATGATTTCGATACATTTCCTTAGTAGACGAATCCTATATAGTGAATGCATTTACTTTGTTTCTATTTCTTTTTTTCCAGAAATGTCCCCCCCCCCCCCCCCTTATACCCGCAATTCTCGGTATTTCCTCACATATTCACAAACTATTTTTTTTTTCTATTAGGCGAATAGAAGGCATTCAATTATAAAACCGTCAATCAGCTCCGTTCGGGCATAATGGGATGAAATCTGTATTTCCTCGGCTGGACAAAAAAAAATAAAAAATTGAAATAGATTTCCGTTTGTTACGCTGTGAAGAGGGGCGTGAAATCTCCACAAATGGATGTAATGGAGCCGTATCCACTCCCCTCCGACAGATCCTGGGCGCACGGCGAGAATTAAAATGCGTATATTCCGAGCGTAAGAAATGGGAGCCGTCAGCTTGTCAGGGCGGACGGACGTCTAACTACCTGTTTGCCCATAATGCGGGGGAAGGGATTTATTTTATCTTATGTAAAAGGTAGGTGTTAGGAGAGGAAGAGATTCTGGATTATCGCGTTCTCTTCTCCGAGGGAAGCGCCTTCTACAACGTTTACAGATCCGATATACAGTTGTCCTCAAAAGTTTTGCACACCCTGGCAGAAATTGCGAAATTTTGGCATTTATATTGAAAATACGACTAATAATTGCTGTGAAGGATAGCGATCACATGAATAATTTATTATCACATCGTTTTTGGGATCCTTTTTAAATCATGATAACAGAGATCACTCAAATAGCCCTGTTAAAAAAAAGTTTACACACCCTGGAATTGAACAGTACTGACTGGCATATTCAAGGCTTTGGATACGTTTTTTATCCTTTTCCATCTTTTTAAAGTTTCATTGCCTTGTTACGCAGGTCTTTTGACTGTTCTTTTCTACCTCTTCATGGCTTAGTGTCTAGCCTGCTTAGTGCATCCATGTGAGAGCTAACAAACTCATTGAGTATTTATACACAGACACTAATTGTGATTTAAAAAGCCACAAATGTGAGAAATGAACCTGTAATTACAATTTTAACCCGTGTGTGCGCCACCTTCTGTGTCTGTACCAAGGCCAAACATTCCAGGGTATGTAAACTTTTTATCAGGGCCATTTGGGTGATTTCTGTTATCATTATGATTTAAAAAGGATCCAAAAAAAACAACAGAAATCATCTAAATGGCCCTGAAAAAAAGTTTACACCCCCCTGGAATGTTTGGCCTTGGTACAGACACAGAAGGTGGCACACACAGGTTAAAATGGCATGTAAAGGTTAATTTCCCACATTTGTGGCTTTTTAAATCACAATTAGTGTCTGTGTATAAATACTCAATGAGTTTGTTCGCTCTCACATGGATGCACTAAGCAGGCTAGACACTGAGCCATGAGGAGGTAGAAAAGAACAGTCAAAAGACCTGCGTAACAAGGTAATGGTTGATATTCTGTCTCTATCATATAAAATACACCTATGATAAAAATGATAGACCCTTCATTTCTGTGTAAGTGGGGCAAACTTACACAATCTGCAGGGGATCAAATCATACATTTTCCCCAATGTATCAGACACAAATGAACGCAGTTCTGTATTCATTAGTACATCATTCTATGTATTTGTATTAAATGCAAGCACATGAACAGGGCCCGCTGAGAAGGGGGAAGCACCGGCCCCTCATGTATGGGGCCCAAGCCCCACCAGTTTAACAGGGGGACCCGAAGGGTTCATTCACATGGATACTCTGGCCACGTGAATGAGTGGTTTGTTAATGCGGCTGAGCTGGGGGGGGGGGGGGGTTAAAACTCAGTACTGGTAAACATTTGGAAAGTAAAAACAGCTTCCATATATCTGCATGCCCCCAGTTCTGCTTTAACCTCCTGCCGGCCACGTAATGCATATGTGTGACCAAGGCTGGAACAAGGATGAGGGGGGGGCCAGCTGCCCAGAGATCTGTGGTATCATGTAAGGTGGGGGGGGGGGGGTGGAGGAGGTGCTGCATGGAGAATTCCGGTTGCTACAAGCCGACAGAACGAGCGACAGCAATTTTACTACACCTGTCAGCTCAAAACAGGAAGTGACAAGCCGAGGCTGGAAAGCGGAATGGAGGCGCAGGCTGCGCTCTCACCCCCCTCCAGCCATTTGTGTTAGGAAGAGAGATTTAAAAAAGGGTAAGCTATGTGCTAGTAGGTTTGATTGGGGTGGGGGGATTTGTGCTAGGAGGGGAAATTTGTGCTGAAGGAGAGGATTTGTGCTCGTGGGGAAATTTGGAGTGGGGGGGGATTTGTGCTCATGGGGAAATTTGGGGGGGGGGGATTTGTGCTGAAGGGGAGGATTTGTGCTCGTGGGGAAATTAGGTGGGGGAGAGGATTTGTGCTAGGAGGGTGGTATTGTGCTTAATTGTTGGATTTGTGTTCATGTGAAACGTCCACTGCTCTACTGACACCGTCCGCTGCTCTACTGACACCGTCCGCTGCTCTACTGACACCGTCCGCTGCTCTACTGACACCGTCCGCTGCTCTACTGACACCGTCCGCTGCTCTACTGACACCGTCCGCTGCTCTACTGACACCGTCCCCTGCTCTACTGACACCGTCCGCTGCTCTACTGACACCGCCCGCTGCTCTACTGACACCATTTACTGCCCTACTGACACTGTCCACTTCCCTACTGACACTGTCCACTGCCCTACTGACACTGTCCACTGCCCTACTGACACTGTCCACTGCCCTACTGACACTGTCCACTGCCCTACTGACACTGCCCACTGCTCTACTGACACTGTCCACTGCCCTACTGACACCATTTACTGCCCTACTGACACTGTCCACTGCCCTACTGACACTGTCCACTGCCCTACTGACACTGTCCACTTCCCTACTGACACTGTCCACTTCCCTACTGACACTGTCCACTGCCCTACTGACACTGTCCACTGCCCTACTGACACGATTTACTGCCTTACTGACACTGTCCACTGCCCTACTTACACCATTTACTGTTCTACTGACACTGTCCACTGTCCTACTGACACTTTTAAGGTAGGCTATTTTCATGTGTTCATGTGAAACGTCCACTGCTCTACTGACATCGTCCACTGCTCTACTGACACCGTCCACTGCTCTACTGACACCGTCCACTGCTCTACTGACACCGTCCACTGCTCTACTGACACTGTCCACTGCCCTACTGACACTGTCCACTGCCCTACTGACACTGTCCACTGCCCTACTGACACGATTTACTGCCTTACTGACACCATTTACTGTTCTACTGACACTGTCCACTGTCCTACTGACACTTTTAAGGTAGGCTATTTTCACTGATATTTCTATTATTAATCGAATCATATTTTATGGGTACACTAAATGCTTTTGTTTTATTTAATCATGCCCATTTAAGTCCCCCCACTGTTAATGCAATTTGGCTATAGCAACTGTTCACTGTAGCACACTTCATTACTACTCTTTTTGGGTAACCCAAGGTATTTTACAATCCTATAGCGTGTACTACAAAAAAATTGCCATGCGCCGTGAAAATGTTCGTGTTTGGCTTGAAGAAAAGGTGGCAACCCTATGTGAAAGGCTGGAGGGATTTGTGCTCATGTGGAAGGCTGGGGGGGGGGGGGGATTTGCGCTCATGGGGAAATTTGGGGGGATTTGTGTTTAAGGCCTCATATCGGGAACAGACGTTAATGAAAAATGACATGCCATTCCAGATTGCGTGTCGATCGCAATCTGGAATGGCGAAGCGTGAATGGAGCCAAAGTTTTGCTGCGGCTGGCTCTGAGCATCTGCACACCCTGGTTCAGGCGGATGGCGGCGAAACTGCAGCACAATGACCCCCCCCAACCGTACATGTGAACAAACCCTAATGCACACTATTGATTCTGGGCCTGACTACTGGTACATACAACAAATAACGCACACATAGGTGGTATCCTCGTACACTACAGAGGCAGGAGAATTCATTTTGGGTCGTTCTTTGGTGGAGGGTCATGTTAATAGAAAGATATACAAGGCTAAAGTTTAATAGGTGATTTATTTGTAGCGCCGGCTCCTGAAGAGCATGCGCTATATTTTTTATTTAATGTTACACCTGAACTGCAGTTTGGTTTGGGTGAAATTGTTTAAATTTGGACCTCAGCATCAGTCTGACTGGACTATGGGACGTCCAACCTGGCCACAGGGGGCACTGTCTCTTCTGGCAGGCATTGAACTATGGTCTGGTTGGGTGCTTTAAGATTACTCTCTCTCTGAGCCCGCCCAGTGGGAGTGGCGCTCTTGCTGTGCTTTCTGGAAGAGGGTATTTAAGATGCGGATGTCACGTGGTTTGGGGTTGCAGTCCAGAAGGATGTGCTGACTTCATGGTCCTGGTCCTCCTGACCAGCCCCCAGGAAGGCTATGGCCTGGGGTGCGGAACCACCCCTAGACACAGATCGGAGGAGGAGAAGGTAACGGCAAGCCCAATTCAAACCAGCAGCTCCTTCGGGGGTTAGTGCTATATATTTATTTCTTTTACTATTCTGGGAAGTCTTCCTTTGTTAATGGAACAAAATCAAGAAATATTCATTAACGTTTACCACCAAATGAAGACCTAAATTGTCCTGGAAAAAAATGAACAGAAAAACCCCCAAAAGTGTCACCATGGTCACCCCCAATACCGGATAGTGCTAAAACAGTATATTAGCAATGCAAAGTTACAGCCAGGTCTGCTGTTCACTATTAAGCGCTTGATGTGTTGCCCAGTTCTGTTAAATGATGTGTTGCTGCCACCTAGTGGTCATACTTATTTCTGCACAGCAATAACCACTTTAAGACCGGTGTCTTGTTGAATACTGTGCCCCGTCGGATAGTGTCCGCCCTGTACTGCGCTTGTGCAGTACGGAGGACAAGGAGACCCCGAAGGTCTCCGATGATGAACGGTCCAGGTTCAAGCCCCACCATCCAAGTGGACATAGAGTTAGAATAAAAAACTGCAGCGAGAAGTGAGGCTGTGCCCGAAGCGTGGCGAGGGGCCCTCTTACTAAGCGCTGTTTAACATCATCTACCATATATGTCCACTTGCACGGTGGGGCTTGAACCTGGACTCGGGGCAGAAGGTACTATTAACTGTGCAGGCGCCGTTCATCTTCTGAGACTTTCGGCGTCTCCTTGTCTTCAGTACTGCGCAAGCGCATGCGCCTGCGCATTATAGGGCGGACGCTATCTGATGGGGGGGACAGTTCTCGGCAGAACACCGGGTCTTTTTCTGACATTTGTTGTTAACAAGTAAAAATCTGTCATTTTTACTAGAAAATATACTCTGAATCCCAAAACATATCTACATCTATCTCTATATCTCTCTATTTTTAATTTTTTTATTTTAGCAGAGACCCTAGAGAATATAATGGCGGTCGTTGCAATATTTTATTACATATTTCTTCCATATTTAGGTGACTTCTAGTTCTTCCACCACGAGTGCTCAATAGGAAGGTGGTAACTCACCTAAAAAGGTGTTTGACCCGTTTTTACAGGATGGTCGAAATGCGCATTTGGAAAACCAGAGTGGTTCCACGGCCAACATCACTCCTCCTCCAATGGTCCCAATAAGCTTATCACCCATACAAAATACAATTGGCTATAGAGCTTGTCACCCTACGCGTTTCGGAGCGCTGGGAGTCTCCTTCCTCAGGGGAAGATATATAGCATAGAGCGCAATTCTAATAAAAAATACAAATAGCAGGACATTCGGACGATGGAATGTTTATCTATATACTTACATATCAGAATACAGTATTGTAAAGGTGAAGCAAGGTTTACAGCACCATAGATGTGAACCGAGCCACAAAAAACAAACAAAAAAAACGAAACCACGGCCGATCATATCTGAATCAAGCTGTAATGCCCATGTGCCACACATATGGGGGGCAGAATGGCTTTTTGTGCTAAGAGCATGCTCACTTCACACTCCCAGTGTCCCATCATATAAGGTCCCCCATCAGATAGTGTCCGCTGTGTACTGCGCATGCGCAGAACACAGCAACACAGATTCCGAAAATAGCCGAAGATGAACGGCGCCTGCGCACTGAGTCCAGGTTCTAGCCCCACCATCCAAGTGGACATAGAGTAGGAATAAAAAAGAGCCGAGCGCAGCGAGGCTGAGCCCGAAGCGTGGCGAGCAAAGCTCGCCCGCAAAGGGCCCTCTAATTTTCACAACCCTATGTCCGCTTGGATGGTGGGGCTACCACCTCCACTCACGGCGCAGGCGCCGTTCAGCTTCGGAGATTTTGCATGCGCAGTACAGGGCGGACGCTATATGATGGCAGGACACTATCTGCCAGAACACCGGCACAGTGACTGTAATGTCATAGACCGCTCTTGGCACCGGCTAAATAAATCGGTATCTGGCAAAACCAGCTCCCTATTATGTGACCGCTATAACAGCTCATCCCCTCCCCCCCTCCTCCGGTGTAAAGACCCTATTAAAAGGGACCCCCGGGGATGGGCAGAAAGAGCTTAATGAAATCAAACAGAAAAATCCTATTTAGAGAATGAACAGCAAACCTGCCTTTTTAGATGGGTGGGGGGTATCTTTCTTCAACGCGTTTCTCAGGTTCTGCAGCCTGCTTCATCAGGAAGTGATGGAATATAGTTCTAGAATTATCAAAAAGTACAGATCGTGAATTTAACATATTGTTAGAGACCAAAGATGACTTGCATACATTCATACATAAATGGGGGGGGGGTTGTTCCCATAGTGGTGCCCCCCCTAAGCTTAAGATTGGAAGGAAATAGTAGGTATCCTGGACAACCACCCTTCTATAGGTACACCAACAGGGCCCTCAGATATCTGGAGACACCGAATGAAACGGGAGGCAGGTTGTGCATTCGTAAAATGTCTGCCTTTATTAGGTGCGTATACAGCTTACATATGGTTCAGCTTACCAATCAAAAAGAGGGGAGGGGGGAGCGGTTAGTAAATAATGCATTGGTATAAAATATATGGTTACACAAGTCAGTGATCCCTAAGATACATTATCATGAGTTCACACGGGTCAACAAACCATCTGGTTTTAAGTCGTAAGTCATGCAGGCCATAATGATATATACCCTGTTCCCCCCCCCCCGAAACTAAGACCTAGCGTGATTGTCGGTGATGGCTGCAATATAAGCCCTACCCCCCAAATAAGCCCTAGTTAAAGTCCTTGCATGTCTTATTTTCAGGGTAGGGCTTCTTTTCGGGAGAAATGGGGTAGGGCTTATTTGGGGGGTGGGGCTTATATTGCAGCCATCACCGACAATCACACTAGGTCTTATTTTCGGGTAAACAGGGTATATAGCGTACAGTGCTGTGCAAGCATTTTTCTGTGCATTCTTTCGTAATTGCGGACTTAAGCTAAAATGGAGTCACAATGGTTTGGGTGTATTATTACAAAGATTACGCAAATAGATGATAAAAGAGGGTACATATATGTCGCTGCCAACCAATCCCCAAAAGGTATAAACAGAGCGTGGGGGCATTTTGAAACCAAGGGGGCACCAGCCGAGGGGGGGGTGGGCGTTAGGGGTTGTGGCTCTGAAGAATATAAAACAAAATGTGTGTAGGCAGGTGGAGGTATTCTTTCCTTCTCTAGGTGGCGCTGCGTCGCACTACAAGGAAAGAGGAGTGTGTTGAGGGAAGTTGTTAGAAATCATGGCCAATCTAAAAGATAGAACTGTATTGAGTTAATACAAATGTGTGTGTAAATGGGGTCTTGGGGCTCATTCACATGGGTGCTGTGGCCTGTACAGTGTGAATCTGCTCACAAAATTTGTATTAAAAACATCTTTGCCATTCTGAAGCTTCCCTCCAACCGCTTTGCATTTTATTTTATATATACTGTGATTCTGTACTTGCCAAATATGCTGCAGAAATCTCCCTCCACCGAGTCTGGCTGCAGCCATTTTAATTGTGGGCAGCTGAAGCTGCTGCCTGTTCACTTCCTGGATTTACACAGAGGCACACCTCCAGCTCTGCAGCTCTCATTGGCCCTCTTATGACTCATCCCCTCCTCCCTTCCTAGCAACCTCTCATGAGAGAGAGAGCTGCGCATGATGTCATAAGCCTAGGATAATGACCAGACAGGAAACAGGAAGTGGGCTGTATAAAGGGATTTACTGGCAGAAAAAAAAAATTTTTTTTACTATCCAAAGTTAAAACAACAACAAGGGCAGAATATTTAATAGATGGAAAGATGAAAACATTACTGAAGGTCCACTTTAAGTAAATTACCAGGCAGGTTTTTTTGCATGTATGTGTGGAGGGGGACGGAAGTTTTTTGTTTTTTTTTCCCATTTTTTTTACTTATTTCATAAACTTTATTTATTTATTTTTACACTTTTTAATGTCTCCCCCCCAATTTAATTTCATTTTATTGCCCTCAAGCCCCCTATATGCATGAACGGATAACAGGTACTTTTTCTGGAGACATCATGGATCTATTAGACTTCCAATGTCTCCCCTGCCCTCCCATGCAGCTAATCAAGCACAGATTGAGAAAGCGCCCATCTGCCCGTTTATGTGCAATGGCTGGACGGGAAGCGAGTAACGACTAGTGAAAAAAGTCCAGCTAGCTGATATTTGTCCTTTTACAGGAGTTGTAGATTGCCCTTTGTATATATATATATATACTGTACTGCAGGCTCCAGAATAACCCTGGCTTTATTACCCAATAAGTCCACTAGAGGGCAGAACAAAGCTTTCCATTTTACAAACGACTTCTGAAGAAGCCCCAGGCAGGTCTGGTCTTCCAGATGTCCATGGCAGGACAGATGTGTCCCCTACAATAAGTGGTTATTTTATATTTTTTTTGTCGAGGAAAGTTATACAACAGACCTATAAAGTGAAGACTATTTACGACATGTGTACATTAACTTTGTATTTTACCTGGTTTTATATCAGGCCCGGGGTAGGAAGCAACCTAGAAGGGAAAATGGAGACAGGTTTACTTGTCCTCACACAAGGACCAACCATGCAAAATATACATTCTTTACTTAACATGAACCTAAAATCAATAAAAACGGCAAGACAAGTCATACAATCGCTGTATAGGTGGCCCAAACTCACCTCCCCAATACCCAATCAGATTTTCCATTACTATTCCATTATAGGACGCATGAAAAACCCAATGGGAAGATCTTCCTCTACTGGGGTGGGAAGCCCCAGTAGGGGAACATCTGCCCTTTGGGTTTTTTTGAGCCTCCTATAGTTTAAGCCATCTTAACCACTAGAAGACCAGGCTTTTTCTGGCACCTTTGGGGTACAAGTTGAAATTTGTATTTTTTTTTTTTTGCTAGAAAATCACTTATAACCCCCAAACATTAATGTAGCCAAGTCCCGCCCCCGAGGACCAATGGTGACCTCCAGAGGACAGCTAACATTCCTCTGTGTAGAGTGGGTTACAACAAGGCATGCTTGTGTTGTAATGCAAGGTAGATTGATGGGTGCCAGACACTTCTTGAATGCAAAGAGATTTATTGTCTCTTAAACAGAACTGTGGGAGAGAGGGTTGGGGTCAGGACACCCTTTAGTAGATGCAATGTTCATTTAGCAGACCTTGAGACTTTCTATAGGCAGATAACCATTGAGGGACAGGCATGCAAACGAGACACCACATCCGCATGTGGAGGACCGCTGTCTCCTATGGCAACAATCTTGTAAAAGTTTCTAACAACGGTTTCGAGTAACTCTTTTTCTTCCTCTACAATCTCCTATTGTAGAACTTCTCTTAGCTAAGATCTCAGTTTTTCACTTGACTAACAGATCCACTCGCCACTGGATCTTCTGAGCACCTCCAATCTTCTCACTCAGTATCTTCCTCACTCGTCACCCCCACATCCCTGCTGGGTCCCTGGCTTGGCACTCCAGATACTCCTCTCAAGCCTCACCCCACTCACTGGGTCCCTAGCTTGGCACTCCGGATACTCCTCTCAAGCCTCACCCCACTGGCTGGGTCCCTAGCTTGGCACTCCGGATACTCCTCTCAAGCCTCACCCCACTGGCTGGGTCCCTAGCTTGGCACTCCAGATACTCCTCTCAAGCCTCACCCCACTGGCTGGGTCCCTAGCTTGGCACTCCGGATACTCAAGCCTCACCCCACTGGCTGGGTCCCTAGCTTGGCACTCCGGATACTCCTCTCAAGCCTCACCCCACTGGCTGGGTCCCTAGCTTGGCACTCCAGATACTCCTCTCAAGCCTCACCCCACTGGCTGGGTCCCTAGCTTGGCACTCCAGATACTCCTCTCAAGCCTCACCCCACTGGCTGGGTCCCTAGCTTGGCACTCCAGATACTCCTCTCAAGCCTCACCCCACTGGCTGGGTCCCTAGCTTGGCACTCCAGATACTCCTCTCAAGCCTCACCCCACTGGCTGGGTCCCTTGCTTGGCACTCCAGATACTCCTCTCAAGCCTCACCCCACTGGCTGGGTCCCTAGCTTGGCACTCTGGATACTCCTCTCAAGCCTCACCCCACTGGCTGGGTCCCTAGCTTGGCACTCCAGATACTCCTCTCAAGCCTCACCCCACTGGCTGGGTCCCTTGCTTGGCACTCCAGATACTCCTCTCAAGCCTCACCCCACTGGCTGGGTCCCTAGCTTGGCACTCTGGATACTCCTCTCAAGCCTCACCTCACTGGCTGGGTCCCTAGCTTGGCACTCCGGATACTCCTCTCAAGCCTCACCCCACTGGCTGGGTCCCTAGCTTGGCACTCTGGATACTCCTCTCAAGCCTCACCCCACTGGCTGGGTCCCTAGCTTGGCACTCTGGATACTCCTCTCAAGCCTCACCCCACTGGCTGGGTCCCTAGCTTGGCACTCTGGATACTCAAGCCTCACCCCACTGGCTGGGTCCCTAGCTTGGCACTCCAGATACTCCTCTCAAGCCTCACCCCACTGACTGGGTCCCTAGCTTGGCACTCCGGATACTCCTTGAGCCTCACCCCACTGGCTGGGTCCCTAGCTTGGCACTCCAAATACTCCTCTCAAGCCTCACCCCACTGGCTGGGTCCCTAACTTGGCACTCCGGATACTCAAGCCTCACCCCACTGGCTGGGTCCCTAGCTTGGCACTCCGGATACTCCTCTCAAGCCTCACCCCACTGGCTGGGTCCCTAGCTTGGCACTCCAAATACTCCTCTCAAGCCTCACCCCACTGGCTGGGTCCCTAACTTGGCACTCCGGATACTCAAGCCTCACCCCACTGGCTGGGTCCCTAGCTTGGCACTCCGGATACTCCTCTCAAGCCTCACCCCACTGGCTGGGTCCCTAGCTTGGCACTCCGAATACTCCTCTCAAGCCTCACCCCACTGGCTGGGTCCCTAGCTTGGCACTCCGGATACTCCTCTCAAGCCTCACCCCACTGGCTGGGTCCCTAGCTTGGCACTCCAGATACTCCTCTCAAGCCACACCCCACTGGCTGGGTCCCTTGCTTGGCACTCTGGATACTCCTCTCAAGCCTCACCCCACCGGCTGGGTCCCAACTTGGCACTCCAGATACTCCTCAAGCCTCACCCCACTGGCTTGGCGCACAATAATGCTCCGCAAGCAACACCTCCGCTGGCTGTGTCCCTGGCTTGGCACCTGGTGAAGTTTTCCCAATTCATGTACCCGGCTGGTGAGAATACTGCTCAAGTACTTGCTTCAGTACTGCATCCCAACCCTGCATTGCTCTCCTGCTTTTGAATAGGCCCTCAGACAGCCTGGCAGCCCGATGTGCCCGGGATAGGCCTCAGGCTCTGACCTAGCTGCCCGGAGCAATACAACACACAGCCGTCCAGGTGGCACAGAACCCCCAATCACCTGACTCCACCCAAACAAATAGGCTCTGCCAGCAGGCCAAGGCACCCAAGAAAATCCCTGCACATTGGCAGAGACACCCCATTCATTCATAACCTGTTCTTGCAATGCCCTTGTCTTATCTAATGTCACCAGATACCCGGCCATCTAGTGACAGAAGTGAGGCAATTCCAAAATTAGGGTGAAATCAATTGACCTATCAATTGGTCAAGGCAACCATCACTTGGCAATTAAATGTAACAACAACCCTGCCTAAACATCAGGGTATTACATCTAGATGTATTTTAGCAGAGATATAATACAACGGGGCAATCCGTGCAAACAATAAAACTGCTAAAGATTGCAAGCTGAACACGTCGTCAGTTAAATTTTTTTACCCTAACGTAGCCTTTACAATCACTTTAATTCTTAACTCAATGTTTGAGCCCCATTGCCCCGCCCTTGTTTCTTCAACTGCCAGCGTTTGTGGCACTGTCCCTTCTAGTCTCTCCATTATGCCCCGGTTTCCCCCAAGCATCCGTGTCCTCTGACTATTTTGTGTCTATGTGCAACTCCGAGTGCCCCCTGAGCATCCCATGTCCTCTACTGACTGTTGTGCACGAATCCGAGTGCCCCCTGAGCATCCCATGTCCTCTACTGACTGTTGTGCACGAATCCGAGTGCCCCCTGAGCATCCCATGTCCTCTACTGACTGTTGTGCGCGACTCTGAGTGCCCCTTGAGCATCCCATGTCCTCTGACTGTTGTGCGACTCTGAATGTCCCCTAAGGATCCTGCGTCCTTGGACTGATGTGCGCCACTCCAAGTGCCTCCCCTGAGCATCCCGTATCCTCGGACTGTTTTGTGCCTGTGTGTGGCCCCCTGAGCATCCTGTGTCATCTAGTGACTCGCAGTGCGCCCCCCTGACAACTGTCTCCCTAAGCAATCTCTGGGCACACATTGCAGTTGTCTGGGCTATGCCATCGGTACCCTCTGCTGCCTCCCTACCCTCACCCAGACTGCCCCCCCCCCTCAATTAATGACATTTAAAGATCATAAAGATGTAAGTAATCTCATCAATGCTGATCTCTCCAGGCAGACATAAATTAAGTGATCATTAATACGCCATTCATTTATTTATTTTTTTAAATGCAAGCACTTTGACTTGATACAAGTTATTTGCACACAGGAAGCTCTATGGATTTAGCCGTTTTCCTGGAGCTCAGCTGACTCATTGAAACCAACACACTCCCTATGTATCTGATATCAGGCAGGGAAGAGGGTAACAGAGAGTGCTCCCTCTAGTGTATAAAGCTGCTGATCTACATCTGTAAAGTGGTTGAAAACCCCTATATAAAGCGGGGTAAAATAAGTATTGAACACGTCACCATTTTTCTAGGTACTGTAAATAAAATTTTCACCACAACAACTCATGCAATCCATACAAGGACACCAAAACAAATACATTCAGAAATGAAGTTTTGTGTAATAAAATGGAAGGACACAGGGAAGGAGTATTGAACACACTAAATGACATTTATTTAACACTTCACACAAAGTCCTAAGTCCAAAGTTGGTAATGACGGCTTCAAGACGGAGGATCCTGTATGGAGAAAGGAGTCGCATGCGTTGCTCAGGTGTGATTTTGGCCCCATTCTTCCACACAGTCTTCACATCTTGAAGGTTCTGTAGGCCTCGTCTATGATCTCTGATTTTTAGTTCTTTCCGTAGATTTTCTATTGGATTAAAGTCGGGCGATTGGCTGGGCCATCCTAGCAGCTTTATTTTCTTTCTCTGAAACCAATGGAGAGTTTCCTTGGCTTTGCGTTTGGGATCATTGTCTTGCTGAAATGTCCGCCCACATTTCATCTTCATCATCCTGATAGATGGCAGCAGATTCCTATCAAGAGTGTCCTCCAATCACCACCACTCACTCAGCGTCCCCCAATCACTGCCACCCACTCAGCAACCCCCAATCAGTGCCGCCCACTCAGCGTCCCCCAATCAGTGCCGCCCACTCAGCGTCCCCCAATCAGTGCCACCCACTCAGCAACCCCCAATCAGTGCCGCCCACTCATAGTATCGCCATTCACTGGCGCCCACTCATAGTATCGCCAATCACTGGCGCCCACTCATAGTATCGCCAATCACTGGCGCCCACTCATAGTATCGCCAATCACTGGCGCCCACTCATAGTATCTCCAATCAGTGCCGCCCACTCACAGTATCCCCAATCAGTGCCGCCCACTCACAGTATCCCCAATCAGTGCCGCCCACTCATAGTATCGCCAATCACTGGCGCCCACTCATAGTATCACCAATCACTGGCGCCCACTCATAGTATCGCCAATCAGTGCCGCCTACTCATAGTATCGCCAATCAGTGCCGCCCACTCACAGTATCCCCAATCAGTGCCGCCCACTCATAGTATCGCCAATCACTGGCGCCCACTCAGTATCCCCAATCACTGGCGCCCACTCATAGTATCTCCAATCAGTGCCGCTCCCACTCATAGTATCCCCAATCACTGGCGCCCACTCATAGTATCCCCAATCACTGGCGCCCACTCAGTATCCCCAATCACTGGCGCCCACTCAGTATCCCCAATCACTGGCGCCCACTCATAGTATCTCCAATCAGTGCCGCTCCCACTCATAGTATCCCCAATCACTGGCGCCCACTCATAGTATCGCCAATCAGTGCCGCCCACTCATAGTATCTCCAATCAGTGCCGCCCACTCATAGTATCCCCAATCAGTGCCGCCCACTCATAGTATCGCCAATCAGTGCCGCCCACTCATAGTATCGCCAATCACTGGCGCCCACTCATAGTATCGCCAATCACTGGCGCCCACTCATAGTATCGCCAATCACTGGCGCCCACTCATAGTATCGCCAATCACTGGCGCCCACTCATAGTATCGCCAATCACTGGCGCCCACTCATAGTATCCCCAATCACTGCCGCCCACTCATGGTATCGCCAAACACTGCCGCCCACTCATAGTATCGCCAATCCCCGCCACCCACTCATAGAGCCTATAATCATCATCACCCACACAGAGTCCCCAATCCCCGCCACCCACTCATAGTGTCCCGGATCATGCCAGATCAGTTACAGTGTCCATAGTGACACTGCACTTGCTCTGGTGACAGTATGTATGAATAAATATAGTAGTGTCACCACTTTTGGGGGGGATGATTTTTTTTTTTTTTTTTACATTACCACTAATTACAGTGATGATCACTGTATCAGCAAACATTAACACCATTTGGCATCAATCCATAATGCCATTGTTTACTATTGTGATAGCTGTGACTGGCCATAGCCATCACATGGTACAGGGCTGCTGCGATTGGTCCTGTACCACGTTATCACTGTGACCAATCACAACGATCACAGTACTGCACACAGTAGCAAGCAGCTGTGTCATGAATGACAACCATGGTTTACTACTTTTCATGTAATCGCTCTAGGTGCCCCTGGATATTGGAAGGGCAATCTTATATCCTTCCTAATGGTGAACATTTTTCACCTCCACACCATGCCAACTGTGGAACTAGGGGGGTAGTGTACCGGATGGTCTGTGCCTGTAACGCTTTTTACGTTAGCAAGACCATCAGGGAACTACGACAACGCCTAGGGCAGTGATGGCGAACCTTGGCACCCCAGATGTTTTGGAACTACATTTCCCATGATGCTCGACTACACTGCAGAGTGCATGAGCATCATGGGAAATGTAGTTCCAAAACATCTGGGGTGCCAAGGTTCGCCATCACTGGCCTAGGGGATCACATATATAACTATACCAATGGAAAACTTACTACCATAGGACGACACATTGGTATATGCCACAAATTTAAACCTGAGAATGTGAAATTCATGGTCCTAGAAGTAATTCCACAAGACCCGAGAGGGGGTGATTGGGATCGCGAGATCCTTAGGCAAGAGACACTATGGATCGAGCGCCTCAATGCCCTCATCCCCCCTGGGTTGAATGAGGCCCACTCTTATAAACACTTTTTATAAAAAGTCTCGCATTCAATTATCCTTACTGCCCCCTGCTGCCCCTTTGCTAATCCCCTTACAAAATTCTGTACTTTATTAATGTTGCCCTGTCGTGGACAACAGATTTAGCGGGTGTTTCCTCTTTCCCCTTACCCTACATTAGGGGTTTACTGTACTATATTATATTAAGATTATTGGTTATTATATGCTTTAGTGGAACCCCATGTCTGTGTTGACCACTAAGGGTCTTCTCTACCTTGTTCCATCTGTCAACCATGGTGGTCCCTATTGTGTTAGAAATTCACTGTTTATCTTTTGTTAACATTATATATAATATGCATTGCACATCTTTTGACTCCCCCACATCTTGGATATCCCAGCAGGGAAGTTTTGAGGAGCTTACATGCTCCCCCCATGGGACGGACAGGTGATGTCCGAGGGTCCCCTGTTTCGTCCCACGTTTGGTGGGTAGCGTTCTCTGTGGTCTCTTTCTGCGCTGATTGAACATCATATGTCAGTGCGGAGTGTGTGCGATCGCAGTCCCGTTCGGGATGCGTGCGCACATTCAGCCATCAGCCCCGGTTATGCCGTGTCTGGCTTTGAAGACAGGCGAATAGGTACTCCTCATTCTGGAGTTACCGCTCCACCCAGTCTCCTCCCCCCGATGCGAGCTGACGTTGTCGGCTCTCTACTGGTGGTTCTATGCGCGCGCAGTTTTTTTCTGCGCACGCGCACTGTGGCCATGACGCGACGGTCAGGGAGCACAATAATGACGCCCCCTGACTTCCGGGTTAGGGGTTTATATGGCGCCCATTCGGCGCTATGACTTAGAGCGGCAACAGCTGGGACGAGGTCCTTACACAGATATAATAGGTATGTTTCATTATTATAATGATCTCCACTTTGGTTTATATATTCCTTGTGCTTGACCTTACTGATCTCTGCTGGTTCAGAACGGTAATGCACTATTACCAAATAGGTTGTATCTATTTTGCCAATATAGATTATAGCTTATCCGTATAATATGGATATATTCCATTTTTTTTGAATACCACTTTATGCCCGTTTTTTGGTCAATTCTCTCCTCTATAAACTCTATCCTAGACCCAGTTTGGATATTTTGAAACTTTTCTGATACCGTGTGTATACCTGGTCTTTGAGGATCTGTTGTGTCCTGGCTGAGAGTTATCTTTTGAAACCTGCAGGGTATGTAACCATCCATACAGACCGTTATTCATGCTATACAAGTCATCTGATCTATACCACACCGGTGTTCCTAATTGGACGGATACGTCAGGGTCTGGGCTAACCTTTATTCTTTCTTCCTCTTCTTTTCATTTCTTTCAACCACCTGACTTATATTTTTTTTCCTCTCTTTTCTCTCTTTCTTTGTTTTCCTTTTCTAAGTGTGGTTATCAAACTTGAAACTGATTTTAGATATTGGCATACTCTACTCCTAGCTAACCCCTGCCGCTTCTATTTGAAAAACCCCCCCCTTGTCCATCCCCAGGGGGGTGCCCACTGGTTAGAGCACCTCAGCAATTGCCGTCTCTGCTTTTTGGGATTATTTTTCTATGTGGGTGAGTCATCTGATTTTCTTACAATACTCCAGTGTCATTATTGTGCAGTTTATGTTTCCAATGTTTCATTAGTGACAATGTCATGCGTAATTTTTATATATGTTTATATTTGAACTGTTTCTAATAAAGCATTATTATACTTTGATAGATTTCATTGGGTGACGCCTCTTGAGAAAGTGGCTCTTATGTCACAAAACTAGTCGAGGAATACGTCCAAACCCTTTATCCATCGGCCCCTGACCTATCGGAGGGGCAACAAACATTATTGTAATCTATGAATTTCATGTATTCATCATGTAGTGTTGTTCATTATGTGGTCTTTTTGTGATTGTTTTTTTTCTAACTCTGTGTCACTAATTTCTTTAATAAATATTTGCATTTTAATAATTCTCAAAGCTGATTTTCTATATATTGGTACCGTAATAGTCCCCATTCCTTTTTTGCTCAAAAGGTACCCTCTGGAGTTACTATTATTTGAGCTTTTGTTTTCCTATGTAATCGCTATGATTGGTAATGGTACCAGGGCCAATCACAGTGGCCCGGTACCATAACCTGTAACCAGATATGTCCGGCGGAAGGGGATGGAAATGAAGGGCGCACCGGTGCGTCCACTTAGAATGGCGCTTGTCCCACCCAACCAATGCACAGATCCCGTTAAAGTCTACATCGGTTTTGTCCACAATACATATTTGTACACACAATCACAACCAATACTACAAATGAAAATGTAAAGTTTATTGACAAACATAAATTAAATCTGTACTATTTACATCACAATTTACATTCTATGAACATGGACTGCTATATGTTCTGGAGGGTCCAAATCTAACGCACACACACACACACACACACACACACACACACACACACACACACACACAACCACACCAAACTTCTCCATCCAGTCCTCTGGTGGCACTATAATTAGCCCAAAAAAAAAAAAAAAAGTGACCTCAATCTACCTCTGTAATATTTCTGGGCTCCTCTGTGTAATTGTCCATCTATAAAAAACAGACTTCGCTCATTGGATGAGAATCCCACCAGAGTCACACATGGGCATTCATTGGCACACAGGAGAATCTAGCTGTCCGATTTAGTACAATTCTAACGGTACTGAACTTCTCATGTGAGAAGTGATTGGGTGCTTTGCAACATGTCCGTTTATTTCCAGAGAAATGGTAATATGTGCGCAATACAATTTTGCCATTCTTGGAGGACAGATTGACCGAATTAAATAACTAAATAAATAAAAAAGCACTGAAGCCGTTTCTTGCAGCGCTGTACACAGAATCAACAGTGAAATAAGGGCGCTTCTACACTTTCACACATTGCTAATTATCACACAACGTGTGCCCCTTTCCTGGGTCTTCTAGAAAATCACGCTGGCCGTCCCTGAGAACCAGAAACTGGGAAATACTGATATATGCCATCCACAGCAGACCCCATCAGCTATAAACGTCTGAAATACTTTAGGCTCAGTCCACACTAGTACAGGCACGGCAACCCATACAATTTGAATGGGCTACTGTGCCTGCGTTTTCCGCAAAAGAAAAAACAAAAAAGGTGCATGCACCTTTTCAAAAACACAGCCAAAAAGACCATGCGATTTCACTGCGATTCCCACACCAGCTGCGTGGGGGGGGGGTTGGGGGTGGCATTCAGAACGAATGGCAGCCACGCACATTTTCTAAGAGCAGCGCAATTTGGCTGCGGGTGGTTGCGGGAGCAGGAACAGATGCGATTCCCGCACCTGCAACCAAGCCTGCACAGTGCAAACTGAGCCTTAGGCTGCATTCACACCTGAGCGTTTTCAGCTCGTAAAACGCTCATCTCAAACGTTCCAAAACACCCCAACAAGCAAAATCCCATTCATTTCAATGGCCCCTGTTCACACCTGAGCATTCTGTCACCTGAAGCAAAAACGCCTGAAGCTCAAAAAAGTACAGGAGCTTCTTTTTAGGCAGATTACAGGCGTTTTTTTCTGCTTTTTGCATTGGTAACCTTTTCACGCGAAAAAAATTGCGGTAAAATCGCGTGACTTTCTGCCTGAAAACGCTCTGGTGTGAATGCAGCCGTAGGGGGAGAAAACAAATTGGTAAGAAATCATTTAGCAGCTATGGCTTCTGCCTGGTATAGAAGCAGGGTTGGGCACAGATACACAGTATCAGCTGCTACAGGGGCCCCTGGGGCTGAGGAGTCCCAAACTACTATAAAACGTCCGCAATGAGATGGGCGTTGTGACCGCTACATGTCTCATACAGAAGACATACCAGCACTTTAGGAAAAAGGATGGTAAAGGATATGAGTTATGATATGCTCTAGAAGAGTCACAGGATGGATTTGGAGATTATTTTTGTCACTGAATTGAAGAAGAACTCCATTTAAACAAAAAATAAATTAAAAAAAACACAAATAAATAGCCAAAAAAGGGAAAAGAAAAAGCTTTAAAGTGGAGTTCCACCCAGAGTTTTTGTTTTTTATGTAATCCGTTCTTTTACACTATATTACATTAAATCCATGTCATTTGACATATTGCTGCTCAATTCCCGTTTTTTAAAATTACTGTTTATTTTTGCTCTGCAGAGCACTTCCATCTCTACTGTAGGCACATGTGAAGCCCACTAGCAGTCACATCCGGGATATGGTGATGCTGTATGTCCAGCATGCACCTCTTGATCTCTCGATGCTTCGACCCTGTGTCCCTTCAGAAAGCCACTACCCATCAGACTATGCAAGCAAAGTGACATTGCAGGGTGGCCATCTTGGTACACCCACACTCATTCGCAGTAAGCCTAGAGTTACAAGTCGGCAAACGGACATCTTTATACACCCACCGGAGTCTTGCGTCTCAGTTATTTTTAACAGTAAATGCAATTTATATAGTGAAATACAGTATATATAAGCTGAGTTTACTGTTAAAAATATCTGTTAAAAGCAAGACTCCGGTAGGTGTATAAAGATGTCCGCTTGCCAACTTCTAACTCTAGGCTTAATGCGGATGAGTGCACCAAGATGGCCACGACGTCACTTCAGTTGAATATTCTGATGGGTAGCGGCTTAGTTATCACCACCGATGCCTGTTGTCTCCTGGGATTGATGATACACATATCTCAGGAGACATTGCAAAGCCGGAAATTAAAGCGGAGCTCCACCCTAAAGTGGAGCTTCCGCTCATTGGAACCCTTCCCCCCTCCAGCGCCACAATTGACACCTTTCAGGCATAGATATCCGCAGAATTTACACCCCTTTCCGCAGGTCCCCCGCTGTCTGCTGGGAAACACACGGATCCCAGAGACAGCGGGGACCATCCTTATTGCGCAGTGCGACTCGCACATGCGCAGTAGGGAACCGGGAAATGAAGCCGCAAGGCTCCACTTCCTGATTCCCATAGCCAAGATGGCGGCAGCAGCACCCGAGAGACGATCGAGAGATCGGCTTCGGGTGCCGACATCGCGGGCGCGCTGGGCGGGGAAGTGCCCTTATTTTAAAAGTCAGCAGCTGCAGTATTTGTAGCTGCTGGCTTTAAAAAAAAAAAAAACGGCGGAACTCCAGCTTTAAGCGCGCATTAGAGGAGGAGGAAGTAGGAATATTTTGAAGAAATACAGCAGTAAGCGTAAAAAAAAATAATAAATGATATGCCAAAAACTGCAATGAAGGCACTCTTTACTGCTGGATGCTGAAAAGTTAAAAATGTGGGTGGAACTCCGCTTTAAGTTTACTTCTTGCCAAAAAATAATAAATGCACCAGCGATCACTGATACAATGCAGGTCTCCTGCAGATCTGCCAGTGTATCGGCTTCCTTGCACGTGTATGAATGAACTACCACGCCACTCCACAGCACCGTGGTAGCTCTCTGAGAACTACAAGCTGGCAACCACTAAGGCCGTTGGGACTTTTAGTTTTCAATTAACAACAGAGCACTGTGAATGAACCCAGCTGCGTTTTTTTTTTTTTTTTTAACAGCTAGCGGGGAGGAGACAATCCCCCTCTAGCTGTCAGATCGGGGGCCGGTGCTTTTATAAAATGTTACCCCCGGAATATGGGTGTAACATGTTATGAAATGTGAACTTATCCTTTAACTGCAATATCTACAGCTGCCCCATGTAGTAATTCCTTTCATCCACTAGATGTCATAGTTTAAGTTGAATTTCAGTCATTTTAAACCACTGCCTTTGAGCCCCGGCATGGGCTCAGGAGTACCACTGCACTGGACTGCGTTCACATGCCATATTGTGAGCGCCGGTCAGTTCAGCAATAAAGGCCTCCCATCCCATCGCCACCGATTGACCCGCAACATCATCAGACTGCCCAGGAAAGCCTTGGAAATAAAGGAGTATATGTATATACTAATATATATATATATATATATATATATATATACTTTTTTTTTTTTTAGGGGGAGGTAGGGGGAGGTTTGTGTTTAACAAGTTAGGGTTTAACTTTAACCTCAACAGACCCCTATAACCTCTAAAATCGTTATGAAAACTCTTCAATTGCCCTGATAGCACATTCAAATCATTTGCCCCAAAATAGCTGTGCCTGTGTAAAAACTATGGATGGGGCATCTTCCAGAGATTGGCATTAATACAGAAGTCGAGCAGAAGAAACAATGGGGGTGTATTCAGGAAGTCACATCAGCATATTTCAGGTAAGCGACTTCAGATTGGTGCTATGCTACACACGGCCATACTGAATACACAACCCCCCCCCCCCACCCCCCGCCGTCATCAGGGAAAGGTATAACCCAGACACAACTAGAGCCAGTTCATTTATAGTCAGACGTCTGCTGGTAGAGCGATCATGTAAACATGTTTTTTTGTAGGACGGTCTCAAGACGTCACCGTTCCTCTTCAGCCTCCAGGTAACACAGACACAGATGGTCCTTGCTCAGAAGAAGCAGCGAATCTTCTCCCAGAGGATGCCAAGACAGGGACAAGACACTGAAATTACCTGAAACCAGAAAAAACATAATATTTATTAAAAGGTAGTGGTTGGGATAAGAGGCCTTACTAACAACCAAACAAGTCCAATAGAACACCAGGCTGGTCAGTAAGCTTGGAATTTATCCTTGGCCTTGTTTATATCTATTTGCCCTCTAATTCTGCTTACTGTAATGGCCAGTCATAGGTGGGGGTAGTGGACCCCCTTTTTTTTTTTTTTTTTTTGCAACTATGCAGAGCAGACACAGCCTGCTGTTCTCTATGGGGCGGTTGGATGGAAACAGACCATCTGCCCGTTTCCATCCCACTTTCATCTGATCTGATCCGCCAGACGGATGGAGAATGGATCCCCATTCTTTTTTTGTTTGTTTTTTTTAGCAGACAGCATTGGATGCCGGCGGGTGTCAGTGGACATAGAGAGCATCAGATGGTCTGATCCAGTCCACCTGAAAAGCCGACAACCCAATCAGTCCCTCAGTGAGAAAGGGGCCACGAACCCCAGATGCGCATATGTGAACCTGCCCTAAATCTCCCCAGGTTCACATATGCATGTCCGGGGTTCGTGCCTGAGGTCTGGTGCACAACTGTTCATTGGCTCAGGTGTGATTTAGGCGCCTAAATTTGCACCTGAACCAGACCCAAACACGCACAGGGCCCTTTTTTAAATCTGGACTGCGGCCACCCCGCACATGTGTGAACCGGACCCATTGAGAGCTGGTCACAATTCACAAATAAAAGTGAACCCAGCCTGACTAAGTTTGGTGAACACAGAATCCGGTGCAGCCGTGCATAGTAACCAATCAGCTTCCAGGTTTTATTGTCAAAGCTTAAATTGAACAACCTGAAATTAGAAGCCAATTGGTTACTATGCACAGCTGCACCAAATTCTGTGTTCATCAGTTTTAATAAACACAGGGCTCAAGGGTGGGGGTCTGCTGAGTGACAGAATGTTTTTCACCTTAATGCATAGAATGCTCACTTTTTATAGGTTACTGTGGTTTATACAAAGACACCCCCCCCCCTCACTTTGTATAAACCACAGTAACCTATAAAAAGTGAGCATTCTATGCATTAAGGTGAAAAACATTCTGTCACTCAGCAGCGCCCCCCCCCCCCCCCCCCGTTATACTTGCTTGTACCCTATGTTTCCCACAACGAGAATGAGCACACCAGCTCCGGCCGGTGTCTCGTGTCCTGATTGGATAGATTGATAGCAGCGCAGCCATTGACTCCCGCTGCTGTCAATCAAATTCAATGACGCGGGTGTCGGGGTGGTGAGGCCGAGTCCTGCTTTCTGTGTCAATAGACACAGAAGCAGGACACGGGATCGTGCCCGCACGGGTGTCTATGAAGGAGAGCGCTTCTCTGATGAGGCACTTGAGAAGAGAAGAAGCCAGGAGCACCGCTGAGGGACCCCAGAAGAGGAGGATTGGGGTCACTTTGTGTAAAACCAAGAGGAGGTAAGTATGACACGTTTGTTTTTTGATTTTTTAAAACCCCTGAACCTTTGCAACCCCTTTAAAAGAAAAGTCCACTTTCAAGTGGCTTTGAAAAGTTGAAGTAGATTTAAACTCTACTGCCAAGTTCTTATACAAGCTTAATGCTGAACTGCAGAGAAAATACTAAACTGCCTTTGAATTGGAGTTGCCCCTGCACTGCAAGGGTTATATGTTCGTTCTGGTTTAAAAAGAACCATTTAAAAGCAATTTTATCCTCCATCTTATCCCTTTGCTCCTAACAGGCTCTTCCTACATGACCTGTCCCCCAAAAGCCAGTTCAACTTCAGCGCTCCTCCTGTTGGTCGCACTGTGATGCCGTTGTGTACCCGGGGCATCAGAAGGAAGAAAGGAGCACCGGAAAAGCGAAAAAGGTAGGGTAAATGAAACAGATTTTTTGGTACCCCACACAAAAGTGACTCTTGCAGTGTGTGTTTAGAATGGCAAGATTGGGGGGAAAGGGTCAACAGGATGCTGCAAGAGTAGTTTGGACTCTGCCCCAGCATTCAGCTTAAATAATATTTGTTTGTATGTCTTTTTAAACTGTTCCAGTTTCCAGCCATAACCTTAAAAAAACAAACAAAAAAAAAAAAAAACTGTACGACGATGGTGGACATTAGACTGTAAGCTCGCGTGGCACAGGAGACTGATGAGAACAGTTCAATGTTCTTGGTAAAGCACTAAATATACACATGTCAGATAAGAAAGGCAATACAAGGAGTCCTAAAAATACTACTCCGCTGTTTACCTTCTACAGGTACATGGACAGAGACACAGCCGCTGGGAGACCACAAATACACTCTGCTATTTCCAGTGCAGATCGCCAGCCGAGGCTGGACGGGGTCCCAGTGAAAAGAGCGCACAGCTGACGTCTGCTCCAGCACAACAGACAGCCTCATCTTCTGGATGTCCCAGATCCACACACAATACGGCATGTTGTCTGAAAGATGCAGCAAAAATGTAAAAAAATAAAAATAAAAAAATAGGCGATTACACATTATGAGATACACATACACACATATATATATATATATATATATATATATATATATATATATATATATATATATATATATATATATATATATACACATACATACACACACACACACACACACACACACACACACACCATATATAAAAAATATATGGCATATATATTAATATATGGATGGAAAGAATACAAATATATATATATATAAAAATAATCGCCACAAGGGGCTTTCAGGTACAAGCTGCCCACAGACAGGAATGGGTATAGGTGGCTGCACAGAATATTACAGTGCTAAGCTCAGTGCAGAGCAGTAAAAGAAAAACAAAAAAAGCCCTTCTCTCAAAAAAAGTTTGGGTTTTGCATATAGTTTAGGGCTCGGGCACACAAGTCTACTCCACCTTGCAGTATAAACTTGTTGGCATATCTTGGTGCCCGGCAGCCCCTGGTGCTATGTACAGCTACCCATGATTATAAACAGGTATAGGTGGCTAACAAATATCAGTAATACAGAAAATGATATGACTGATCCTAGCGCTCAGAATGGAAAAGAGGATTGCTGCACAAGAGCTGCTGTTATAATTCAACAAAATATCTAAAAAGTATGCAATGATACAATCCCCACCACAATTATAAACAGTGCCGTGGCATTAACAGCGCTACAATCTATCAGTAAATAAATATATGCAAAAAAAGATTTCATTGGTGATAATATTTTTTTGCATATATTTATTTACTGATAGATTGTGATAGATAACTGTGGTTGGGATTGTATCTTTGCATACTTTTTAGGCATAGGTGGCTGTATGCAGATGTGTCACTACTTGCATCAAATGGACGCATGCATCCTGGGTGCAGTCTATATGTATTCTGAGACTTACATCGGTGTGTATGCACCACTTTACACAAGCATGCATACAGCCACCTATACCTGTTTTGAACTATGGGTAGCTGTACATAGCACCAGGGGCTGCTGGGCACCAAGATATATGCAGCATGTTTATACTGCAAGGTGGAATAGACTTGTGTGCCTGAGCCCTAGACTGCATGTAAAGCCCCACCTTTTGTAAGAAGGGTTAGAACCCTAATTGTATTTTTTTTATTATTGCCATGTACAGAGCTAGCACTATAATTTACTGTGCAGAGGAACACACATCTGCTCCTCCACTGCCTCCTGCTGTCTCCCCCTGTAGAAATAGATTGATAAATCAATGTACCATTTTTGGTTGCCAAGTATCGATTGTCAGGACTGAACGCCAGCATTCCGATGCCCAATTCTGGATTTGCACGATCCGCGTCAGGTTTGATGGTGCGCAAGGACACAGGCAGCACAGCCAGCTCATCTGGAGGGAAAAGGAGAAGAAAAAAATAAAAATAATAATAAAAATAAAAATAATAATAATAATATTCAGAATTTTGCGCCCCCCCCCCCCCCCAAAAAAAATTTTGAGCACCAGCTGCCACTGTAACTTGCAGGGCCAGCCCCCATCCAGTGGGGCTATGTCGTGGCCGACCTAGTGCATAGCTGCATTCTGAATTTTTTTTTTAAAAAAGAAGGCCGCTTTAAAAAAAGAAAAAAAAAAAAAAAGAAAAATGTTTTAAGTGCACTGTGTTCGGGCGCCGGACACAGTGCACTATGGTAAGCGCCATGTCAATGTAATCACGAGATTGCGGCACATTCCAAAGTGCATTCGATAGGGGAGAGTGGCTGCGTTCCATAGGGGAGAGTGGCTGCGTTCCATAGGGGAGAGTGGCGGCAATTGATGGCACAGTGGCTGCGTTCCATAGGGTACAGTGAGGCTGCAATTGATGGTACAGTGAGGCTGCAATTGATGGTGTTTTTTTTTTTCAGAATTTTGCACCCCCCCAAAAACTTTGAGCACTAGCTGCCACTGTAACTTGCAGGGTCAGTCCCCATCCAGTGGGGCTATGTCGCGGCCGACCTAGTGCATAGCTGCAGGAGTTGAGAACCACTGCTGAAATTAGTTCATTGAGCTTCCTGTCAAGAGTTCAACTGTCTGCCTATATTGGAGGTATGGGCATACAGCTACACAGACAGTCTGTAGGAGTCTGAGATTACACCCACGATCTGATCGCAAGTACAATGCTTTACAAAAAATAAAAATAAATAATAAAAAATAAAATAATTTAACCTGCAAAAAAAAATGCTTTTATTATTTGTTTTGTAAAGGTGAACTTATTTCTTTAAACCAAAAAAAAAAAAGCATAACTTGGGGCTGGCTACAAATCTATAGAGCTATGTTCCATGCCCATCATTAGCCAAAGCAAAGAACAAAATCATAAAAAAATAAACAATAAAAAACAGGAAAATCCATTTGTGAAACAGACAAAAATCAAATGGGAATTTTGGACAAGACAGTCACATGACCACTCACATTTACTGTGGACGGCAAAGAGGCTGCTTGGCGCCCCCCGATGGGGAGGAAAGGTAAGCTGACTTGGAACTGCAGTCTGGCATTTGTCCACCTCCTGATAAACAACCTGCAACAGAAGCACAGATCAGACAAGAACAGAGGAATGCAACGATCCCCATCATCTCTACAGATATGTCCAGATTCACATTCAAAATGTGAAAATTGGTGACTTTTTTTTTTTTTTTTTTAATTACGGTTTTTAATGCGTAAATGAAATGCTGGTGTGTTAGGACTGATGTTGACGGGCGTTCTTTTCTAAACGCTGTATTTCCTCTTCGAACTCAAAAGGCAAAAAGGCACGCAAATAGCAAACGCAGCATGATACAATAAAAAGACTTTCTTTGGCCTGTTTTGCCTGCAGTTAAAATGCACCTCAATAGGACATACAGCATCCAAAATAACAGCACAACACAGAGCAGGTCAGATGTAACCTATGAATTGTCTTGAGTACTGCACTATTCACCGCTTCACCCTATAGAAGTTTTAGGCCTCATGCACATTGGACGTTTTTTGACTGTAGACTTTTTTTCTACAGTCATTAAACTCTCCATCATGTTATCCTATGTGTCCATGCACACATAGGGTGTTAACAGCAGTGGGTTTTTTTTTTTTTTACTGTTCAAAAAACACCAAAACTAGTGGGTTCTGAGAGATGTTTTTCAGCTGTAAAAAAGCTCCAATGCTGATAAACGCTGATAAATGCTCAAAAACGTCGCTCACCAGCATTTAAAGTGGGTGTATAGTCAAATTTTTAACTTTTACCTACAGGTATGCCTATAATAATGCCTATAATAAGGCTTACCTGTAGGTAAAAAAAAAAAATATCCTAAACCTGTACGGTTTAAGGGGTTGTAAAGTTAATTTTTAAAAAAATTCTTTTTTTTTTTTTTTTAAATAACAAACATGTTATACTTACCTCCACTGTGCAGCTCGTTTTGCACAGAGTGGCTCCGAACCTGTTCTTCTGGGGTCCCTCGGCAGCTGTCTCGGCTTCCCCCAGCAAGTACTTCTCATGTTCATGCAAGCTCCCTCGCATGGCGAGAAGCACTTGCGGGCGCGCTCCCGTGATACAGCCAGTGGCTATAGCCACTCAGTGAATCACTCGGCCCCGCCCCCCAGCGCGCCGCATCATCGGATGCGATTGACAGCAGTGCAAGCCAATGGCTGCGCTGCTTTCAATCCATCCACTCTAGCCAATCAGCAGACAGGCTGAGCAGCGAAGAGGATGTCAGGGGTGAGCGTGGGACTTTCGAGGGGTCAGGTAAGTAAAAACGGGAGGGGGGGGGGGGCTGGGGGCACCGGCACCGTCAGAATGTTTTTTCACCTTAATGCATAGAATGCATTAAGGTGAAAAGATATTTACCTTTACAACCCCTTTTAGGAGATATTCCCCTTGCAATGAGCCGCTGACTGCGCACAGGGGATTCTCGACTGAAAGACCAACATGTCAACTACCTCGGCGTTGATCGTGTGAGATACCGATGCCTCTGTCTAAGGTAAGTATTTCATAATGAGATAGTATATGGTGCATACTAGCTCATTATGCCTTTTGCTTTACAGGGGTATAAAAAAACAAAACAAAAATAAATAAATTAAAAAAATGTCAGCGGGTTTACTACCGCTTTAACGTTTTTGATCCAATGAAAAAAAAAAAAAAAAGCGCTAACGTGGAAATACACTATTGCAAAAAGTTGAAATAAATTTTAAAAAGTTGAAAAACTCACTGCGAAGCTACTGCCGTTTTTATAACGTTATTATAACATCCAGTGTGCATGAGGCCTTAATGCTAAATGGCAGCACCTGTGCACCAGATCACGTATATACACGATCTAACACTTCCGGATAGGGGGCGCACGCACAGCAGAAGCCGATCGCCGATTAGCGGACCTCCAGCTGTTGCAAAACTACAAGTCCCAGCATGCCTCTGCCTCTTGGTGTCATGCTTGTGGCTGTCAAAGTCTTGCAATGCCTCATGGGAATTGTA